>NC_134359.1:254390979-254735619 GCF_048569485.1 Anomaloglossus baeobatrachus | reverse complement strand
GTTTCTTGTTTGGCATCTTGGTAATGAGACACTTTTTTATAGGCCATCAGTTTAAACAGTAGATATTACATTTCATTAAGTGCAGGATTGCTTTCTAATTACTGTTAGATTTCAGCTGGTGTCATGACTTTCCATGGCTTTTATGCATCTCTTTCACCATGTGTTCAATACTTTTTCCTCTGTGTCGTTTCTCATTATTACACATAACTTAATTTATGGATATATATGGTTTTATTTGTTTGACTGTGCAGATTAGATGTGTTGTTACTGACATCTGGTGAGAGATTCATGTCAATAGCACCTTTAGAAATATATTTACTTAGAAAATTGGTGACATGATCAATACTTTCACCAGCTCTATATACAGTGCTGGCCAAAAGTATTGGCACACGTGCAATTCTGTCAGATAATACTCACTTTCTTCTTGAAAATGATTGCAATCACAAATTCTTTGGTATTATTATCTTCATTTATTTTGCTTGCAATGAAAAAACACAAAAGAGAATGAAACAAAAATCAAATCATTGATCATTTCACACAAAACTCCAAAAATGAGCCAGACAAAAGTATTGGCACCCTTAGCCTAATACTTGGTTGTACAACCTTTAGCCAAAATAACTGCGAACAACCGCTTCCGGTAACCATCACCTAGTGGTGAGGCCTCATGGGGGAAAAAGACTGAGAAAGTCAGATCTAAAGTCATCTCCTCCTCGGTGCTCTCAATTCTATCTCATCATCTTCTCCTTCGATTCTCTTAAATGCTCTCCATTTAACCATTTATTTCCTCACTATCCAATTTATTCCTCTCTTCTTAACTTCCTTAATCGTCTCCATACACAATACACTTCCATTCAACTTTCTTCATTTCTGCTCAACTATCCCAAACCTTCTTCAGTCAACCTTCCCCAATAAGCCCATCAATGAGACTCAATTCACCTCTCCCAAACGTCTTCCTTCAGCCTGCCCCAATCCTCTCCATTTTTAGTCCTCTACATTTATCCTTCCCCAATGCTTTCCTCTCAACCTTTCTAAATATTCTCCATCTCATGTTCCTCATTTATTTCCTCATTACCATACTGAATTATCTCTACTTAACTTTCCCCAATCCTCTCCATCAAACCTTCGCCTATATTCAATCTTCTCCATTGAGCCTTCCCCAATAATTTCTACATAATCTCGCAAAATTCTCTCCACTCAACATTTTCGAATCCTCTGTGTTTAACCGGCCCCCAATTGTCTCTGCTTATCAATTCCCAACCCTTTCACCAACCTTCTCCAACCCTCTCAATTAAGCAATCTCCAGTCCTCTCTATTCAACCTTCCCCAATCCTCTTATTTCAGTTTTCCTTAATCTTCTCCTTTCAGCATTCCCCAAGGATCTCCACTCCGCCCTCCTGAAATCTTCTTTCCACTCAATCTTTCGTAATTATT
Organism: Anomaloglossus baeobatrachus; assembly: GCF_048569485.1. NCBI lineage: Eukaryota > Metazoa > Chordata > Amphibia > Anura > Aromobatidae > Anomaloglossus > Anomaloglossus baeobatrachus. The sequence goes on along the minus strand of NC_134359.1, from coordinate 254,734,188 downwards.
TACTCTCTACCATCTTGATTTCTCTCCTCAACACTCCCCTATCCTTTCTACTCAGCCTTATCGAAACCTCTTCACTCCACCTTTCTTAATTCTTTCCAGTCATTTGGTGTAACCCAGCCTCCTCACATACTTCTTAAATTTAAGAAAATGAACTAACTTTAGAAACAGACTCAAGATCACATGTAACAACATAATGGAAGAGAAGTGTAGGCCTCGATCCATCAAATAGTTTTTACCAAGAAATCTAGTGTAAAACTGTTTGAAATGTCCCTGCAGCTATTATTATTATTATTTTTTTATGACAGGACTGGAGTACATTTCTTACACTGGTGTTTGGTAGGAGAAACATTCCCCAAGAGGTGCTCTCCTCTTAATGAATTTGACACATCTTACTCCGGTGCACCGCTCATCAAGACTGGTGTGCGAAATGCCAATGTTGATGAATTGAGACTTTGGTCTTTACCGGTTTCTCTGTCCACCACAGAATGTTGTCACAATTCTATTTTGCTGACTTTTACAATCTGTGGTTGGACCACAGATGGTCTAGGGAGAGTGTGGCGCCCCTGACCTGGTCAGGCACCACTGAGTACTGCACCCATGCTGGGTGAGTGCAAACAGGTAATCCCAAAGGCTGAATAGGGTGTGTACGCACATTCACATAGTGACCAGGTCACACACATCTTAGAGGGGACCCTTGGGCAGATCCAGGTGGGGGCGTGGCCTCCACATCTCAGCTAGTAGTGGGTGGGGAGGCTGGAAACTAGTGTGGCAGTGGCAGTAAGTCAGAGGAGAGCAGTGGAGGAGGACAGATGTACAGAAGTTGCTGAGGGAAGCAGACGTGCACACATGCTAGTCAGACCCTGCACGTGTAGTGGCTGTTGGCAGGGGAGATCGGTCACCAGAAGTTAGACAGAAAGACGCTCGAGGAAATCAATTGGTCTGGAGGACACTGAGGGAACCCGTTGGTCGTGTACGGAGGCTTCTGGATGACTAGGCACGTAGGGGACACAGGTTCCTGAAGTAGGCTCAAGCTTAACTACCTACTAAACCTGCCGGTGGGGTGGACAACAAGTCCCACACCAACCAACACAGAGTCCAAGCATCAGCAGCAATGAGGGAGCCCATAAGGAGGATTGAGCCTGAAGCTATCCACCTTGGTCCACGCTGCCAGCAAACGGGCCAGAAAGGGGAGAAAAGGCAGCAGCGACTTCTCTGAATGAGTCCCATGGAACTTTAAGTCGGGGGCTATCCGAAACAAGAAAGTGCTAGGAAGGCGAGCCAGCAGTCACCCCTATACCAGCCTGAAGGATACCTGGTTCTCTCTGGTCTATCTCAGTATCGCCCGGGTTACCTCACCAACCAACTAAAAGTGAGTAAACAAGTTGAAAGACACTCTGGACTGAGACTGAGTCATTCTGCGACCTGTAGTTCTACGCACATACACCCGAGCCCCTGGGGCCCGCCTCACTCTCGGGAGGCCATACCACCAGACTGCAGACACCATCAGTACCAGACGCTCGTTAAACTGCAGTGGCGGTCACTACCTTGACCGCAAACTGAGAGTGGCGTCACGATTTCCATGTAAATAAACCCCACATACCTGTTGCCAGAGAAGGGTCCCTAATGAGAAGTCCCCGCAGTGTCCCTGAGGCGACTGTTGCAGCACTGTGGTGGGCGACTCAAGAGGGTTAGACTTTGACCTTATTAGGGGCCTTTCACATTGCATTCCAATCTCTGTTCAGTGGTCCCGTTGGGGCTTCTGTCTGAACCCCCCCGCAAAACGGGTTTTGGACATATTGCCCGACAGAGTCATTGACTATAATGGTACAGATGGAGTCACCATGTGCTCTGTCATGCACCATTTTCAGAAGCATACGCTTACTGGATACGCTATCTACTGTGTCTGTCTCCAGTAAGCGTATACTTCTGAAAATGGTGCACGACAGGCCACACAGTGATCCATCTACATCATTATAGTCAGTACCTCCACCGGCACATACGTCCGAAACCCATTTTGTGGGGGGTTCGGATGGAAGCCCCGACTGGACTACTGACTGAAGATTGGAACGCAATGTGAAAGGCCCCTTAGAGTTCATGTACCGTATGTAACATCGATTAATAGATGCCAAAAGCAAAACAACAATAGACCACAGAAGAGCAAAGATCATTTTTTGTAGGTTTGTATTTTAGGTGTGTTGCTCTGTCCATTCTATGTATTATTTGTCCTGTCTGCAGGTTAATAACCCCCTGCAGTGCTTCTGTCCCTAGGTGTGGGGGAGGGGAGTTTCTGCTTACCGGGGGGGGGGGGATAATTCAGTCTGGCTGGGAAGGACAAAAGACAAGCAGGGAGATTTTGATCCTCTGGGGGAGAAACTGCATCTAGAGATCGCACCCCAGGGAGAACTTGAGAAACCCCGATTTCCTTGCACTGCTGGAGAATTGTGACTCATCCCAATGACATTTATCCCATTACTGGACTACTTTACCCTCTGTGTGGTGGATTATTTGATGGACCTTTTGGATTGCATGGAATAAATATTCCTTGGATTGTTCAATCATCTCTCGTTCTATTGATTGTGTGATATCGGAGAAAGACCCCCATGACAATGGTTTACTACTGGAACCCAATTTGTGGTGTGGTTAGCAGGCACCAAACAAAACACTCATTGGTCAACCTCCACGAACCAACATTTGTTTTTACAAAAATGGGATACTGGTTTCTTTAAACTTCGTAAATACAAAAATTTGGGAACAAAAGCATTTTGAAAGTGTCTCATTTATCTTAAAACTTTGATGGTCCATATTTTAAGGCAAAAGTTGACCCAAAAGTGAAACATCATTTTAAGCTTTTTTTATAGGTTGGGCCCATAGAGCATACTTTTAGTATGTGTAATGAATGCATCATACATTCACGATGTGTCATGGTCGATTTCTTTCAAAAATATATGAATTCCATAAACACAAATAACAGTTTTTATCTCTCAAGGTTTAGCACAGAGCTGCCATAGTAACGGAGCGCATCTCTGCGGAAGCATTGAGCAAAGCTTCAAAGGTTGCGTCTGAGTGTTTCGAGCTACAGCTTCTATTGAATGCTACTGCCGAAATATTGTCATAGACCTTCCCATGTGCTGCTCTCACTTTTCATGAAAGTGCTTTGTGTACAGAAAACAAAAGCGAACCTAAGCAATAAAAAAAAGGACAGATATGAGGTTACCATTGGCGACCGTGCAAAGAAAAGGATGTATGGAAATAAAAGATGTTAAAAGAGAGCATTGTTTAAAGAAGGTTATAAAAAAAATCGAAGCTTCATAGAAGCATGATAGAAGCTGATTTTTATTAAAAGGATATATAACATATATACAGGTATTGGAAAAGTGTTGGCACCCTTGAAATTGTCCCAGAAAGTGAAATATTTATTTCAGAAATTATTGCAATTACACATGGTTTGTTATACACATGTTTATTTTGTTTTTGTATATTGGAACAACACAAAAAAAACATGAAAAGAAGGCAAATTGGACATAAGTTCACACAAAACCCCAAAAATGGGCAGGACAAAATTGTCACCTTTCTAAAATTTTGGGTAAGCAACTTTGTTTCAAGGATGTAATGCTCGTTGAAACTCACCTGGGGCAAGTAACAAGTGTGGGCAATATGAAAATCACAGCTAAGACCAGATAAAAAGGGGGAGAAGTTGAGTCAATCTTTGCATTGTGTGTCTGTGTGTGCTACACTAAGCATAGAGAACAGAAAGAGGAGAAGAGAACTGTCTTGAGAAACAAAATTGTTCAAAATATCAACAATCTCAAGGTAACAAGTCCATCTCCAGAGATCTTGATGTTCCTTTGTTCACATTGTGCAACATAATCAAGAAGTTTACAACCCATGGCGCTGTAGCTAATCTCTATGGACGTGGACTGCAGAGAAAAATTGATGAAAGGTTGCGACGCAGGATAGTCCAGTTGGTGGATAGGCAGCGCCAATCAAGTTTCAGAGACAATCAAGCTGATCTGCAGACTCAGGGGGCATCAGTGTTAGTGCAAAGTATCCGTTCACATTTGAATGAAATGAAACACTATGGCAGGAGACCCAGGAAGACCCCACTGCTGACACAGAGACATACAGAAGCTAGACTACAGTTTGCCAAAATTTACGTGAGTAAGCCAAAATCTTTCTGGGAAAGCATCTTATAGACAGCATGGTAGTACTTGCTCATCTCTAATCATTAGGTTTTGGATATTCCTGGAACTTTACCATCCCTAGTGATTTTGGCAAGTATGAAATGGGCAGAGGGATCTGGCACGTGGGATTACTAGTGGTCGATCCATTTGTTCTGACGTTCGGCGGTGGTTCTCTCATACAGAACAGGAGTGTTTGTCTAAACAGAGTCTTCCTGTGTATGGGGGATTTGGGAAAGATATCTGTAAGCTAAACCTAATGTCTATGGGGAATATTAGCAATTTAGCATCTTCAGGAGCCTGCATTATCCCTGAAAATCCCATAGATAATGAATGTAATGGGGGTATACATTGGTGACCATTGCACCATTCAAACTCTGAACTTAGAAGAGCTCTGCTGTCATGCTAGGTATGGGAAAATACCAAGAAAATGGCAAAAAGGGAGGGTAAGGGAAACCTTGTGTCTAGGGAAGGGGGAAATGAAGACCCGTGATCCAACCTTCCATAGGCTCCCATGGCTAACCTAAATAGGTTCCGCACCTATGCGCCGAGCAGGATACCCGGCCCCGGCTGACCCTGAACTGGGCCCTAGGTAAGGGACATAATGGGGAAGTGAACGAACAATTTGTCTCCAAGAAGACTCAGGGAGAGAGACAGCAACAAACAGCAATGTTTCTTCAGATGAATACAAGCTGACTGCTTGCATCCAAGGCCTGTATATTAATATAATTGTATCACCAGCAAACACCAAGGGGAAATGTGGGTATTTAAGGACACAAGTGGAAGTGATGATGATTAAACCTGAAAGGTGAGGATATCCGCAGGGTCCTAAAAGGAAAGGGATTAAGTCCAAGCAGAGAAGATATATAGGATACTATATACACCACCGCAGGAAGAATAGAATTTCAGGGAGCAGTTTGTGTAGCCAAATGCTGCGACCTTCTACAGCCGGACATCACGGGACTGTCTGTCAACCATGACACCTGCTCTGAGAAGTGCAGCGATTAGCTAGTTATTCTGTGGACACAGAGGGGGATAATTTGCTAATTTGAGACAACCCATTTAATCCTGTATCAACACAAGCTATACATTCCCAATTAAAGGGGACTGCAAAAAATAAATTATGCACTGTCAGTGCCGTATAGTACATAGCATCCCATCCTGTTCCACAGAGCAACCCAGTCACCATCTGGTATTATAATTGGGTGCTTTAAATACTTCTGCTTCTTCATTTAATGAGTGTTTATCTTGCCTCTCATGCATGTTTAATGCTGTGATTCTTTGCGGCTTCATAAATATAAGGAAGAATTGATTCAGCAAAGAAAGTTAAGAAGTAAATAGCGAGACTTGATTAATTTTTAAGTAACTGGAAAGCAACAATGTCTATACATTCAGTGCATGAAAAAATATCACCTGTCACCTGGGTGTCATGTATAATCCCCCATGACCTATATAGCTGAACACATCACTGATTTTGATATAGGTGTAGACCTGACATCATTAAACCTTGTCATGCACCCAACTCTTAACCAAAATCTAAAACCATAATCCCACATTCACGATAATGATATACATTGAATATTAGGATGCTAGCTAAATATCACACAGCACATGGGCTCAGAATACCCCTTAAGGTCCATAAAAAGTCTTTTTAAAATCAAAATATCACTCCAAAATTTTCCTGGTTGGTGACATATCGCGCCTTCATCCATCACACCTGATCAAAGGTTCATATTCTGCTACTTTTTTTTTTTTTTTTAAAGTTGCCACATCTTCTTGGATGATGTTGAGATCAGGGCTCTCTGTGGGGACAGGATCATAACTTCCAGGGCTTCTTATCCTTCCTTATGCATAAGATAGTTCTTAAGGACATGGGCTGTATATTTGGGGTCAATGTCTGACAGCCAAATAAATTTGGAGCCAATCAGATGGTATTGCATTATGAATAATTGTCTGCCTGTATCTATTAGTATAAGAAGAGACAGCAGGGTGAGCAGCTTCTTCTTACCTCTGCACTCCTGTTATCTCCAGTACTAAATCAAACAGACAGGGTGGACAGCAGTGTGACCAGCCTTTTCTTACATCTGCACTAACATTATTTCCAGTACTAGATTAGACAGACAGGGTGGACTGCAGTGTGAGCAGCCTCTTCTTCCCTCAGCACTAATGTTATCTCTAGGACTAGATCAGACAGACATTTTGGACCGCAATGTGAGCAGCCTCTTCTTACCTCAGCACTCCTGTTAGGCCTAAGCCACAAGGCGAGAAAAACAGTGCGAGTGGAGTGCGATAAAACATCGCATTCCCCTCGGACCAATTCTAGCCTGTGTGTCAGCACACATGAGCGATTATTTTCTCAGCCCTAATCGGACCGAGAAAACAATCGCAGCATGCTGCGATTGTAAGCTGAGACTCTTTCTCTCGCACCCATTCAAGTGAATGGGGCGAGAGAAAAATCGCACTGCACTCGCGGTACACCGGTGTACTGCCAGTGCAGTGTGAGAATGGCAATAGCCGACTACGCAGGAGAGAGGGAGAGAAATCCCTCCCTCCCCTCCCGAGTGCCGGCCCGCCCCACGCAGCTGAGGTCTGCTCGCACGAACAGACCTCAGTTGCAAGGACACACGCATGACACTCGGCTCTGCTGTACTGCCAGCACGAGCCGAGTGTCATGCAAGTGGATCGCAGTAGTGCCCGTGTGGCCCCAGCCTTAGCTCCAGTATTAGATCAGATAGACAGGGTGCACAGCAGTGTGAGCAGCCTCTTCTTACTTCAGCACTCCTGTTATCTCCAGTACTAGATCAGACAGATAGGGTGGACAGCAATGTGAGCAGCCACTTCTTACCTCAGCACTCCTGTTATCTCTAGTATTAGATCAGAAAGACAGGGTGGACAGCAGTGTAAGCAGCCTCTTCTTACCTCAGCACTAATTTTATCTCCAGGACTAGATTAGACAGACAGGGTGGTCAGCAGTGTGAGCAGCCTATTCTTAACTCAGCACTAATGTTATCTCCAGGACTAGATCAGACAGACAGGGTGGACAGCAATGTGAGCAGCATCTTCTTACCTCCACACCCCTGGCATCTCCAGTATTAGATTAGAAACAGAAGGTGGACAGCATTGAGATCAGCTTCTTTTTACCTCAGCACTCCTGGTATCTCCAGTTCTAGATCAGACAGGTATGGTGGACATGGTGGATAGCAGTGTGCCCAGCTTCTTCTTACTTTAGCAGTCCTAGTATTAGATCAGATAGACACAGTGGACTACAGTGTGAACAGCATCTTCTTACCTCAGCACCTTGGATATCTCTAGTATTAGACCAGAAATACATAGCTGACTGCAGTGTGAGCAGCCTCTTTTTACGTTAGCTCTCCTCGTATCTCTAGTATTAGATCAGAAATACATAGTGGACAGCAGTGTGAGAAGCCTATTCTTACCTCAGCACCCCTGGTATCTCCAGTACTAGATCAAATAGACAGAGTGGAGAGCAGACTGAGCAGCATCTTCTTAGCTCAGCACTCCTGGTATCTCCAGTTCTAGATCAGAAAGGCATGGTGGATATGGTGGATAGCAGTGTGCTTCTTCTTACTTTATCAGTCCTCTGGTATCTCCAGTATTAGATCAGGTAGTCATGCTGGACAGCAATGTGAGCAGTCTCTTCTTACCTCACCACTCCTGATATCTCCAGTATCAGATCAGATAGACAGGGTGGACAGCAGTGTAAGCAGCTTCTTCTTACCTCAACACTCCTGATATATCCACTATTAGATCATATAGATATTGGGAACATCACCCTGGTTATCTCCAGTATTAGATCAAAATATCCACTGGGAGTGCATCATCATTCACATATAGGGAGGCGGACGAGCTCCCTACTGCACATGCTCACAGGATTATGTCTGACGAAGACATTGGCCATTTTAATGCACAGTAGTGATTACCTCCCTGGACGAAACAAGGGTTATTTTCTAAGTATAGTTATTTATCAGTTTTTACAACATTTTTTTCTGTATTTCTAGAGAACAAAATTAAATTTGGAAACCTAATAAATTATTCCTGGTGATCACCCACCTAAGTAAGTGAAATGTACCCCCTTTTTTCACGTGTAGCAGGAGCTTTATTGGCTTTTGATAGAAGCACAACCATTTCTACCCAGTAAACAAACTTTGCATCTTATCTTATTACTTTTCTGCCCAGATATATGCTTCTTATGACAAGTCGTAAAATTCCAAGACACAAAACAGCCACAAGCAGTAAATAAACTCGAGATATTCGCTCATTTGTTTTACTGATTTACACTATGCTTAAAGCCAGAATCAGCTGTATCCCCAGTTCTCAGAAGCTTTTATTTTCTAAGCCAGAAGAAAGAAGCAGAATTGTCGGTGACTGATATTGGGTGTAGCACTCGCCACCGGAGATGGTACTGCGGCAAGCAAGAGTGGACCCATAGGACCACAGGGGAACCCCCAACCTACCCTTACGTGGGGTAAAGATTGGGACTGTGGCAGCTGACCCCCAAGGCAGGGTTGGACATAGAAGCAGACAGCACAGGCAGAACGGACAGAGTCTCTAGCACCAGCATGGCAGGACAGACAGGCAGAGTCTATAGTACCAACAGGGCAGGCAGGTCAGGCAGAGTCTATACAGACAGGACAGGCAAAGTCTACAGTACCAACAGGGCAGGCAAGAGAGGCAGAGTCTCCAGCACCAAGAGGGAAAGATGGACAGTCAGAGTCTCTAGCACCAACAGGGCAGGACAGACAGGCAGAGTCTATAGTGCCAACAGGGCAGGCAGGATAGGCAGAGTCTATACAGACAGGACAGGCAGAGTTTACAGTACCAACAGGGCAGGCAAGAGAGGCAGAGTCTCCAGCACCAAGAGGAAAAGATGGACAGTCAGAGTCTCTAGCACCAACAGGGCAGGACGGACAGGCAGAGTCTATAGTGCGAACAGGGCAGGCAGGACAGGTTACAGATACCAACAGGGCAAGATGGACTGGTAGCCAGGTACAGGCAGAGTAACTAGCAAGGCTGGGACCACCGAAGTGGCTGAGGCAGATGGCACGGCTAGGACGGACACAGTTACTAGTATTAACAGGGAAGCAGGTAAGAAGCACCAACACCTCCTGGGTCTGCCCGTCCACCTGGTCCTAACAGGTGCACTCCCGGAGTCCCTTTGCTACGCTCCTCTCAGGAGGCGGGAGGAGGAGGAATCCATGTGGAGGAGAGCAGGCACGCCGGGCAGCAAGGTAGGAGCCAGCCACAGAGGGGAGTGACAGCGCGTCCCTGCAGGAGGGGAAAGCAAGGACTACAGGGGCGCAGCGTTACAGTGAGTCTTTGTAGAAAACAGTTTCTAATTTCTTCTTGATTTTAGTTTCCAGTTCTACAAGGAGTTATCTTTATTATTACGGAAGAAATTGCTGCGTACATGATCAGTTAAATGAAATTGCTTGTTCTACAAGCAGAATGCAGTTACCCTGATAGCATTATCTTCTGGGGATTCGATTTATGGTCCGCAGTAAATACAAACAGCTCATCATTACCATCAAATTAAAAAAGCATTCAAGGAAAAATTGCTACAATATTTTTTTAACCATTGCAGGCCCTGAGGACTGTACATCACTCACAAAAACCAATGAGAGACTGGATACATTGTATCAGATATGGAATGTTTCAATCTAATAACCTTTAATGCAGTTGATTTTTTTTAACCCTTTAAGGACTAGGTGATTTTTCAATCCTGATCTTTTATTTTTTGGCTCAATATTTTTCAAAAGCCATACATTTTTTATGTCACCCTTGTAATAAAACCATTATAACCCCTTCACCAATATGGAAGGAAAAAATGAAGCTTCTATTTTTTTCCACAAAAATCTTGTCTTAGTCCCAAATTTTTCATTTTTACAAGGGTAACAAAAAGGATTATACAATTTGTTGTGCAAGTTCTCCTGAGTACACCGATACCCCATGTATGGTAGAAAACTACTGTTTGCCCGCATGGCAGGGCTTGGATGGGAAAGAGCGCTATTTGAATTTTGAACCTCACAATTAGCTGGAATAGATAGTGTATGCCATGTCGTGTTTGCAGAGCCCCTTATGTGCCTAAATAGTGAAACCCCCCCCCACAAGTGACCCCCTTTTGGACACTGAACCTCTTAAGGAATTTATCTAGAGGTATGATGAGCACAAAGCTGAAAAGGGAAGGTTGACCATATTGGACTTCAGAATTTGCTGGTACCATGTCACATTGGCACGGCCCCTGAGGTGCCACAAAAACAAAAGTACCCCACAAGTGACCCCCATTTTACAAAGTGCACTCCTCAAGGAATTAATCTAGGTGTTCAGTGAGCATAATGACCCCAAACATATGTCATAAAACCTTCTATAATTGTGCAGTGAAAAAAATAATAATTTTATTACTAAAATGTTGTTTTAGCCCCAGGTTTCCAATTTTCACAAGGGGAAAAGATAAAATAGGTCAGATAATGTGTTACATAATTTCTCGTTAATGTGGCAATACCCCACATGTGACTGTACAGTACTTTTGACTACATGACAGGGCTTGGTGGGGGGGAGCACCATTTGACTTTTGAAGCTCAGATTTTCTTAGAATAGTTTGCAGACTTTATTTGCAGAGCCCCTAAGTGCCAGAAAGGGGCAGAAATCTCTTCAAGTGACTATACAGTATTTTGTAAATTACACCCCTCTGGGAATTCATCTACAGGTGTACTGATGATTTTGTTTCTGTAAAACACTCATGTAGTCAAACTCAGTGAATATTGCTAAATTAAAATTTGCACATAAGCCCTTGTAGTGCCCAGTACATTGTAGTGCTCATATATTGTGAGCATCTCGTGCTTCTGGAGACACATAACCCATAACTTAAGCAGGCTTTCCCCACTAGATCAATGTCAAACGTGGACTTTAACGGTCTTTTAGACACATTGTTGGGATCAGAAGGAAGGGAAGCATTTAAATTTGGGAATGCAGATTTTGCTGTATTTCTTTTTTTGTGAGTGCCATAGCACTTTTCCAGAGCCTTTGTGCTACCAGTAGCGTGGAAGCCCCCAATAATTCTGTTAACCGATGATGGACATAAGTGGGGACTTGTTTTTTTGTGGGTTGAGTTGAAAGCTGTTTTGTGGTATTTTGGGTACCAAACATTTTGGATCAGTTCTCATTTATCCTGTGCTCTATGCTAAGCACTCACATTAGGATTTCCATCTACATCTCAGAAATATGTGATTGATATGTAACCCCCGATGGATCCATTCATTATAATGAAGCAGCAGAAATATTCCGGACTTCGTTTGGCCTCTGCTCATACGGGTCCTTTTTTTCAAAACTTTTGTTGACTGTACTTTTGTGCACACCTAAAAAGTCACATTAAAAGATGTACAACTGCGGTCCACAAGCCAAACGGGAGTTCAAAATGACTCCATATGCCTCATTAGAGTGAATTTTCCACTGTGAGTTTTGTCTGAATCACATTTTTCAGAGATTTACACAGAAACCCCAATATAGGCATTCAGTATAGAGCACAGGATAAATGTGAGCTGTGCCTTACAGCGATCTTTGGGACGTAGACTAAACAAATCAACAGCAGTTGAAGAATTGGCTTTATTTACTTACTAGCTGTAGTACCGGCGTGTTGCCCGGGATAGTAACTGTTTCTCTGTCTCTCTCCCAGTCTCTGTCTGTCTGTCTCTCTATCTCTCTGTCTGTCTCTTTCCCTTTCTGCTTCTGTCTGTCTCTGTCTGTCTGTCTGTGTCTCTCTGTCTGTGTATCTCTTTCCTTGTCTGCTTCTGTCTCTTTGTCTGTTTCTCTCTGTCTGTCTGTCTCTTGGCCTGTCAGTCTTTGTCTGTCTTTATCTTTCTGACTGCTTCTGTCTGTCTGTCTTTCCCCTGTCTATCTCTGTATGTCTCTCTGTTTATCTGTCTATTTCCCTGTCTGTCTCTGTATCGATTTGTCTGTCTCTCTCTATCTGTCTGTCTGTCTCTGTCTATTTGTCTGTCTATGTGTCTGTCTCTGTCTGTCTGTATGTCTGTCTGTGTCTTTGTCTGTCTGTGTCTGTCTCTGTCAGTGGGTCTGTCTGTCTCTATCAGTGTCTAACTGTCTGTCTATGTAGCAGTCTCTCTGTCTGTCTCTCTCTATCACTCTGTGTGTCTGTTTCTGTGTGTCTGTGTCTCTTTCCCTGTCTATTTCTCTATTTCTGTTTCTCTCTCTGTCTGTTTGTCTCTCTCTCTATCTGTATCAGTCTATTTCCCTGTCTGTCTCTTTCCCTTTCTACTTGTCTCTGTCTCTTTAAATGTCTGTCTGTTTCCCTGTCTGTTTCCCTGTCTGCCTCTATCTCTTTCCCAGTCTGCCTCTGTCTCTTTCTCTGTCTGTCTTTTTCCTCTGTCTGCCTTTGTCTGTCTCTTTCTCTCTCTGTCTGTTTTTTCCCTGTCTTCCTCTGTCTGTCTCTTTCCCTGTCTGCCTCTGTCTGTCTCTGTCTCTTTCCCTGTCTGCCTCTGTCTGTCTCTGTCTCTTTCCCTGTCTGCCTCTGTCTGTCTCTGTCTCTTTACCTGTCTGCCTCTGTCTGTCTCTGTCTCTGTCTCTTTCCCTGTGTGCCTCTGTCTGTCTGTCTCTGTCTCTTTCCCTAATAAATAAGGAATAACGTTTGGAACACCATTCTATGTCTGAACTGGGTGCAAAAACCTAAAAAAACATCACTATATGGAGATAAGGTATGCACACCAGTGACTATGCAAGGGGAATATATGTAATAGCAGAAACTGCTGTGTGAATACTGACATGAAAAATTCAATAGCTATATGTAAGAATGAAATGTGAAAAATGGAACCTGCATTACTGCCATGAATATATGAATAAAGAGAAATTTAGCTACTGAATTGATCAACGCAATAGAGCCCCAACACTACGCCAAAGTATTTCTCTACGTTGGGGTCCCTAGCTTGTGTGTGTCCTCTCATGCAGTTAAAAAACTTACCGTGTATGGGAAGCTGAGACCCAGGCTATATATACGTATCATGTGGATTGGGAATAGGTTCCATTTTTCACATTTCATTCTTACATATAGCTATTGAATTTTTCATGTCAGTATTCACACAGCAGTTTCTGCTATTACATATATTCCCCTTGCATAGTCACTGGTGTGCATACCTTATCTCCATATAGTGATGTTTTTTTTAGGTTTTTGCACCCAGTTCAGACATAGAATGGTGTTCCAAACGTTATTCCTTATTTGTTAGTAGTTTTTCATTTGAGAACCCACCCCACTCACACCTATTGCCAATCCACATGATACGTATATATAGCCTGGGTCTCAGCTTCCCATACACGGTAAGTTTTTTAACTGCATGAGAGGACACACACAAGCTAGGGACCCCAACGTAGAGAAATACTTTGGCGTAGTGTTGGGGCTCTATTGCATTGATCAATTCATTAGCTAAATTTCTCTTTATTCATATATTCATGGCAGTAATGCAGATTCCATTTTTCACATTTCATTCTTACATATAGCTATTGAATTTTTCATGTCAGTATTCACACAGCAGTTTCTGTCTCTTTCCCTGTCTGCCTCTGTCTGTCTCTGTCTTTTTGCCTGTCTGCCTGTCAAGGTTAAAATGACGATGATGATGAGACTCAAAGGATCTCTCGGGATCTGACTGCTGTTTCAAATTAAACTGTCATGTGTGCACGTGAGATTAAATAATAACGGACAGCAAGTCAGTTATAGCTATCTCCATGACTGGCACTGACCAAGTGGTCTTTATTATTTGAAACTTTCCACAACTCTTGAGAAGTGAAGGGCGTGGACAAAATACAGCCCAATCAAATATCGTGGGCCGGAGCTTCAAGACATATAGATCTGCATAGTCTCTTCCTGATTGGTCAGTCCATATATATATACACACACACTGTGTCTAAGGAAAATACACTGAATATATAATATACATATATACATGTTAGTAAAAAACAAAAGCATTCACAAATATGTGTGTTAGTTTACATCTACTGAACTATATACCTGAGTCTATGAAATGGCTGAATTAAGTAATTTTGTATACTCAATTCTTGTCCTCAACAGTAGAGATGAGCGAACCGGTCGCGGTTCGGCTCAAGGTCGGTTCGCCGAACGGAGGTCTCGTTCGAGTTCGGTTCGTCGAACGTTCGACGAACCGAACTCGAACCAATAGGCTATAATGGGAGGCAATCACAAACACATAAAAACGCATGATAAATGTACACAAACAGTTAATAAACATTGCCATAACACTTACCGGTCCCCGCGATCCCTCCTGCACTCTGTCTCCTGCCGCTATTCCATCCGATGATCGCTGAATCCTCCCGGTGACCAGCACTGCCAGCAGTGATGCAGGACCTATTGTGACGTCAAAATAGCCATGTGACCAGTCACGTGGCTATTATCTCATTGGCTACAGACTGGTCAAATGACTATGACGTGTCATGTAGGACCTGTCATTGCACTCTCCGGTACACGGTGCACATATGTGTATCGCCGTGTACCGGCGACATGCTGTAGCACACGGTCGACTCCCCATTCCGTTAGGGACCGGCTGACACAGCCGGTCATTAACGGAGATCACCGTTGCCATAGCAACGCAGTTAGCGGTGACGTCACCGCTAACCGCGGCTCCTAGAGCACCGTTGCTATGGTAACGCGTCTGTCAGCGTTACCGCTGTTACCGCTGACAGCCAGCAGCACTGATCTCTCACGGAGTAAAGGCTGCACGCTGCTTCCCGATTGTAGTGAGGATTGTAGTGAGGATGAGGTGCCCCAGCTCATCAAGTGATGAGCTGGGGCACCTCATCCTCACTACAATCCTCACTACAATCCTGAAGTGCAGTTTCTTCAAATTCATTTAAAGGCACTTGGAACACTGAAATTGCTGCTTATAATTTAAGCCTCTATTAAAAACCTTTTTGCTTATGGATTGAAAAAAACTCTCCAGGTATCTGAAAAATCATATTGCAGTGATAGTTTCAATTGGCATTAAATATCATATGCCTTGAAGCATCACTTAATATACTATACTAGATTTAATAATTGCTCTACTACCGGCCGGGGTACTGCACCAGACACCTGGTATCTGTTTGCTGCACTATCAATTACTTTTCTTCATTTTTACTTTTATTGTTATTTCTACCATATGTGGTTTATTCTTCTTTCTTTTTCCTTGTTCTATTGTGTGAATTGTTTTGAATAAATTTGTGTCTAAAACAAGGATAGCAATAAAAAGTATAAAATATTAATAAAAAAACCTCTTATCAGCGCTGGTTTATTGGGGATTTATTGGGCTGACAGGGGGTAATAAAGATGGAGTCTCTAATGTGTCTGTGTATTTATTTCTATTAAAGTATTTTTTCTCTGTGTGGTGTCTTTTTTTTTAACCCTTTATTGGAGATTCTTAATGGCCGGGTCAAACGTGCCTGACATTAAGAATCTCTGGCTTAATACTGGCTAGTAAAACAAAGCCAGTATTAACTCATGATTACCCAACAAGCCACCCGGCTCCAGGGCTGTTGGAAGAGTTGGATACAGCGCCAGATGATGGCGCTTCTATGAGAGCGCCATTTTCTGGGACGGCTGCAGACTGAAATTCACAGCAGAGGCGCCCAGAAACCTCGGGCTAACCTGTGCCGCGGATTCCAATCCCCAGCTGCCTAGTTGTACCTGGCTGGACACAAAAATGGGGCGAAGCCCACGTCATTTGTTTTTTAATTATTTCATGAAATAAGTGAAATAATTAAAAAAAACGGGCTTCCCTATATTTTTGGTTCCCAGCCGGGTACAAATAGGCAACTGGGGGTTTGAGGCAGCCCGTGGCTGCCTGCTGTACCTGGCTAGCATACATAAATATGGCGAAGCCCACGTCATTTTTTTGGTGGGCAAAAAACTTCTGCATACAGTCCTGGATGGAGTATGCTGAGCCTTGTAGTTCTGCAGCTGCTGTCTGTCTGTATGGAGAAGAGCAGACAGCAGCTGCAGAACTACAAGGCTCAGCATACTCCATCCAGGACTGTATGCAGAAGTTTTTTGCCCACCAAAAAAATGACGTGGGCTTCGCCATATTTTTGTATGCTAGCCAGGTACAGCAGGCAGCCACGGGCTGCCTCCAACCCCCAGTTGCCTATTTGTACCCGGCTGGGAACCAAAAATAAAGGGAAGCCCTTTTTTATTATTTCATGAATTTCATGAAATAATTAGAAAACAAATGACGTAGGCTTCGCCCCATTTTTGTGTCCAGCCAGTTACAACTAGGCAGCTGGGGATTGGAATCCGCAGCACAGGTTGGCCTGAGCTTTCTGGGCCCCACTGCTGCGAATTGCAGTCTGCAGCCGCCTCAGAAAATGGCACTTTCATAGAAGCGCCATCTTCTGGCACTGTATCCAACTCTTCCAGCACCTGCCTGCTATACCTGGCTAGCATACAAAAATATGGCGAAGCTCACGTCCTTTTTTTGTAGTTTTTTGGCAAAAAAAAATAAAAAATGCTTCCCTGGATTTTCCATTGCCAGTGAAGGTAACACCAAGCAGTGGGGGTTAGCAGCCAGTAGCTGCTTGGATTACCCTTAGCTAGCAATACAAAAAATGCAGCGGGAGCCCATATATATTTTTTTTAATTATTTATTTAAATAACTAAAAACAAAATGGGCTTCCCTGTATTTTGATTGCTGGACATCACAGTGCTGTAAAAATAAATCTTTAAAAAAAATGACGTAGCGCTCCGCGGTATTTTTGATTCTCAGCGCAGATAAAGCAGACAGCTATGGGTTGCCACCCACATCTGCCTGCCGTTACCTTGGTTGGCAATCAAAATACAGGGAAGCCCATTAATTTTTTCTATTTAAAAAATAGTTAAAAAAAAAATGACGTTGGGTCCCCCCATTTTTGATAGCCAGCTAGGGTAAAGCAGACGGCTGTAGCCTGAAAACCACAGCTGGCAGCTTTACCGTGGTTGGGGATCCAATGTGGAGGTCACCCCAGGCTCTTTTTTTAGAATTATTTTATAAATAATAATTACACAAAAAAAGTAGGGTCCCCCCCAAATTGGATCACCAGCCAAGGTAAAGCGGACAGCTGTGGTCTGGTATTCTCAGGGTGGGAAGGTCCATAGTTATTGGGCCTTCACAGCCTAAAAATAGCAGGCCGCAGGCACCCCAGACGTGGCGCATTCACTAGATGCACCAATTCTGGCGCTTCACCTCAGCTCATCCCGTGCCCTGGTGCAGTGGCAAACGGGGTAATAAATCGGGTTGATACTAGCTGTAAAGTCACCTGAGATCAAGCCCAGCAGTTTGTGATGTCATGGCGTCTATTAGATACCCAACATCATAAACTGTCAGTACTAACAAAAAAAAAAAAAAATCGACAAAAGAAATTTATTTGAAAAAACAGTCCCCAAAACATTTCCTCTTTCACCAATTTATTGTAAGAAAAAAAATTAAAGGGGTCCCACGACGACTCTGGACCGTCTAGAATATGGGGGGGAGACACTCAGGGAACGTATCCCCCATTTTCTAGGAGTGCGGACCCTTCATGTGAGGAGTGTGGGTGCAATGAATCTGCACTCACTCTCCCCGGGTCCACAGAAGCAGAGTCCATGTCGTAATGGTTGCTACCAAAGCTGCAATGCCCTGCTCATGAGGTAAGGGCATGGCTAATGAGGAGAACTACTGTAGAGGAAGCTCTGCTCACTGGTATATAGCTGCTCAGAGGTAATAATAGATAAAATTAGTGAGTAACCTCGGCACTCTAAATCTCCCAGAAAGTCAGTAAGTCACAACGGATAGTAATGCAAAATCACTCTTTATTGGTCCGCATTAAGAAAAATTTTTTTTTCATAAGCATATATGTTTTTGTCCAAAACAAGTTACAAATGACGTTTCGGCCTGAGCCTTCGTCAGATTGGACTTATCTGCATGTAATCATGAAAAATGACAATAATCAGTATCACATAAGAGTGAGAGAACAATAACATAAACTCGAACAATGTAGAGGTACAATTGGGATGCAGCAAAAAATTGCAACACAGCAAGAAATGAAACACATGATACAAATGTCATAATACAGTACAAGGACAATATAGTAATGACAAATATGGGGTCAGAGTAGGCTTAGACAGCTCTGGTACGAAAGAGTTGTCAATCATAAAGTAACATGTGCAGTAGGTGTAGAGCTACACTATGCATGGCAGAGCTAATGGGTAGACCGACCATAGAAAAAGAACGGAGAAAAAGTGGAGAAAAAAATGGAGAAAAAGTGGAGAAAAAGTGGAGAAAAAGTGGAGAAAAAGTGGAGAAAAAATGGAGAAAAAATGGAGAAAAAATGGAGAAAAAGTGGAGAAAAAATGGAGAAAAAGTGGAGAAAAAGTGGAGAAAAAATGGAGAAAAAATGGAGAAAAAGTGGAGAAAAAGTGGAGAAAAAATGGAGAAAAAGTGGAGAAAAAGTGGAGAAGAAGTGGAATAAAAGTGGAGAAAAAGTGGAGAAAAAGTGGAGAAGAAGTGTTTGTTCATGCCAGATGGGAGATAAATAATTTTTTACCGGCGCTGTCATTTACTGTAACGTGATCATCGGTGTACGGTGTATACCTGTGATCACATGAGCGGGGACCAGAAAAACCGTCCTGAATCATGATCTCCAGGGTCTCACCTAGCCCTGAAACCCCGGAGATTTTCTGACGCCGGGGGGCGTTATTCACTTATTTCTGCCTGCTGTTTATAAACGGCAGATCAGAATAGGGCTACATTAACACGACCGATCCATTTTTGCGGTCTGCAAAAAACAGTCCGTTTTTTTTCACGGGTGCATCCGTGTGGCATCCGTTTCCGTTCCGTAGACGGTATGTCATCTGTTTGTCATCCGTGTGCCTTCCGTTTTTTTTGTGTACTGCAAAAAAACTGAAGGAGGGTAAATGCATAAATTTACCCAGGATCCATAGCTTCATCCTACATGAGGCGGTCACATGTTCACTTCCAGTGCCATTTTCTACTGCTTTTCACAGCGTAGAGCGCTCTGGTGATTTTCTTGTGCTTGTGCACTTCATATCAGCCTTTTCTGTCATTATAATGGCAGAAAGACATATAATGTCCCACTCTCCTGCATTTTGTAATTTTGCACCCTTTGGTGCCTTTCATGTGGCACTAAGGGGTGCTTAGCTTTGTATTTAGTCAAAAAAATGAAAAAAAAAAATGACGTAGGGTTCCCCCTATTTTTGTAGCCAGCTAGGGTAAAGCAGACGGCTGCAGCCTGCAGACCACAGCTGGCAACCTCACCTTGGCTGGTAATCCAAAACTGAGGGCACCCCACGCTGTTATTTTAAATTAAATAAATAATTAAAAAAAAAACCACGTAGGGGTCCCCCAAAATTGGATCACCAGCCAAGGTAAAGCAGACAGCTGTGGTCTGATATTCTCAGACTAGGGAGGTCCATGGTTATTGGACTCTCCCCAGCCTAAAAATAGCAGGTCGCAGCCGCCCCAGAAGTGGCGCATCCATTAGATGTGCCAATCCTGGTGCTTCGCCCCAGCTCATCCCGCGCCCTGGTGCGGTGGCAAACGGGGTAATATATGGGGTTAATACCAGATGTGTAATGTCACCTGGCACCAAGCACTGGGGTTGGTGAGGTCAGGCGTCTATCAGATACCCGACATCACCAACCCAGTCAGTAATAGAAAAAAATAGATGACAAACACATTTTTATTTGAAAAAACACTCCCCAATACATTCCCTCTTTAACCAATTTATTAGAAAGAAAAACAAATCCAGGTCTGGTGTAATCCAAGGGGTTGCCATGACGATCCACACTGTCCCAGTCAATGAAGAGCAGGATGTTCCCCATTGGCTGGGAGAGCAGTGCAGTGACCTGAGCTAACATCAATGGGTCAGCCCAGGTCACTGCAGGGCATGACAAGTGCTGCTGTCAGCGAGGTACATTACCTGCGCTGATCTCCTGCACTGCCGACAGCACCTGTCACTGAGTTCAATGACCTTCACAGCCAAGTATCGCGAGAGGCCCGTGACGTCACCGCTAGTCACAGTCTCGGGTCGGAAGCGAGAGAAGGTGATGTGACAAGCGGCAGCCATGGAGGACAGTGACAGCGCTGAGGTCGGGACTTCATCACCGCAGGTAAGCCGAGCGGGACCATGTGTGCAGAGTGACAGGAGGACGTCAGTGTCGTGGACTGCATGGCTGGGGACGTGTGTGTGTGTGTATGTATGTGTACATGCCGCGTGCAGGAGGGGGCGGAGTGAGCTGAGCGGGGAAGTGTGGGCTTCCTGCACGTAACTCGGATAAACATCGGGTTACTAACCAAAGCGCTTTGCTTGGATACCCGATGTTTATCTTGGTTACCAGCTTCTGGCAGGCTGCCAGGGATGGCTCCTGCACACTGTAGCTGTAAAAAGCCCTGCTTTTTGCTGCTAGAACCGTTCTCGAACGTATCTAGAACTATCGAGCTTTAGCAAAAAGCTCGAGTTCTAGTTCGATCCAGAACACCCCCAAAAATCACTCGAACCGCGAACTGGAGAACCACGAACCACGAACCGCACTCAACTCTACTCAACAGTCCCCCTAAAAACTTATTTCTGCCATTTCTGAATTCTAAGGGTACTGTGTTCCCTTAGGAAGAGAGGTAGAAAGACCTATTGGGAAACCTGCCTAACTGAACGTTGAGGCATGGGCGGAGAGGGGAAGTGTTTTCTTTCACCGGTTTGAGACCAAGGACCCATAGACAAGTCCTCACCCTTTGTAGTTGGACTTTCCCATGTCTCAAGGTTCTCTAAGTCCTCTCTTCTAACTGTTCTGGCAATAATGGTCTGAGACTGTACAGGTTTTCTGAAAAGGATAAGTATGAACAGAACGCTCAGTGCAGCTCTGGTGGATCGACCCTTCTGCAATGCGAGGTGTGGATCTATAGATTTTTCTGCGGTTGGATCGGCTCCTCTAGTGTTGACTCATGGCTCTTTCTCGCTTGTCGTTTAGGATCAATCAGTCTCCTGACTGGAGACCATATGCTAATAGCTCTGATTTAAGATCTGGGATTGGAAAATAGACCTGTTTATCACACTATTCAGTCAATTATATAAAAATTGTACATGCCTGTGTTAAACTAAAAAACATCTTACATAAAGACCTGTTTATTACGAAAAGAAAACAAAACATATACATTTTATACACGATTTACTAGTTTCCACTTTTCTATAAAATATATACTTTTTGTAAACACATTTTTTTACATACCAACTTCATGTGCTTCTCAACAATAATGTCGTTTTCTGCACTGGAATGCCTCTGACCAAACCTGGAGAGAAATCTACACAACACGCACAGACTTGCATACAACGTGCTCATGATATACATCTATAATCAGTTTGCAGTCTCTAAAAATGGGTAGAGTAGGTGCAGGGTGTTTCTGCGGATTCTTTACAGTTTTTTCTCACTTCGTTTTAGGCACATGTCTTACAAGACCGGGTGAATCTGCCCACCTGAGTACTGAACCCTGGTGTCACCAAAGCACACACTGACAATTGTCTTTCACAGATGTTAGCTAGGCCATCATTAAGAAGAGCTCTGATGGCAGAGAAAGCTTACCACCCTTTGTCCACAGACCTTGCTCAGTCAGCTGGCTCCCTGCATGTCACACTCCATTCCTTGTTGTATCGCTTGTTCCTGTAGGGATTTAAGAACACAAGGAGTGACAGAAGTCACTAACGATGTGACAGGTGTCACCGAGGCATGGTCGGTATTGGTGAAAGACTCTCAACTCTAGGCCCGTTCACTGCTTCTTGGTCAGCTGCACCTGTGCGGGGATCTCCATCCGATTCCGTCAGCTCAGATCTAGACTATCTCTTCAGCATACCTAGCTCATTTGACAACAGGAAAAAAAATCTACAACCTACATACACATCTAAAAACTCTTACCCACTCCTGTTCTACCCATCTAGAGAGGGCATTTAATACGTCACTGCCTCCTGTGTCGATAGGAGGGGAGGGAGTGGTATGAATTTAGACTACCTCATGTGGTGTAAACACCAGCATATCCAGTGCAGAATCGACCAACATCTTGTTCCATCTATAAAAACAAAAACTAAAAAATATACATTAGATCATTCTTATAACTTTAACTCTGACCATAATACAGTTAGTGGTCATCTATACGACATGACTGAAAATACTAAATAAATAAATAAACAAATAAACATATAGGACAAGATTTTTCCCATTTCAGTTAACAGATATACCTCATAGTAATCTAATAAACATAGCCTGTGGGGGAAGGCTCAGCTTCAAAACCTATCTAATATGCCTGCTGCGCCCTCGAAGAAACTGGAGAATATAATTAATACCTTATTCCCCCCCTTGTTTAATTGTTTATTTACCAATGTGGCAAAATTCAGGGTTTTTATACTGGTATTCCCTAAAAGAAGAATAAAACAGCAGGCAATAAATTAGCTACATACTAAAACTTAAAATGAACAAACACTGAAAATAACGTATATCTTACAACAATATACGTTGCTGGGGAATTTTAAAACCTTACGATAAACACTGTATCCATAAAGAAAAGAAAAACCTTTCATAATAGAAATAACTGAGACGTGATTAAATGACTATGGGGAGATAAGGTATGCACACCAGTGACTATGTAAGGGGAATACATGGAATAGCAGAAACTGCTGTGTGAATACTGACTTGAAAAATTCAATAGCTATATGTAAAGTGAAAATGTGAAAAATGGAATCTGCATTACTGCCATGAACATATGAATCAAGAGAAATTTAGCTACTGAATTGATCAATGCAATAGAGCCCCAACACTACGCCAAAGTATTTCTCTACGTTGGGGTCCCTAGCTTGTGTGTGTCCTCTCATGCAGTTAAAAAACTTACCGTGTATGGGAAGCTGAGACCCAGGCTATATATGCGTATGATATGGATTGGCAATAGGTGTGGTTGGGGAGGGTTCACAAACGAAAAACAACTAACAATAAGGAATAACGTTTGGAACACCATTCTAAGTCTGAACTGGGTGCTAAAACCTAAAAAAACATCACTATGGGGAGATAAGGTATGCACACCAGTGACTATGTAAGGGGAATACATGGAATAGCAGAAACTGCTGTGTGAATACTGACTTGAAAAATCCAATAGCTATATGTAAAGTGAAAATGTGAAAAATGGAATCTGCATTACTGCCATGAACATATGAATCAAGAGAAATTTAGCTACTGAATTGATCAATGCAATAGAGTCCCAACACTACGCCAAAGTATTTCTCTACGTTGGGGTCCCTAGCTTGTGTGTGTCCTCTCATGCAGTTAAAAAACTTACCGTGTATGGGAAGCTGAGACCCAGGCTATATATGCGTATGATATGGATTGGCAATAGGTGTGGTTGGGGAGGGTTCACAAACGAAAAACAACTAACAATAAGGAATAACGTTTGGAACACCATTCTAAGTCTGAACTGGGTGCTAAAACCTAAAAAAACATCACTATGGGGAGATAAGGTATGCACACCAGTGACTATGTAAGGGGAATACATGGAATAGCAGAAACTGCTGTGTGAATACTGACTTGAAAAATCCAATAGCTATATGTAAAGTGAAAATGTGAAAAATGGAATCTGCATTACTGCCATGAACATATGAATCAAGAGAAATTTAGCTACTGAATTGATCAATTGATCTTGATTCATATGTTCATGGCAGTAATGCAGATTCCATTTTTCACATTTTCACTTTACATATAGCTATTGGATTTTTCAAGTCAGTATTCACACAGCAGTTTCTGCTATTCCATGTATTCCCCTTACATAGTCACTGGTGTGCATACCTTATCTCCCCATAGTGATGTTTTTTTAGGTTTTAGCACCCAGTTCAGACTTAGAATGGTGTTCCAAACGTTATTCCTTATTGTTAGTTGTTTTTCGTTTGTGAACCCTCCCCAACCACACCTATTGCCAATCCATATCATACGCATATATAGCCTGGGTCTCAGCTTCCCATACACGGTAAGTTTTTTAACTGCATGAGAGGACACACACAAGCTAGGGACCCCAACGTAGAGAAATACTTTGGCGTAGTGTTGGGGCTCTATTGCATTGATCAATTCAGTAGCTAAATTTCTCTTGATTCATATGTTCATGGCAGTAATGCAGATTCCATTTTTCACATTTTCACTTTACATATAGCTATTGGATTTTTCAAGTCAGTATTCACACAGCAGTTTCTGCTATTCCATGTATTCCCCTTACATAGTCACTGGTGTGCATACCTTATCTCCCCATAGTGATGTTCTTTTAGGTTTTAGCACCCAGTTCAGACTTAGAATGGTGTTCCAAACGTTATTCCTTATTGTTAGTTGTTTTTCGTTTGTGAACCCTCCCCAACCACACCTATTGCCAATCCATATCATACGCATATATAGCCTGGGTCTCAGCTTCCCATACACGGTAAGTTTTTTAACTGCATGAGAGGACACACACAAGCTAGGGACCCCAACGTAGAGAAATACTTTGGCGTAGTGTTGGGGCTCTATTGCATTGATCAATTCAGTAGCTAAATTTCTCTTGATTCATATGTTCATGGCAGTAATGCAGATTCCATTTTTCACATTTTCACTTTACATATAGCTATTGGATTTTTCAAGTCAGTATTCACACAGCAGTTTCTGCTATTCCATGTATTCCCCTTACATAGTCACTGGTGTGCATACCTTATCTCCCCATAGTGATGTTTTTTTAGGTTTTAGCACCCAGTTCAGACTTAGAATGGTGTTCCAAACGTTATTCCTTATTGTTAGTTGTTTTTCGTTTGTGAACCCTCCCCAACCACACCTATTGCCAACCCATATCATACGCATATATAGCCTGGGTCTCAGCTTCCCATACACGGTAAGTTTTTTAACTGCATGAGAGGACACACACAAGCTAGGGACCCCAACGTAGAGAAATACTTTGGCGTAGTGTTGGGGCTCTATTGCATTGATCAATTCAGTAGCTAAATTTCTCTTGATTCATATGTTCATGGCAGTAATGCAGATTCCATTTTTCACATTTTCACTTTACATATAGCTATTGGATTTTTCAAGTCAGTATTCACACAGCAGTTTCTGCTATTCCATGTATTCCTCTTACATAGTCACTGGTGTGCATACCTTATCTCCCCATAGTGATGTTTTTTTAGGTTTTAGCACCCAGTTCAGACTTAGAATGGTGTTCCAAACGTTATTCCTTATTGTGATTAAATGACAGCTGTGACTGGGCGACTAACCTGCAAAAATATAGAAATTGTTTAGAAATAATCGTAAAAACAGAAATGGTGATAGAGTCACAAAATAAAAATATATTGTTCAAATAAATCGCCATTAAAAAACAAAACAACACAGAAATTAAATCGCACATCCCATGAAATCTAATATTCCCTATTCAGGTATAAGCAGTAAACTAAAAAATGGGAAATCCTGAACTCTAAAGGCCCCGTCACACACAGAGATAAATCTTTGGCAGATCTGTGGTCGCAGTGAAATCATGGACATATTGTTCCATTTGTGCACAGCCACAAACCTGGCACTGATTGTCCACAATTTCACTGCAACCACAGATCTGCCACAGATTTATCTCTGTGTGTGACAGGGCCTTAAGGGTTAAACCAAACTTACGTCACTATTGGGGAAAGACACATTCCATCCTTATCTCTTAAAAGCGAGAGAGGAAGAAGAAAAAAAAACTCATCCTTTGTTATAACAAAGACGTAGCAGTGAACACTTCCATTTCCCACATCTACATTGGATGCATTATACATTTTTCCTTATTTCTTTTTACAAATGGATTTGATACATTTTGACATCAGTGGGGGTAAGTCGTTTACAATTTTTGTTTTAAATTAACTAACACAGTACAAAGATATATATTTACCTTCCTCTATTTTATTTTATGATATAATGCTGCAGGACTTCTAAAATACCAATTGATTTTATGTGAACAGATATCTTTCTATTCATCAATTCTGTAAAAGTTTCAATTACTTATCTTTGACTTGCATTTATGGGATAGCTGAGTAAACAAATATACTGTTTTATACTTATTCAAATGTGTTAGTCATACATACCAGAGAACACCTCCCACCGGGGATAAGTAGAGAGCTTTGAACAAAGAGCCATTGCGAGGGGCGTGGCTTATGAGGTGTACTGCCATCAGTGGGTGAGGCAAGACGGCTGCCACAGGAAGTTTCAGGCACCTGACTTCCGGGTGTAGCATCCATGTTGTGACTCCCTGGGTGTACTGGGAGTGCCTGAAACTAGGTGGAAACTACGTAGTGAACCAGGGATGTATATGGGGAGTGTCCACATTATTATGCATGTACGCACTCTGCCATATACCACTATTCTATAAACGCCTACATTTATGCATGATTCCTATACAGAACAAGGGATTCCAAATAACAAATTATGTATTTGTGAACACTCAATTCTCACTAGACTAATAGAATCCCCAAAAAATCTCCTAACTATCAAAACGTGCTCTTAGGATAGGAAACCTAGCACAAATACATGGACATTTAACACTTGGGTCAGTTTGTTTTTTTTTTTTCCGGAGAGCTGTCTAGCCCCCCTTTACAGATATGCGGGCAGCGTGCATTCCAGCTCGGAAGGGAGGGGGTGTTACTTGTAATGCCTGTATACTGGTTTGCATTACAACATACAAAGAAAAGATTTGATTAGCACCAGATATGATGACTTCTAAAGGAGAACAATGAGGCACAGCTAGAGAAAGACATTTAGTGATTCTACAAACAGCAACACAGAGTGAATAGGGTCTTTGTCCTCCAGTATACCCTAACTGGAGATTAATCTGAACTTCAGTACATGGGTTGCAGCCTGCCATCTAGTGGTAGTCCAACGATTTTACACAACTTTTTACAATCTCTTATATATTTTTCCGCTTTTTTTTTTTGTAACTAGGGCGACAGCGTTCTCAGCTCCTACTAAAAAACATATTTATTTTTGAACAGAGAGTATACAGTGCTCTAATTGGACCGGCCGGCTCCAACGGAATTCTTTCTCGCCTCGTACGCGTTTGTAATGTGCAGACAGTGACTCGCGTCTAATACGCAGGAGAATACGCTAATTCCAACACCCTTAAATTAACTAAAATGAAATCCTTTCCCGCCTCGTTTGCGTATCAAAACGCAAACAGTGGCCGGCGTCTAAAACGCAGGGGAATCCGCTAATTCCACTTTAAGTTACCAAAACCCTTCCCTCCTCGTCTATTATCTATTCAATATTTAATATCTAATATTTAATAAACAGTGGATGTGTCATCTGCAACACAGGGGAATCGCTAGTTTTGACACTTCTGTTCAAAAAGAAAACAACTCAACTGAAAATACTGAAAAACGCATGAACCCGTTAGTTTCTGTTCCAATCCAAACCAAAATAGCACTTGTCTTTCTTTCAAATCATTACAACTCCTTCGTTTGCATTAGTACACAAAGGCTGCAGCTACCTCCTGTATGTTAGCCCACTGACCCCTCCTTTCTCCTCACTCCGAGCAGCTATGGGTATATGACCCCTCCTTTCTCCCTTTCAATGCAAAGACCACGGCAGTGGGGGATTGCTAACACACATTGACCCCCCTTAATGCTACTTCCTTTGCTCTCAGTGAAAAAAACTACAGGGACGTAGGCTGCATAATTCGATCTCCGCTCTGTCTCTGTCTCTAGCAGCCAGTGGGGGACTGACCCCCCCTTCTCGCATTCTTTGTTCTCAATAGAAAGACTGTCAGGGATGTCCCTGGGCTCTACCAGACCCCCGCTGTCTGCCTCTTCGCTCTAAACAGCGATGGGTAATTCACTAACACCCCTTGCTTCCTTTGTGTAAGAGACTGCAGGCACAGCTGCGTAATGCGACTCCCACTCTGTGTCCAGCAGCAATTAACTTTTTGAGAACTAAGTCAGAGGAATTTACAAGCTTCTACCCCATTTACAACTCAGAAATACAGACAGTCAGATCCTGTAAAACCTATGCCTAGCACCTATGGGGGCTGGGTCCTTCTCTAGGTCACCGGCGAGTGACATTCACACTGTTAGGTCTCCGGTGCACTACCATTCTCCGGACTAGTGACCACTCCCTTTCGCCAGGTGTCTCTCGAACCACAGGTAAAACAGCACACACAAAGTATATGATGCTTACCGCGGATCGGAAGGTGATCAATCCTATCGAGCGACACCTGGATACTTGTGGAGTAGCCCCGAAAACGTCCGGAAAGTGGAAGCTCTGACTCACTCTTTTCGGTGGGTCCACGTTTGGCGCGCCAACTGTCAAGGTTAAAATGACGATGATGATGAGACTCAAAGGATCTCTCGGGATCTGGCTGCTGTTTCAAATTAAACTCTCATGTGTGCACGTGAGATTAAATAATAACGGACAGCAAGTCAGTTATAGCTATCTCCATGACTGGCACTGACCAAGTGGTCTTTATTATTTGAAACTTTCCACAACTCTTGAGAAGTGAAGGGTGTGGACAAAATACAGTCCAATCAAATATCGTGGGTCGGAGCTTCAAGACATATAGATCTGCATAGTCTCTTCCTGATTGGTCAGTCCAGGCTCCAGGAATTTCTTTTGTATATCATCTCCTTTGGGTGTAGACAGGATACGGCAGCCATCTTTAGGATTACATGTGCTGGTACATATCTATATCTATACACACCAAAACCCGCACAATCAACAGGCAACCCTGGCAC
The DNA here is from genome assembly GCF_048569485.1 of Anomaloglossus baeobatrachus. NCBI lineage: Eukaryota > Metazoa > Chordata > Amphibia > Anura > Aromobatidae > Anomaloglossus > Anomaloglossus baeobatrachus. The sequence goes on along the minus strand of NC_134359.1, from coordinate 254,705,239 downwards.
ACAAGGCAGACTAAAGAACTAAGACGGGCTTCCAGAATTGCTGAGCGCAGATGGAAGAGGTCTCATTCCACTGAGCACTTCATTGCATATAAAGAGTCCCTCACCACTTTCAAGTCCACACTCACTGCTGCAAAACAAACCTACTTCTCATCCCTCATATCTTCTTTCTCTCACAACCCTAAACAGCTATTCAACACTTTCAATTCTCTCCTCCGTCCTCCGGCACCACCTCCCTCTCCTCTCCTCTCAGCTGAAGACTTTGCCTCTTTCTTCAAGCGGAAGATTGACAACATCAGAGCAAGCTTTGGCCCACAATCCCCACAGCCCCTCATCATAGCTACTCATCCCTCTTCCTCCAAATCCAGCTTCTCCACCATGAAAGAAAACAATCTCTCCACTCTACTCTCAAGATCACATCTAACCACCTGTGCACTGGACCCGCTCCCATCGCACCTCATCCCCAACATCACCGCAGTCCTCATCCCAGCCCTAACCCATCTCTTCAACCTATCACTAGCAAGTGGTGTATTCCCTTCATGCTTTAAACATGCTTCTATTACACCCATCCTCAAAAAGCCCTCCCTTGACCCATCCTCTGTGTCAAACTATCGCCCCATATACCTTCTCCCCTACGCCTCAAAACTACTGGAACAGCATGTCCATCTTGAATTGTCCTCATACCTCTCCTCCTGCTCCCTCGTTGACCGGCTTCAATCTGGCTTCCGACCACATCATTCTACCGAAACTGCCCTAACCAAAGTCACCAATGATCTACTAACCGCCAAAGCCAAGCGACACTACTCTATCCTCCTCCTCCTGGACCTGTCCTCTGCCTTCGACACAGTAGACCATTCCCTCCTACTACAGATTCTCTCATCTCTGGGCATCACAGACTTGGCCCTATCTTGGATCTCCTCATACCTAACCGACCGAACTTTCAGCGTCTCCCATTCTCACACCATTTCCTCATCTCGCCCCCTATCTGTCGGTGTCCCTCAAGGCTCAGTTCTTGGACCCCTGCTGTTCTCCATCTACACCTTCGGCCTGGGACAGCTCATAGAGTCCCACGGCTTCCAGTATCATCTCTATGCCGATGACACACAGATCTACCTCTCTGGACCTGACATTACCTCTCTACTAACCAAAATACCACAATGTCTCTCTGCTATTTCATCCTTCTTCTCTGCACGATTCCTAAAACTTAACATGGACAAAACAGAGTTTATTGTCTTTCCTCCTCCTCACTCATCTCCTCCAACAAGCCTTTCCATCAAACTTGATGGTTGCTCACTCACCCCAGTCTCACAAGCTCGTTGCCTTGGAGTGACCCTTGACTCTGCTCTATCCTTCAAGCTACACATCCAAGCCCTCTTCAACTCATGCCGATTACAACTCAAAAATATCTCCCGGATCCGTGCTTTCCTTAACCAAGAATCTGCAAAAACATTAGTGCATGCCCTCATCATCTCCCGCCTCGACTACTGCAACCTCCTGCTCTCTGGCCTACCTTCCAACACTCTTGCACCCCTCCAATCTATCCTAAACTCTGCAGCCCGCTTAATCCACCTCTCCCCTCGCTACTCCCCAGCCTTGCCACTCTGCCAATCCCTTCACTGGCTTCCCATCGCCCAACGACTCCAGTTCAAAACATTACCCATGACATACAAAGCCATGCACAACCTGTCTCCTCCCTACATCTGTGACCTAGTCTCCCGGTACCTACCTGCACGCAACCTTAGATCCTCACAAGATCTCCTTCTCTGCTCCTCTCTTATCTCCTCTTCCCACAATCGTGTACAAGATTTCTCCCGTGCATCCCCCATACTCTGGAACACTCTACCTCAGCACATCAGACTCTCCACTACCGTGGAAAGCTTCAAGAGGAACCTCAAGACCCACCTCTTCCAACAAGCCTACAACCTACAATAGCCCTCAGTCCAGTAGACCACTGCACAACCAGCTCTGTCCTCACCTATTGTATCATCACCCATTCCCTGTAGACTGTGAGCCCTCGCGGGCAGGGTCCTCTCTCCTCCTATACCAGTCTGTCTTGTACTGTTAATGATTGTTGTACGTATACCCTCTTTCACTTGTAAAGCGCCATGGAATAAATGGCGCTATAATAAATAATAATAATAATAATCTATATATATATATATACACTGTGTCTAAGGAAAATACACTGAATATATAATATACATATATACATAAGTATTATAAGTATTTTTCTATACTCAATTCTTGTCCTCAACATGCCTTTGTCTGTCTTTTTCCCTGTGTGTCTTTCTGTCTGTCTCTTTCTGGCTGGCTGGCTTTTTTTCCTATCTGTCTCTGTTTGTTTCTGTCTCTTTTCCTGTCTGCCTCTTTTTCTGTCTGTGCCTCTCTGTCTCTGTCTGTCTGTCAGTCTGTGTCTGTCTGTCACCCACTGACATCATATACCTCACAATAAGCTTCTTATACTATGAATGTCCTTTGTTCCTATAGCAACCAATCACAGCTGCTATTAGTAGCCTGTGGCTCGCAGCTCCATTCACTTTAATGGAGGCATTTTTTTGGAGAGTAACTGTAAAGCGCGGGGGTAAATTTTCCTGTCAAAACATAGTCTATGATGGTCCCTGAGTTACATGGAGTGTCTGTGCAAAATTTTGTGATTGTAAATGCGACTGTGCGGATTGCTTTAGCGGACACACACACACACACACACACACACACACACATACATAAACTCAGCTTTATATATTATATTTTATTATGCCATTCACCTTGCAGTACAAGAGATAAGGAACATTTATTGCTCTGGTCAGAACGATTACAGCGATACCACATTTATGTAGGTTTTTTTTTAGGTTTGGCTGCTATCACACTAAAAGCACTTTTTTTTTCAAAATAATGTTTTTTGCATCACCGAATTTTGAAGGCTATAGTTTTTTTTATTCTTCTGACAACAGAGCCATGTTAGGGCTCATTTTCTGTGGGTTGAGTAGGACTTTCTATTGGTCCAATTTTGGGCCTCATAATATTTTTTGATCACTTTCTGTTCTGCTGTTTGTGAGGCAGAATGAAGACGAAACAGCAATTCAGGAATTGTTTTTTCGTTTTGTTTTTATTCGCCATTCACCATCTCAAGTGATAAGACAGTTTTATTCTGCGGGTCAGTACGAATACAGCAATACCATACATTTACATTTTATTTTTCACTCACAAAGCTGTATGGCAGCTTGTCTTTTTGTGGGACAAGATGACCTTTCAGCTAAACCATTTTTATTTACATACTAGCTGTACTACCCAGCTTCGCCCGGGTTAATAACAGTTGTTAACAAAATAGAATGTATTAACATTCCCGGGATAGAATGTATAAATAGAATGTATTAACGCCCGGGATAGTAACTGTCTCTCTGTTTCTCTCCCATTCTCTGTCTGTCTCCCCCTCTGTATATATCTCTCTGTCTCTCTCTCTATCTCTTTGTCTGTCTGTCTCTTTCCCTGTCTGTCTCTGACTGTCTCTGTCTCTTTCTCCGTCTGTCTCAATCTCTTTCCCTGTCTGTCTATCTATCTATCTCTTTCCCTGTTTGTCTATATATCTCTGTCACTTTCCCTGTCTGTCTCTTTCCCTATCTGTCTCTTTCCCTCTCTTACCCTGTCTGTCTCTTTCCCTCTCTTTCCATGTCTGTCTGTTTCCCTGTGTCTGTCTTTGTCTCTTTGTCTGTCTCTTTCCCTGTCAGTCTGTCTCTTTGTCTGTTTCTGTCTCTTTGTGTCTGTCTCTTACCCTGTCTATGTCTGTTCTTACCCTGTCTGTGTCTGCCTCTTTCCCTGTCTGTGTCTGTCTCTTTCCCTGGCTGCATTGTGACACGCCAACATTCCATATAAGGGCGTGGCTGCGCATTCTTCTGAAGTTCTGGCTGCACTGTGGCTCCCAGCTCCATTCGCTTTAATGGAGGCAGGTTTTTTGGCGAATAACTGTAAAGCGCAGGATTAAAATTTCCCCTCAAAACATAGCCTATGACTCTCTCGGGGTCCAGACTTGTGAGTGTGCAAAATTTTGTGGCTGTAGCTGCGACGGTGCGGATGCCAATCCCGGACATACACACACACACACACACACACACACACACACACACATTCAGCTTTATATATTAGATGAGTTTTTATTGTGTTTTATCCACCTTTTTGTCTGCTGTATGATGAAAAAACAGTTTTTGCTATGTTTTTTTTTTTTTTGCACAAGCATTGCAATGGATTATACCTATCAGTGTTAGAAAACAGTCAAGATAAATATTCCAGCTCACCATGCTATATATATGTGGAAGGGTCCTCGGGCAGTGCTCGTGAGTCGTGACAGTAAGTCAGCAGAAACTTCTTGAAGAAAGGAGATTGTCCGGCAACATTGTTACACTGACAGAACGCCTGTTAGACCATACTGCTGGCATGGTCTAACAGGCTTGCCATAGCGTGGCAGTCCCAAAAGTTGTCATTTGACCTTGGCTTACCATGACAATGATAGGGCAACAGTGATCACGTCACTGGGGTCCCAATCGGTTGGGAGAGGGAGCGCACTCCCTCTTTCTCTCTCAGCCTCCTAAATTCTGCAACAGCTATTGATTGTGGCATTTAGTGGGCTTACCAGCCGGGGACAGAATGGGCACCTCTCCTGGCTAAGGATAGGTCATTAATGTTAGAGTCCAGACAATCCCTTTAATCTAAAGAAAAACAACTTTAGGCCTCTATCACACGCTCGTGCCTCCGGTACGTGTTTGGCAGTGTTTTCACATACCGGAGGCACGTACACACATGGACATATGATTTCCTAATGGTTTGGACACACGTAAGTATTTTGGAACGGAACGTGTGTCTGTTCCGTACTTACATGTGTCCGTTTGTTTCTCACGCCGACATGTCCGTTTTTCTCTGGCATCACGGGTGTCACACGGCCCGCACCCGTACCAAACGGATGTAGTGTGGATGCGGTCCCATGTGACACGCGCCGGAGAAACACGTGTCATTATTTTAAAATAAAAAAAAACACATACTCACCTCCACCAGCCCTGCAGAAACAGTTGCTGCGATCCGCCACTCGTTATGAGCGTGTTAAGGAGGTGGGCGTGATGTCATGGGCTCTAATCTCCGCCCCTCCGCTTGGCCAGAAGCAGCACCAGCGGGGAGTGGGCAGGACTGGAGAAGATCAGAACATTGGACAGCAGCAACGACCATGTGAGTATGCAAATTACCGGTTCTCCGTGTGTTATCGCGGATAGCACATGGAGAACACACGTGGACCGCACGTACCGGAGACACATACTTACCACATGCAACACGCAGGGAAAATACGTGTCTCGCGACACGTGCGTGATTTTCACATGAGTGTGGCAGAGGCCTTACAAATAGTTATAGCACATCATTCTATTGTGTGACCACAGTTTCTATATAGACCAATGTATCTCTATGATTGCAGACTACAAATAAAACCTTTGTAGTCTGATCCTGAGTTTTTCTATCTGCCCAAGGTCAAGGAATATACAGGATCAGAATACAATGATGATACAATGGTTGCATAGGCGCTGGATACACAGACGACAGGAATTCTTAGACTATTTTCAGCCCCGTTATATATTTAATTATGATAGCGTCTACAAAAAGAATAATTAGATCAGAACTTACAATTTTGCCTTTGCTATCCACAATATTACTAAAAGTTTTTCTTAAAAATTTTCAGACCCAATTATTTATTGTGTCTTGTTGATAAAGAGCTACAGAAAATATAACTTCCCAGCCAGACAGCTCTGATGTTTGTTCTTCGAGACACATTATTATATTTTTGGAATTGTTCTTAGCCTTTCATCATTATTCTGCCAAGTCTCAGTCTGGGCTTTATTCCCCAACTGTTGGATCCTTCCCAATTTCAGTTTAATAACTTAGTGAAGTGGATAAAATAGTCCCGAGTCTTCGCCACGGAACCTGAAGTAAGCGGTCACCCTGCTTTTTGACCCTTGTATTCTTCATATTTTGCTAAAATCCCATTTTTACTCTCAGTTCCTTAAAATGTAATTATCTGTTTAAATTTTATTCCATAAATCAATAGTATTCATGAAAACAAGAAACTTTGTAATATATCTATATTAAGCAAGTGTGCTCCTTTCTCCTCCAGGATGGGACTTTCACTCCAAATTCATTGGTAAAATCTGTATTAAATCAAGACAAACCTTCACATTACTGAGATAGGAGATGACTCTTGGTGCTTTTAAAATTCTATGGAGAGGGGAGGAGGAAGGAGGAGCAAGAGGCTGCCACAGACATTCAGCTGCAAGTTCTCCCGAAACCACAGTAAAGGCCGCTTTACATGCTGTGATATCGCTATCGATATCGCTAGCGTGCATACCTGCCCCCATCGTTTGTGCGTCACGGGCAAATCGCTGCCCGTGGCGCAAAAAATCGCGCGGACCTGTCACCCTACTTACCTGCCTAGCGACGACGCTGTGCCCGGCGAACCGCCTCCTTTCTAAGGGGTTGGTTTGTTTGGCGTCACAGCAACGTCACTAAGTGGGCGCCCAATAGAAGCGGAGGGGCGGAGATGAGCGGGACGTAACATCCCACCCACCTCCTTCCTTACTCATTGCTGGCGGCCGCAGGTAAGGTGAAGTTCCTCGTTCCTGAGGTGTCACACATAGCGATGTGTGCTGCCACAGGAACGACGAACAACATCGTACCTGCAGCTGCAACGATAATTGGGAATAGGGGAGCCTGTCAGCGATTTTGCACGTGTTTGCGATGATTTTCGATCGCTCGTAGGTGTCACACACAACGACATCGCTAACGCGGCCGGATGTGCATCAGGAATTCCATGACCCCAACGACATCGCTTTAGCGATGTCATAGCGTGTAAAGCAGCCTTTAGAGTCTTTGTGTGCAGAATAAATTTTTGTTAATACATTCTATTTTGTTAACAGCAGTTATTAACTCGGGCAAAGCCGGGTAGTACAGCTAGTTTTTAATAATAATTATTATAGCGCCATTTATTCCATGGCGCTTTACATGTCGGAAGAGATGGGTCTTCAGGTTTATTTTGTAGCTTGTCAAGGTAGGCGAGAGTCTGATATGCTGAGACAGAGCATTCCAGAGTATGGGGGAAGCACGGGAGAAATCTTGGATGCAATGGTGGGAAAAGGAGATGAGAGGGGAGTAAAGAAGGAGATCTTGTGAGGATGGAAGGTTACGTGCAGGTAGGTACCGGGAGAGTAGGTCACAGATGTAAAGACCAGATAGGTTGTGGATGGCTTTGTAGGTCATGGTTAGGGTTTTGAACTAGAGTCGTTGGGCAGTGGGAAGCCAGTGAAGGGATTGGCAGAGAAGAGAGGTCGGGGAGTAGCGGGGGGACAGGTGGATTAGCCGGGCAGCATAGTTTAGAATAGATTGTAGGGGTGCGAGACTGTTAGAAGGGAGGTCACAGGAGGTCACAGGAGGTTGCAATAATCCAGGCAGGAAATAATAAGGGCATGGACTAGGGCTTTTGCAGCTTCTTGGGAAAGGAATGTACGGATCCGGGAAATATTTTTGAGTTGGAGGCGGCAGGAGGTGAAGAGGGCTTGAAAGAGAGATCAGAATCTAAAGTTACTCCCATGCAGCGAGCACATGGGACTGGGGAAAGTGAGCAGCCATTGACATTGATAGATATGTCAGGTGGGCTGGTAGACTGAGGAGGAGGAAAGATGATGAATTCTGTTTTGTCCATGTTCAGTTTTAGGAATCGAGCAGAGAAAAAGGATGAATAACAAGTATATTCCAAAGATGTTTGTTCTTACAAGTGCTTTGGAATTTTACCCATTTCTGATGTTGAGAAACCCCCTTTTAGAAAGTGATCTCACCAAACTTGGGAGAGGTGCATATCACTGAGGATGCCATCCAGTATAGCGAGGCACCAAATGCTACAAAAGTGCCAGGAGAAGTTTTACCAGTCTAGAGGATTAAGCGGGCGTTACACGCTACACGCTACGATTTATCTGACGATCTGTCATCGGGGTCACGGATTTCGTGCCGCACATCCGGCATTGTTAGCGACATTGTTGCGTGTGACACCTACGAGTGACTCCGAACGATCGCAAATAGGTTGAACATCGTTGATCGGTGACACGTCGTTCTGTTCCAAAATATTGTTCGTCGTTTGGAAGGCAGCAGACATATTGGTACGTTTGAAACTCTGCCAACGATGAACAACATTCACACGAGCGCCTTGGTCAAAGAATATATCGCTGAACGTTGTTGCGTCGTTTGTGAGAACATTACGTGTGACCGGTAATAAACGACCTATGAGCGATCTCGGCAAATCGTAACTACGATCTGGGTGTGTCACATCGATAATGTCAGATAAATCGTAGCGTGTAAAGCGGCCTTTAGTCCAATGGATAACGGCCAGTGTAAAAAATGGTGGTGTTGTATGGAAGGGGCTTCATCCCTAAATTACCTCCCCCCCTAAATCTGTTCTAAATTAGTAGCAATTTACCAAAACTAATGTAAAAGGAAATTAATATGGCCAGTGTTACCAATTAATGAGTTGGATGATATGGTTGTTTGCTTCACTTTTTGCTTGCGTCCGTTGTGCTTGTCTGACCTCCTCTTATGAATGATTTCCATCCCGCAGAATGATTGTCACTATCGAGTTAAGATCAAGAAGCTAACACGTTCTTGTAATGTATTGTCTCTGGAGCTTCCCCTGCTGCATCACCTGTCATCACAGGCTTCTCCCAGGACAGGGATCCAGCTAAATTCTGCATGTGTACCCAGAGGCTGGACTATCACTCGTGCAGCCGGTAGTGGCATGTCGCTAATGAGTCCCGCAGAGACTGCAGTGTGTCTCTGGTTTTTTAGCTCTTGCAGACTGAATGAATTAAAATGCTGCTGGCAAGAGCTGCCGGCTCCTAAAATAATCCGTTTTTCTTATTGCTTATTTTAAGGTGCCATTGCCCATTATATTGTACAGTGGCTCTTTAATTTTTTTCTTACTCTGCTAAAAGACAACATATATTATACATATAAAAGTAATGATTTTAAGCTCCCGCAGGCTGGATGTGTGTGAGACGTGACGTCTTCTTCTCTTCTTCCTTCTTCCTTCTCATAGCTTTTAGAAATGTCTTTAAATTATTTTTTATTCAGTAACGCTTTTCGCCACAGGGGCGGGTGCACGTCCTCCGCTAAACAAAGTTTCATCCTCTAATAGAGGATCATATTCCTATTAATGGCATGTGTATTTCTTTTGATGGGAAAACATCTTGTAATAAAATATTTTAAGGTATCCAGCAACATCACAGTCCTTTAGACCCCACAATAGATTCTCATACAGCCAGATCAGATCCCACACTTTGCACTGATGAGGGGCAATCACCACGAAACACCGTGTCTGCATATTGGGATTCTTATCTGGTATAAATCCTAAGGGCGGCTTTGCACGTTGCGACATCGCAAGCCGATGCTGCGATGTCGCACGAGATAGTCCCCGCCCCCGTCGCAGGTACGATATCGTGTGATAGCTGGCGTAGCGAAAATTATCGCTATGCCAGCTTCACATGCACTCACCTGCCCTGCGACCGTCGCTCTGGCCGGCGACCCGCCTCCTTCCTAAGGGGGCGGGTCGTGCGGCGTCATAGCGACGTCACACGGCAGGCGGCCAATAGCGGCGGAGGGGCGGAGATGAGCAGGATGTAAACATCTCGCCCACCTCCTTCCTTCCGCATATCCTACGGAAGCCGCGGTGACGCCGGTAGGAGATGTTCCTCGCTCCTGCGACTTCACACACAGCGATGTGTGCTGCCACAGGAACGAGGAACAACATCGGACCGTCGCGTCAGCGTAATTATGGATTATGCCGACGCTGCACCGATGATACGATTACGACGATTTTGCGCTCGTTAATCGTATCATCTAGGCTTTACACACTACGATGTCGCATGCGATGCCGGATGTGCGTCACTTTCAATTTGACCCCACCGACATCGCACCTGCGATGTCGTAGTGTGCAAAGCCCGCCTAAGTCATATAAAAAGGCTTGTTAAAGGGCCACTTTTGACTTTTAGGATTGCTACTTCCAATAGGTGGCACTAGAGTTCGTCTCCTTCCTTTCTGGAGAGACAATTAGTCCATAGAAAAAACACTAATAAAATATCATTATTATTATTATTATTATTATTTTATCACCTTTTTCGCTAGAGAATAAAAAAAAACACCCAGTGCCCAAAGGAAAAGCTTTTCTGACATAATTAATAAGTACAATTCTAGAACACCTTGTATTGGAATGCTGCATTATGATGTCCCTCTGTTGCTTTTCCTGGAAATCTAATATATAAAGCTGAATGTGTGTGTGTGTGTGTGTGTGTATGTCCGGGATTGGCATCTGCACCGTCGCAGCTACAGCCACAAAATTTTGCACACTCAAACTTCTGGACCCCGAGAGCGTCATAGGCTATGTTTTGAGGGGAAATCTTAACCCCGCGCTTTACAGTTATTCACCAAAAACCTGCCTCCATTAAAGCGAATGGAGCTGGGAGCCACAGTGCAGCCAGAACTTCAGAAGAATGCGCAGCCACACCCTTAAATGGAATGTTGGCGTATCACAACGCAGCCAGGGAATGAGACAGACAATGACAGGGAAAGAGGCAGACACAGACAGGGTAAGAGACAGACATAGACAGGGTAAGAGACAGACACAAAGAGACAGACACAGACAAAGAGACAGACTGACAGGGAAAGAGACAGACAGGGAGAGAGACAGGTTAAGAGACAGACACAGACAGGTAAAGAGACAGAGACAGACAAAGAGACAGAAACAGACACAGGAAAACAGAGACAGGGAAAGAGAGGGCAAGAGACAGACAGGGTAAGAGACAGACAAAGACAGGTAAATAGACAGACACAGGGAAAGAGATAGAGGGAAAGAGACAGACCGGGAAAGAGAGGGAAAGAGACAGACAGGGAAAGAGAGGGAAAGAGACAGACAGGGAAAGAGAGGGAAAGAGACAGACAGGGAAAGTGACAGAGATAGATAGACCGGGAAAGAAATAGATAGACAGACAGGGAAAGAGATTGAGACAGACGGAGAAAGAGACAGAGACAGACAGGGAAAGAGACAGACAGACAAAGAGATAGAGAGAGAGACAGAGAGATATATACAGAGGGGGAGACAGACATTATAATTACATTTATATCTATTTGTTTTGTGTTTTTTGTGTGCAGAATACATTTTTGTTAATACATTCTATTTTGTTAACAGCAGTTATTAACCCGGGCGGTAAAGAGACAGACAAAGAGACAGAGACAGACACAGGGAAACAGACAGACAGGGAAAGAGAGGGAAAGAGACAGACAGGGTAAGAGACAGACAAAGAGACAGACACAGGGAAAGAGACAGAGGGAAAAAGGGAAAGAGACAGACAGGGAAAGAGAGGGAAAGAGACAGAAAGGGAAAGTGACAGAGATAGATAGACAGACAAGGAAAGAGATAGATAGACAGACAGGGAAAGAGATTGAGACAGACGGAGAAAGAGACAGAGACAGTCAGAGACAGACAGGGAAAGAGATAGACAAAGAGATAGAGAGATGGACAGAGAGATAGATACAGAGGGGGAGACAGACAGAGAATGGGAAAGAAACAGAGACAGTTACTATCCCAGGCGTTAATACATTCTATTTATACATTCTATCCCGGGAATGTTAATACATTCTATTTTGTTAACAACAGTTATTAACCCGGGCGAAGCCGGGTAGTACAGCTAGTATTATATAAAGCTGAATGTGAGTATGTATGTGTGTGTGTGTGTGTGTATGCATGTATGTCCGGGATTGGCATCTGCACCGTCGCAGCTACAGCCACAAAATTTTGCACACTCACACTTCTGGACCCCGAGAGCGTCATAGGCTATGTTTTGAGGGGAAATTTTAACCCTGCACTTTACAGTTATTCACCAAAAAAACCCTGCCTCCATTAAAGTGAATGGAGCTGGGAGCCACAGGGCAGCCAGAACTTCAGAAGAATGCGCAGCCACGCCCTTATATGGAATGTTGGCGTGTCACAATGCAGACAGGGAAAGAAACAGACATAGACAGGGTATGACTATGGGGAGATAAGGTATGCACACCAGTGACTATGGAAGGGGAATACATGGAATAGCAGAAACTGCTGTGTGAATACTGACATGAAAAATTCAATAGCTATTTGTAAGAATGAAATGTGAAAAATGGAACCTGCATTACTGCCATGAATATATGAATAAAGAGAAATTTAGCTACTGAATTGATCAATGCAGAAGAGCCCCAACACTACGCCAAAGTATTTCTCTACGTTGGGGTCCCTAGCTTGTGTGTGTCCTCTCATGCAGTTAAAAAACTTACCGTGTATGGGACGCTGAGACCCAGGCTATATATGCGTATAATGTGGATTGGCAATAGGTGTGTATGGGGAGGTTTCACAAACGAAAAACTACTAACATTAAGGAATAACGTTTGGAACTCCATTCTATGTCTGAACTGGGTGCAAAAAACCTAAAAAACATCACTATGGGGAGATAAGGTATGCACACCAGTGACTATGGAAGGGGAATACATGGAATAGCAGAAACTGCTGTGTGAATACTGACATGAAAAATTCAATAGCTATTTGTAAGAATGAAATGTGAAAAATGGAACCTGCATTACTGCCATGAATATATGAATAAAGAGAAATTTAGCTACTGAATTGATCAATGCAGAAGAGCCCCAACACTACGCCAAAGTATTTCTCTACGTTGGGGTCCCTAGCTTGTGTGTGTCCTCTCATGCAGTTAAAAAACTTACCGTGTATGGGACGCTGAGACCCAGGCTATATATGCGTATAATGTGGATTGGCAATAGGTGTGTATGGGGAGGGTTCACAAACGAAAAACTACTAACATTAAGGAATAACGTTTGGAACTCCATTCTATGTCTGAACTGGGTGCAAAAAACCTAAAAAACATCACTATGGGGAGATAAGGTATGCACACCAGTGACTATGGAAGGGGAATACATGGAATAGCAGAAACTGCTGTGTGAATACTGACATGACATGACATTTTCACATTTCATTCTTACAAATAGCTATTGAATTTTTCATGTCAGTATTCACACAGCAGTTTCTGCTATTCCATGTATTCCCCTTCCATAGTCACTGGTGTGCATACCTTATCTCCCCATAGTGATGTTTTTTAGGTTTTTTGCACCCAGTTCAGACATAGAATGGAGTTCCAAACGTTATTCCTTAATGTTAGTAGTTTTTCGTTTGTGAACCCTCCCCATACACACCTATTGCCAATCCACATTATACACATATATAGCCTGGGTCTCAGCGTCCCATACACGGTAAGTTTTTTAACTGCATGAGAGGACACACACAAGCTAGGGACCCCAACGTAGAGAAATACTTTGGCGTAGTGTTGGGGCTCTTCTGCATTGATCAATTCAGTAGCTAAATTTCTCTTTATTCATATATTCATGGCAGTAATGCAGGTTCCATTTTTCACATTTCATTCTTACAAATAGCTATTGAATTTTTCATGTCAGTATTCACACAGCAGTTTCTGCTATTCCATGTATTCCCCTTCCATAGTCACTGGTGTGCATACCTTATCTCCCCATAGTGATGTTTTTTAGGTTTTTTGCACCCAGTTCAGACATAGAATGGAGTTCCAAACGTTATTCCTTAATGTTAGTAGTTTTTCGTTTGTGAACCCTCCCCATACACACCTATTGCCAATCCACATTATACGCATATATAGCCTGGGTCTCAGCGTCCCATACACGGTAAGTTTTTTAACTGCATGAGAGGACACACACAAGCTAGGGACCCCAACGTAGAGAAATACTTTGGCGTAGTGTTGGGGCTCTTCTGCATTGATCAATTCAGTAGCTAAATTTCTCTTTATTCATATATTCATGGCAGTAATGCAGGTTCCATTTTTCACATTTCATTCTTACAAATAGCTATTGAATTTTTCATGTCAGTATTCACACAGCAGTTTCTGCTATTCCATGTATTCCCCTTCCATAGTCACTGGTGTGCATACCTTATCTCCCCATAGTGATGTTTTTTAGGTTTTTTGCACCCAGTTCAGACATAGAATGGAGTTCCAAACGTTATTCCTTAATATTAATAGACAGGGTATGAGACAGACACAAAGATACAGACAGACAAAGAGACAGACTGACAGGGAAAGAGACAGACACAGACAGGGAAAGAGGCAGACACAGACAGGGTAAGAAACAGACATAGACAGGGTAAGAGACAGACACAAAGAGACAGACAAAGAGACAGACTGACAGGGAAAAAGACAGACAGGTAAAGAGAGGGAAAGAGATAGATAGGTTAAGAGACAGACACAGACAGGTAAAGAGACAGACAGAGACAAAGAGACAGAGACAGACACAGGGAAACAGACAGACAGGGAAAGAGACAGACAGGGTAAGAGACAGACAAAGACAGGTAAAGAGACAGACAAAGAGAAAGACTGATAGGGAAAGAGACAGACAGGGAAAGAGAGGGAAAGAGAGAGACAGGTTAAGAGACAGACACAGACAGATAAAGAGACAGACACAGACAAAGAGACAGACACAGGGAAACAGACAGACAGGAAAAGAAAGGGAAAGAGGCAGACAGGGTAAAAGACAGACAAAGACAGGTAAAGAGACAGACACAGGGAAAGAGACAGACAGGGAAAGAGAGGGAAAGAGAGGGAAATAGAGGGAAAGAGACAGACAGGGAAAGAGCCAGACAGGGAAAGTGACAGACAAGGAAAGAGATAGATAGACAGACAGGGAAAGAGATTGAGACAGACGGAGAAAGAAACAGAGACAGTCAGAGACAGACAGGAAAAGAGACAGACAGACAAAGAGATAGAGAGAGAGACAGAGAGATATATACAGAGGGGGAGACAGACATTATAATTACATTTATATCTATTTGTTTTGTGGTTTTTGTGTGCAGAATACATTTTTGTTAATACATTCTATTTTGTTAACAGCAGTTATTAACCCGGGCGAAGCCGGGTAGTACAGCTAGTCTAATATATAAAGCTCAGTGTATGTATGTGTGTATGTGTTTATGTGTGTATGTCCGCTAAAGGAATCCGCACCGTCGCATGTACAATCACGAAATTTTGCACAGACACTCCCTGTGACTCAGGGAACGTCATAGACTATGTTTGGGCAGGAAAATTTAACCCCGTGCTTTCCAGTTACTCTACAAAAATCCTGCAGCCATTAAACTGAATGGAGCTAGGAACTGCAGGCTATAAATAGCAACTGTCAGTGGTTGCTATAGGAACAAAGTAAACTGTTAGTATAAGAAGCTTATGTGTGAGGTAAAAAGATGTCGGTGGTGAGACGGATAGAGACAGACAGGGAAAGAGACAGTCGGGCAAAAAGACAGAGAGAGACAGACAGATACAGAGATTGAGACAGATAGACTGATGCAAATACAGACAGAGATATAGAAATAGACAGACAAGGAAATAGACAGACAGCGAGACAGACAGACAGCAACACACAGACAGAGAGGGAGAGAGACAAAGAGACAGTTACTATCCCGGGCAACGCCCGGGTACTACAGCTAATATATATATATATATATATATATATATATATATATATATATAAAGCTGAATGTGTGTGTGTGTGTGTGTGTGTGTGTGTGTCCGGGATTGGCATCCGCACTGCCGCAGCTACAGCCACAAAATTTTGCACACTCACACGTCTGGACCCCAAGAGCGTCATAGACTATGTTGTGAGGCGAAATTTTAACCCTGCGCGTTCCATTTTACCAATCAATTTTGCCCCTATCTACATAATGGGGGAAAAGTGAAACGAAACGAATAGTGTATCCACACCATCGCATTTACAATCACGAAATTTTGCACAGATACCTCATGTGACCCAGGGAACGTCGTAGACTATGTTTTGACAGGAAAATTTAACCCCGCGCTTTATAGTTACTCTCCAAAAGACATGCCTCCATTAAAGTAAATGGAGCCTGGAACTACAGGTTATTAGTAGGAGCTGTGATTGGTTGCTATAGGAACAAAAGACATTCATAGTATAAGAAGCTTATATGTGAGATAAAAAGATGTCGGTAGAGAGACAGAGAGAAAGAGAGAGACAGAGAGAGAGACAGACAGAGACAGAAAGGGAAAGAGACAGAGAGATAGAGACAGACAGGGAAAGAGACAGACAGAGACAGATCTGGAAAGAAACAGACCTGGAAATAGACAGACCTGGAAAGAGACAGATGGGGAAAGAGACAGACAGACATGCAGACAGAGAGACAGACAAAGATAGATGGGGAAAGACACAGACCTTGATATAGATAGATGGGGAAAGAGACAGAGAAATAGAGACAGACAAGGAAAGAGACAGACAGAGACAGGCAGACAGGGAAAGACATACAGGAAAAAACACAGACATAGAGACGGGGAGACAGACGGGGAAAGAGACAGACCTGGGAAAGAGACAGACCTGGAAAGAGACAGATGAGGAAAGAAACAGAGAGATAGTGACATACAAAGAAAGAGACAGACAGAGACAGGTAGATGGGGAAAGAGACAGATGGAGAAAGACAGACGGGGAAAGAGACAGATGGAGAAAGACACAGACGGGGAAAGAGACAGACGGGGAAAGAGACAGACGGGGAAAGAGGCAGACCTGAAAAGAGACAGACCTGGAAAGAGACAGACGGGGAAAGAGACAGAGTTTTTGCCTTTTAATAATTACATTTCTATCTATTTATTTTGTGGTTTTTGTGTGCACAATATATTTTTGTTAATACATTCTATTTTGTTAACAACAGTTATTAACCCGGGCGAAGCCGGGTAGTACAGCTAGTATATAAATAAATTGACAATTGGGCTGTAAATCGGTTGCCTAGGATTGTAAGTGTGATGACTCATTCTAAGGGGTACTTTGCACACTACGACATTGTAAGCCGAAGCTGCGATGTCGAGCGCGATAGTCCCCGCCCCCGTCGCAGCTGCGATATCATTGTGATAGCTGCCGTAGCGAATATTATCGCTATGGCTACTTCACATACACTCACCTGCTGTGTGACGTCACTCTGGCTGGCGAACCGCCTCCTTATTAGGAGGCGGGTCGTTCGGTGTCACTGCGACGTCACACGGCAGGCGTCCAATAGGAGCGGAGGGGCGGAGATGAGCGGGATGTAAACATCCCGCCCACCTCCTTCCTTCCGCATTGCAACCGGGACGCAGGTAGGAGATGTTCCTCACTCCTGCGACTTCACACACAGCGATGTGTGCTGCCACAGGAACAACATCGGACCGTCGCATCAGCGTAATTATGGAATTCACCGACGCTACACCGATGATACGATTACGACACTTTTGCGCTCGTTAATCGTATCATCTAGGATTTACACACTACGATGTCGAGAGCGACACAGGAAGTGCGTCACTTTCGACATGACCCCACCGACATTGCACCTGCGATGTCGTAGTGTGCAAAGTACCCCTTAGAATCAGTCATGATTATCAGACCAGAGCAATATTACCAAGAAGCAGCCAATATACTGTGCGTTCAGACCAACAGATGTCACGCACAGAGTAGAAGATGTCCGTATAAAACACGTTGCACCCGCGATCAGACCAATGGGTGTTTGACGCACCACCAAAAAACACCACAAAAAAAGGGGAAACAGTGGGGTCATGATACAACGGAGGTCCCTGCCGGTAGGGATAGGGGCTTCCTGCACTCACCTCAAGCTGACTCCTGAGCTCCCTAGCATCCCTATACAGGTTCTCTCAACCTGTCGGCGAGCAGGATACCTGGGTCCCTCAGTTGGCCCTAAGCTCACCCGGTCTAATGAATAAGCCAACGAGTACACTAGACTCGCTAGTAAACTAATAAACACGGAGGGAAGGAAAGACAGACGGGGGAATAAACAGAAGGATACAAAATGCCAAACTTCACCGTAGAAGACGGACTCTAAAGTAGCAGGTGGATGGGCACAGGACAATTCCTCAGCAGTTCCTTCCACCAGGCTAGCCGAAGTATAAATGGATTCTAACAGCAGCAAGGTCTTCTTGGAAGGCCCCAGTAACCTAAATGGGCATGGGCCCAAAGCAACAACAGCTGACCTGCACTGCTCAGAGCTACTGGCAACAAAACTGAAATTATCTCATGAAATATCACAGGAAAGGAAACCTCATTTAAATGAGAAGTATAGCTAGAGAAGGGAGACTCCAGTCCTATGGCTGTTACTAGTCTCAAAACAGCAGGGAAATGACCGTGACAACAGATGTCTGATACACAACAAAAACACACCACAACAACACCACAAACAAGGGGGACACCAGGAATACAATAACAATGGTGGGCCCTAGCACTAGTGAGAGGGTAGATGGGACACCTCCTGCCCTTACCTGCCGCTGTACCCTACACTCCTAGCCAGACCCTATACAGGTTTCACACTTGTCGCCGAGCAGGAACCGGAAGCCCTGAAAAGACCCTACAATAGTTCAGGCTAGTGAGTGGGAAGGTAAGGCTCACTAGACCAACTGCTGTACTAATACAACATAAGGGTAAGTGAGACAAACAGGGGAATAACAACCAAAATGGAGACGATACGACTTCAAAAAGAATTCGCAGCAGCTCCTTCCAGCAAGGCGGCCAGTATTTGTATAATCAGCAAGGAATGCTGGGAAACCCTACTACTTAAACAAAAAGGGGCGTGGCTACAAAGCAGGTGCAACTGCCCATTCATCATTTTAAGATTTGATTCATAACCCGCCATTATGGAAAAGAAATACTTGGAAATCAGGACCATATACAAACTTATAGGGTTTCACAGCCAAACTCAGAATAGAGCCAACTACTCACTTAGAGCTTTGCCAAATAAACTATACCTGTTATGTATCACCTAGTGATGTCGATCCATGAAGCTTGTGGTTCAAATGAGCAGAACTTAAAGGTAATCTGTCAGCAGGTTTTACTATGCAATCTGACAGCAGCATGATATAGGGGCAGATACTCTGATTACATTGATGTATCACTAGTTTAATGGGTGCAGATGTTATGATAGAATCACAGTTTTATCTGCTGCAGATCTAGCAGAGCTCGGAATGCTGAGCCATGTATAACCCCGCCCACACCACTAACTGGCAGCTTTCTGTGTACACTGTATATTGACTGAAAGCTGATCTGTGATAGTGTGACGCCCTGGCCAGCCAGGTAGTGACAGATAGGGCCTCGCATTACACCGTTCCCTAACAAGGTGACAGCAGCCAAACATATAAAACCCTAGTCACCCCCCTCAGTGCTTGATGGACACACCAGGGGGCGGAACCAGGCGGTTGGAAGATGCCCACCGAGGAGTCTCAAACAGTTTAGTCAAGTCATGAAGTTCAAGTCTAGAGGTCAAGAGGAGAGGTGTGTGGGCTGGAGCTGTGTGCAGCTCCAGCAAAGGAGAGACCTAAACTGAACCAGTGCCAGGGTAGGAGCCCTGGTACTGCTGGCTAGGAGGCAGACGGAGGCCTCTGTCTGCAGGAGCCGGGAAGAGGGCTTGGTGGAACCGTGGTGGACCGGGACAGGGTAGTGGCCCGCCGGTACCGACCCGGAAACCGGAGCACAAAGGGGGGTACTCAGACCCTGAAGCTAGGTCCAGAAGCTACTGGGGGCTAGCTAATTAACTGATTGTGGCCCGGACTAGAGGTCCTGTCCCACCCAAAGTCCCGACTGAAGGCAACAGCCCAACGAGGGGGATAGAAAGCCACTGCCATGGCACAGAGATCCCACCGGCCAGCGTCTGCGGGCAAAGAACTCCTCAGGCAACCAAGCCGGGAGCGGTCTCCTGAAGTTGCAAGCGCAGGTAGTCCACCATCACAAAAAGGTGCGGGAGAAAGGCAGAGACCACCAACCGGGTGGGGGACCAGACTGCGGCCATCTGCGGGCGCCGACCACCATCACCTTGGTTTACCAGAGACTCGTGTGTTTATTAATCGTGAGTACATCAGTGCCCTCCGGCCGTCCGTCTCCCTGCACCGCCAAACACCCCCAATGGGTCCCTGGGCCACCATCCCTGCCCATGGAGGGGTTAACAACTTGCTGCCAAACATCTCCCCCGGGTGCCCCGTAACTGCAGAGGTGGTGTCTACCTTCACCACATCCCGTGGGTGGCATCACGAACTTAAAGACGGCTCCGGCCGTACACATAAGTCCCCAAACTGCAAACCCCTTTTTGATCGACGTGACCGCAGGACCCCTGGGTCCGGAGACCCTCAAGCCACCCACTGAAGGTCCGGATCCGAGCGGCTTGGCTGCCGAGCACGGGATGGTACAATAGGAATGTGGTTGGACTGGGAGGCACAAGGCAGCTTATCATGTAGTGATAATCACCTGAGGATTTTATTAATAAACACACAGCCTAGTAAGAGATACACCACTGCAATCAGGCTCTCAGCCCCTACATCGTGTTGCTCTCAGATTACATAGCAAAAACCTGCTGACAGATTCACTTTAAGGAGCATTTAGAAGCCAGCAGACAGCAGTGTCAAAGATGTTGAGAGCCAACGTAGTGATGCCAAACTGATGAAACAGAGCTGAAGAGCAGAGAGAATAAATGCATCAGAGCGCTGTAGTGGAATCCTTGATGTAGCAGAGCTGAAACAGCAGAGTAATGGAAACGATGCAGCAAAGCTAAACAATGCAGTAGAAGAAACTTGATATAGCAGAGCTGAGCAAGAGTAGTGGAATTTATGTAAATGCATAAAATGCAACTACCTGAATACTCAGGCCACATTCAGCTACCTCAATAAAGGGGTTGTGGTGCTAGTTAATAATTGTGGTTCCTTCACAAATTTTAAAGGCTAATCAGCATTATAGCCCCAAGTCCTCCTCCACAGCCTCATTCGTCCCTTTTTCTGTCCCTTCACTTAGGTAAGTGGACGAATGGAAGATATGCCATCACTTTTTCTGATGGGAAGATCCCTTTAACATTCATGCTGGGAATTGTCTGGAAAGCAATAGGTTTCGAAATGACTGATCTAAAGGAACAGCATAAGCCAAAAACTAAGTAAAAATGTACAACTGAAAGGTGATGAAATAATTTCTGCAATTAGTAACTTAGGTGTAAACAGTTTTTGATGGGAATGACAATGATAATTTATGCTGGCGCTAAAACAGAAATGTTTGGCAATAGCAAAATAAACTTGCTGAAATTAAACCAATTATGCAAAAAAAATAACATTTTAAATATGCAATAAAATCAGACTAAATTAAACATTCCCAGGAGTTTTAATGAGGAGACTTCTCTTACTTTACTTGGCATAATACATCACATCTAAACACTTTGACAGCAGCCTTCAACTTTGATTCCACATTCAGTCGATCTTGAGATATTCTGTGTATTTCTGCCAAGATAGAAAAGCTTTCTTGACACATGTAGATGGCTGAGAATATCAACAGAATTATAGACAGTGCAACAAACAGGTCCACATATATCTATGTTTCACAGTCTGTAAAGATTGGTGCATAGAAACTTACATTTATAGTGTTGGTCAATAGTGGAGTGCAGTAAAGGGAACCTGTCATAAGATTCATGCTGCCCGAATCGTGAGAATGACATTAATGCAGTCAGGTATGTTTTAATCTGAAACGCAGCGGACGTTTGGAGAAAACTATAGCGCCCTTACCGGCATCTCCGCACTGTCCTGCTTTCCCCCTGGCCCGGGACGCCAGCACACTCACCCTCCCGCTAGCTCAATGCTGGCTGCTCTGTCCCCAGTCTCTGCTGCAAACTCCTGGGGGCCAGCACATGCCACACAGGACTCCTGAGAGCAATCTTAGGGCGTGCACACCGTCTTTTCAAGGATCAGCATGTCCTAACCTGGAAGTGTCTCTCAGCCTATGGCTGAGATGCGTCAGGTACATATGTGTGGCCCCTGAGGCTTCAGTCACCACAGGGTACTGCATCTCACTTAAGGTGCAGTACTCATCCCGGGTAAGGAACAGGTTAATTGTTGTTGTTTCTCATATTCACAAACCACACACTGTTAGGTGCTTTCCCACTGGGATTGGCCTAGGGTAGATAGGGGGTGGCCATCACGAAGCATGGGACTTTCCCGGTCACTAGCACAACCAACTGGGGGGCGGGCACCACTTGGGGGAAAAGGAAGGAGCATCTTCACACTTAGTCAGTTAACCCCGGGCACTGCTTGGTGTGAGGTGCACAGTCGGGACCTCAATCCAGGCATCACCTTACACTTCTGGGAGCACTACAAGACCAGTGGCTTGGAACAGGCAGCTCAGCCCGGGCTCTCTACAGCTACCGGGGTTTCCAGGGTCTGCGGAGAATGCAGGAAACACCTGCAGCCCGTTCCACATTCCACATAAACCGGGATTGGAGGGACCCCGAAAGGACACACAGTGGGAACACCAGCGGTGATCTCCGAATTATCCGGTCGGCTGGGGCCCATCACAGCAGAGACTGGCACGCTAAGGATGACAACTGGACAGTGAGTAAAAACCTTGAACCGCAACTGCTGAGTCAGCCCTTCATTGCCGGCACCGTTGCTCCGTGCTCTGGTGCCAACGGCCACCGCTACCACCTCCATCATCCTCCCTGGGGCCTAGCTTCACCTGCGGGAAGCTGAACCATCCTAGCTGCGACACCATCCGCCCCAGAGGACAGCGACCGCAGTGGTGGCTAATCCCTGGCCGCATACCACAGGTAGCGTCACGGGACAACTATTACTCCCAACATACTCAACCCTTTCATCCTCATCCGATCCTTCATTCCCCTTTTGTGGACACCTCGAGTCACGAAACCAGGCAGGGCCACCCATGACATCCCCTGACTCTCACCGACCCGGTGACGAGTATTCCCAAGACCCTGTGGGGTGCTCCACATAGAGCACCCTCCCCTTATGGGAGGTGCCTGGACAATATGGTCTAATCCTAGAGATACATTGCTTATTGTGCAGGTCCCTTACCTATGTGCTGTTACTGTGTTACTTACTGCTGTCTGTATTGTAGTCCCAGCTACTGTTGCTACATCGTTCCGATCGATCAAACCTGCAATCCCGATCGGCGCTGTTGCATCATACCACATTAGCCAATCTTGCTGCCAAGCCTGCTGTGTTGGTCATTGCTGCTGCATCATCTCACATCACCCAAGCCTGTTGTATCGGCCGCTGCTGCATCATACCCTATTGGTGCAGCCTGCCACACCAGCCGTTCCCGCTGCATTTGCCTCATTAAAGACTGTCTGTGTCCATACTCCAGGTGTCAGCTGTCATAGCACCAAGTCTCACTGAGTGGCACCTGGTTTCTACCTGCAGCCAAATCCATCCTCACCATCAGAGGCTCTGGTGAAAACCTGGTGTAAGCCATAGTCACGCTCCTCTGGTATTCTGTGCTGTGGGCCAGTGGGTCCACTCCCTGCTCAAACCTGCGAAAACATAGTTTGAAAAGTCGACTGGGGACTATAGAAAGGACCTAACTAGTCTGATGGCCCCTTCTCCTTACTCCAATTCAGTTGACTCTCTCTAGGGAGGTCAGGCAGGTGGAGAGCAGAGGCTTCTTGCAGCCAAATAGGGTGGCGCATAAAGTCGTCCCACACCGTAAGGAGAGAGATCTCCAAAAGGTACGTACTAATGTAATTTATGAGGAATGGTTGTTTTGTTGCACAAGTCTTAAAGGAAACCTGTCAAGTGGAAAAATGCTATTAACCTGCAGATATGGGGGTTAATCTGCAGGTGAATAGCGTTCTGAACCTGCCCAGCATCACCACATTAAACCCCGGTGCCTGCCAGGAGGAAATGAACTTCAGTCCTCCCAGCAGCATTCCAGTTTCAGTCAGAGGGGTAGCAGGAGCCTAGCTGCCCATACATGGAGGTTTGCAGTCCAAATAATGTCATTTTGCCCAGATACGGATGTTTTTAACCTAGATAGTGACATTTAAGTTAGGTTCCCGGATTACAGAGATATACCTTGCCGTTTGGTTTCCGGGCTTACATGCATTGGCCAATACATAAACTAAATATCTCTCTTTTGCAGTAATGCAGTGCCATATTTTCCCTTGTACATTTTTAGCTTTTTCAGTGTGCAACTGTATGCATTTATAGTTAGAGGGGTAGCATCGACGCAGGTTACGGCACTGACCTGTGTATGGAGAGCGGCGGCTGTAACTGCCCCCCGCACTGACTGATAGCCTCCTCTAATGCTGAGTGGTTATCAGTCAGTGTGGGGGGCTGTTACAGCC
This sequence comes from Anomaloglossus baeobatrachus, assembly GCF_048569485.1. NCBI lineage: Eukaryota > Metazoa > Chordata > Amphibia > Anura > Aromobatidae > Anomaloglossus > Anomaloglossus baeobatrachus. The sequence goes on along the minus strand of NC_134359.1, from coordinate 254,680,983 downwards.
GCAGCTCTCAATACACAAAGCGGTAACTGAACCTGCAATACCTGAAATATTTTCACCTCCACTGCCAATAGCCACTCCATGAGCCAGGAAAAATACTTTCTCAGACAAACTAGCCTTGGTTTCACTATTTTTGTTTCACTAGAAAAATTAGCACTAAAGTGTATTAAACTGCCCGCTTTGTTTGTGGTGAGTCAAGAATGTAAAAAAATTGATATATGGTGGTATTAACAGACTCTGCAGGTACTGCACCTCCCAATCCCTTGAATCTTTGTATTTTATTTACATATTAAGACTACCACTCCCATTTTCTATGTTTTTGAGCCATATAGTAGTACACTACAATCAGATTTAGACCTTTCTATCTCTATCTCTAATGATGAGCTATGTGCTCTGACTTCCTGGGCTAAAGCTGTAAAACTCTAAATGGCAGCTGCTTTTGTGACGCCCTAGACTAGTCAGGTCGTCCCAGGTAGTCACACACAACACCACACCCCCTCCCGATTAGGTGACATCAGTCAAACTAAAAACCTTGTCCCCACCCTCCAGGTTTGATGTCCACACCAGGGAGGTGGAGCCAGGTGGTTGGCTCCGCCCACCGAGGAGTTCACAGGCCTGGAGGCAAGAAAACACAGACACAAGTTCAAGTTGACAGTGCAGAGTAGTTTTGACAGTGAAGGAGGGAGGTTGAGTCCAAGGGCAGACCTGCGCCCAGGCCTGCCATAGACTACTCCGGTGGCTGGGTCGGAGCCCAGTCACCTTTGGCAAGGAGGCAGACCGTGGTGGCCGCCTGCAGGAGCTGGGATTACAGCCGGTGGAACCATAGTGACCGGGGTCGGGCGGTGGCCCGCCGGTACCGAACTGGGGAACCGATTGGAAACCGGAGCACCAGGAGGGGTACTCAGACCCAGACGAAGCCCCGAACCGACAGGGCCTTTTCAAATCAACTGATTGCTGACTGGACTTAAGGACCTATCCCACACAAGACCCGTTAGAAGACAACAGCCCAACCATACAGGGTAAAGCCACCGCCAAGGCATAGAGACCCAAAGGGCCAGCGTCTGCGGGCAAACGGGCTCCTACGGCATATACAAGTCGGGGAGCGGACTACTGGTGTCTAGGCATAGGAGTCAAACATTTACACACAGAGGTGCAGGAGAAAGGCAGAAACCACCAACCTATAACAGGAGAAGCTGCACTCGGCTGTGGGCCCCGTTCATCACTCCGTTTGGTTTACCAGAGACTCCAGTGTATTGTGTCAGAGTGAGTATACCAGTGCCTTCGGGCCGCGCACCGCACCACACCGCACCAGCGTCCAACCCACTCCCCCGCCTCAACACCTCCCTCGGGCCCCCGGGACCATCGCTCCCCTACCCACGGAGGGGTCAACACCCAGCTGTGCAACACCGTCCCCGGGAGGCCTAGTTAACGGCAGCGGTGGTGTTCATCCATTCACTACAACCCGTGGGTGGCGTCACGAACTTACCATCCAAACCAAATGACCACGGCCCCGGCCGTGGAACTCCTCACCCAAGTCCCCGCGTGTAGCACCAACTCCCTTGCAGAGCAACGTGACCCCTGGGTCCGTGAGAGGCTCGAGCCACAACCCACCATACGAGCACGGATCCGAGCGGCTCGGCGGTCGCAGCCGAGCCCGCGGGGCGGTACACTTTCCCTATCCTTGTCTTTTGTAGTGGCTGCAATAGTCCCTTTCTGAATGTCTGCACTAAACCATGTGATGCAATAGCTGCAAGACATTATGGGGCAGCCCGTATCTGACATCACATAAGCCTGCTCAATATATTAAATTGGCACTGGGCATCTTTTTTAAGCATGGTTTGAACTGCAAGTTCCTTGAATTCACCAATTCTTGCAAATATCATGAAATATAATTTTCCCTCCAAAATAAAACAGAGTCCTACATTATTTATTGCTCCAAATGATGCGCTAGGGGGAAGTCTTATATTTTCCCATGAACAACAATCCACAATTATTCTTGAGCAAAAAATTCAACATTTTTTCCAATATAATCATATCACATTCTGGAACATCAACATTTAGTGTTAGGGGCACTTTGCACACTGCGACATCGCAGGTGCGATGTCGGTGGGGTCAAATTGAAAATGACGCACTTCCGGCATCGCATGCGACATCGCAGTGTGTAAAGCCTAGATGATACGATTAACGAGCGCAAAAGCGTCGTAATCGTATCATCGGTACAGCGTCGGCGTAATCCATGATTACGCTGACGCGACGGTCCGATGTTGTTCCTCGCTCCTGCGGCTGCACACATCGCTGTGTGTGAAGTCGCAGGAGCGAGGAACGTCTCCTACCGGCCTCACTGCGGCTTCCGTAGGATATGCGGAAGGAAGGAGGTGGGCAGGATGTTTACATCCTGCTCATCTCCGCCCCTCCGCTCTGATTGGCCGCCTGCCGTGTGACGTCGCAGTGACGCCGCACGACCCGCCCCCTTAACAAGGAGGCGGGTCGCCGGCCACAGGGACGTCGCACGGCAGGTGAGTGTGTGTGTGAAGCTGGCGTAGCGATAACTTTCGCTACGCCAGCTATCACCACATATCGCTGCTGCGACGGGGTCGGGCACTATCGCACTCGGCATCGCAGCATCGGGCTGCGATGTCGTAGTGTGCAAAGCCCGCCTTAATCCTATTCCTGGTCAGATGCACATTTTCGTATCTGATCTGCTATTCTCGTAGTACAGAACCAGTCCTATAGTGGTGAGTACAGACCATATTTACAAAGGTGTAAATTACCTGCTTACATTTATTATTTTCTATGTGCTGCTAAGTTTACCCCCAAACAAAAACAGACACCCCCCAAAAGAATCGCACATACCAGACCCCAAACAATTAGAGTTGGCAAGTGAATGGGCTCTCACATAGAAATCTGCATTGCTGTCAGGTCCCCCTGTGTTCTACAGCGGTTGGCTCTCCCTGGTGACTGAACGCAGTATCACTTCCCCGGAGTGATACTGGTACCTGATCTGTTTGTGAGAGCTGCTGTGCAATGTCGCTGGAATGCCAAGGGACCTGACAGCAACGCATATCTCTGTGTGAGAGCCCATCCACCATCGGCACTTGTCTTGCTTACTGTATTGTTAAGGTCTGGTAAGTGCATTTTTTTTTTGAGGAGGCGAGGGTCTTTTTTCTTTTGGCAGTGTTTGCTGTCTTTTGGGGATGTCTTCTTTCTTTTATGAAGAGTCCTGCTGTATTCTTTAACTTTTTTAGCTGCTTGGCCACTTCTTATAGACATGCTACTAGGGCTTATTTTTGGAGTTGGGCTGTTTTAAGCATACTCAAAAAAGTCCCCAAAAAGCTACTAGGGCTTATTTTTGGGGTAGGTCTTATTTTTGGGGAAACATTGTACAACTTAAATTTGATTAGCAACAAATTGGTTTGATCATCTCTACGGAGAACAGTTCTTATATTTTGTGGAAATGATCCTGCTTTCTCATCCACAGTCTATGAGACTGGATTTCCTGATATACATATATGGTATGAAAAAGCAAAAAAGGATTGTACAATAGATCACCAAAGCACATTGAGTCTTCTTTATCCAGCTATCACCCATACTAGACAAGATTAAACCATGTCCTGCTGGGCACAGTAAGTGTCAATCAAATACTGGAGCTTGTCTAATTATTTGCACCCCCTAGGTCATGTCACCGCAATGACCCACAGTTGCCAGGGCAACCGTACCCAGTGCTCCTTCATGTTCCGGGCCTCAGGCAGATTCACTGTCACTTTTTTATGTTGCTGGTCACAACAATGGCCAATAATTGCTGATGGAAAAAGCGCAAGCATAAAGGACAATACTTTCTACACAAAATTTCCCTATGATGATATAGTACATCAAAATGTGAAGAATAGAAGGGTTACATGGCCAAAAAGTGTTATTAAGCTCTTATCTTAGTACGTTAGACAGCTTACTATAGCTCCCATCTAAAAGTTGCCCAAATCTTCAGCTACAAAATCCAGTCTCAGGAGGTCCTCTTTCGAGTTTGTGCTTGAGATTCTGTCACGGGTGGCTAGGGGACACAGGCCCTAAGACTTGCACCCCTGCGCTCACACTCACGCCAGAGGTACCCTTAAAGGTAGGGAGGTCTGGGTCACTGACCTGGCCCTGTCTCTTTTCGGGCCCTGACCTAATACCCCCGCACCCCCAACCCCAGGGTGGGCAGGACACAAAGTAATAAACCTCCCATAAGACAAGAGGGTAAAACTAAAACTCACGCACACCGCAAATATCCACAGAGGTGAGACAAATGACACCAGAGGGGATAAACCAAAAGGGAAGGAAAAAGTCACACCAAGGAACATTCCTACAGAGCAGACAACAAGTCACTGGTCACCAAATGGAAGATCGCCACCGACGCTGGGATATTGCAACAGCTAAGCAGATGCTATCTTCGGCGGTTTCCTAAAGCACTCTCTAGTCCTAAATAGGAGGAGACCAGCCGTGGAAGGTGATCAGCAATCTGGCTCTCAGAAGACTAGCACACTGCTCCAAAAAAGATTAACCCCTGCATGGCTGGGAGCAGTGAAACAACTCAGCCGATGCCCAGCCGAGCTGAGAGCTTAAAAGAGACCAGGTTTCTTGTCCGACGCCTTAGTAGTAATCCGCGTGTCAGAGATTCACTCATTTCTTACAATTTATTTTAATTTTACCACCATATACGATAGAAGGATATGATCTGCAGCCCTCCAGCCGAAGAGAAACTGCAACTCCCTGCATAACCTCATCGCTGATGGATGTCAGGGCATTGCAAAATAAGATTAATTTTAGATTTTTCTGAATTTTTCTGAAGAAGAACTGATTTTATTATGCTAAGTACTATAGAATAAGTCCCTTTTTCATTGGAAGCATTAAGCCTTGTAGGAAATTAACACCTGATATAGGTTTTCTTGTCGCCGTGGTAACTTACTATTGTGATAAATGTACGATATGTTCCATCTGCCCGTATTTCTTTGGGATGTAATATTATTTGATAATTCTGAGTGTAATTGTTCCTTTTTTTAACGACCATGTTCTATTTATTCTTCAATAGTACAAGGTACTAAGCTTTGTATCTACATTGAAAGAGGTTTTGTTTATATTGTGGTACAAAGCTTTCAACGGGGAATATTCAGAAATAAATAAATGTAAATGTTAAGAACTTTATGGGGCATAAAAACACCAATAAAATGTGCAAGTGAATCATTTGTGTTCACATCTGCGTCTTGATTTCCATTATTAGAGGAAACCATGACGCAGTGCCTCATCCGTCACACAACAGAAACCAGCGGCTCTTGACATATCCCAATGACTTATAAAGGGGTCCATTGTTTTCTATCATGGTGTCTTATTTTAACGGAAAAAATAGCATGCTCTTTATGCTTGGTCTCTAGTTTTCAAAACACCAGACACAAAATCATGATGGATTCCTGTTTTCCCGTGTCTCATATACACACGTGGTCTCTTTAGAAGTTTTTCTGGGTTCTTTTGTTACCATTCGTATTATCCATCTCTTTGATTTGCCATCAATTTTCGGCCAGGGAGGTTAGCTACAGTCCTATCTATCTTAAATTTCTGAATATTATGTACAACTGTAGTCACAGGAACATCAAGCTGCTTGGAGATGATCTTATAATCTTTACCTTTGACATGCTTGTCTATAATTTTCTTTCTAATCTCCTGAGACAACTATTTCCTTCACTTCCTCTGGTCCACGTTGAGTGTGGTACACACCATGTCACCAAACAGTACAGTGAGTATCTGTAGCCCTATATACAGGCCCACTAACTAATTACAAGATTGTAAACACCAGTGATGCTAATTAGTGGACACACCTTGATTTAACATGTCCCTGTTGTCACATTATTTTCAGGGGTGCGATCATTTCTGTCCAGGCCTGTTTCATGAGTTTTTTTTTGTACAGATTCTGTGGAAGCATGGTTGAAAAGCAGCAATGTCTGACTTTCATTTGCTCATTTTCATAGATTTTAAATTTATTATTACTTTTGTCAGATCCAAGTTATTTCTGTGACCATTGTGGGTTTTTCTTTCATTAAACGAGGGGTGCCAACAATTTTGACAACGTGTGTATCACATGCTGAGAAGCAGCAGCAGCATGGAAGACATTAAACAATACTTTGCAGTGTTGCAGTGAAACCCGCACTGGGATGAACTGAAGCACTTACTAGAGAGCCAGCTGTTTTTTCTTTCTACTTGTCATGCAATGTTTGGTTCCAAACTCATTAGGTGTCATGGTGGCATCAGGCTCTGTTCACACTGCAGAGCCTGACAAGCAACCTGATGTCTTCTAGTTGTTCAGCTGGAGCCGGGCGTCGGCTGTTTCATGTCCACTGTTCCTCAGTCCTGCAGGAATTAATTCCTGCTGGCCTGAAGGACTCTGCTCAGGTTGCTAATTACCAAACACAGCAGTCTCCTTCCTATATAAGATTTTGGATCCTGGTGCTCAGTGACGATAATAGCTCCAGCTTGTGCAGGGATTGTGGTCTTAATGTGATGATCCAATTTTGGTAATCTGTCGTATAATATTCGTCATCTGGAGGCACGTTGCCGGCTAGCTGGAGCTATGTACATGCGCAATGGTCGTTATATCCGTCATCTGGATTTGAGGAACTATCATAAGGACTATTGTTGACGGCTGAAGCTGGCTTCACGTGCTATGGTCATGATATCCGTCATCTGGAGGAGCATAAGGACTATTGTTGATGGTTGGAGCTAGATACACTTGCAATGGTCGTTATATCGGTCATCTGGATTTGAGAAACTATCATAAGGACTATTGTTGACGGTTGGAGCTAGATACACGCGCAATGGTTGTTATATCCGTCGTCTGGATTTGAAAAACTATCATAAGGACTATTGTTGCCGGCTGGAGCTGGCTGCATGCATTATGGTGATGATATCCGTCATCTGGAGGGGCATAATGACTATTGTTGCCAGCTGGTGGTAGATACACGCGCAATGGTCGTGATATCCATCCTCTGGAGGAGCATAAGGACTATGTACTAAAGAAATAAAAATAATTGCATTGTTAACCTGCCTAGATGATTAATACAACTCACAACCTCAGATCTTCACACAGTAACAGGTCATTGTTCAGTTTTTCTGGCATGGGACATTGTTCGGTTCCGGTGCCAAATTACTAACTTTCTACTGTCCATTTCATTCATTGACTAATTAGGACGCCAGGCATGTATAGTTTGACTCTCAGCTTTGCATTAATAAATTACATTTCCCAGTGTCAGAAAATTAATCTGATATTTTGGACATCCAGGATGAGTTTTCTTGCTTAACATTAATGCACGTCCATTTGGAAGTCCCAGGAGCTCAGGTCTTTTCAGAAGCTTTTAAATCTGAGTGAAAAATCAGATTAAACTATTATGAGCCTCGATGTCGCCAGCATGTGACATACCCAGATGCCAAGACAATGCCAGGCTATGAAGAATTAGCCAGTTCAAAGATAATCAGGGCACCAGGACTCTCATGATTTTGAAAGCCGTCCTTTACGAAGGATGGTTGCCTTTGATTGAAAGCTACATCCCCTAGACGTGAGGGCAGCAGTTTTTCTTTACTTGTCATTGACGTGTTTCAGATCAGCCTAGATTAAAGCTCTACCTGACATTAATAGTCTGATGCGAGTAGAAAGGTAGCTGTTCTCTGCCTGCAACTATAACATCTAATTATGCCAAGAAATTCCCAAAGCTTTCCTTAGGTTATACATTTTCAAGGAGAAAAAGGATAATTGTATTGTTGGCTCCATTCAGTGCAATATTATCTCTTTCAGCATAACAGGTTCTTCCTCATCAGCGCGCCCTGCCAGCTACACCGCTGAATATTGAGCACCGCTGTTATCCGAAAGATCACTGAAAATCAAGTTGGCATAAAATTTTACCAGATGCAAAAATCTTTCAATTTGCAAGTTTAGTTGTGGAACTTTGGATTAGAAATTTGCACTTTACAACATTTTTTTTTTCAGGGGTATTGAATCAGCAGTATTAAAATATCCATAAAGAATCTCTCTTCTTGTCTTCTGCAGCACATCCTTCTGCTGCCGTCCTATCTCCTATCCTGATTAATTGCCCATTTGGACCAGTGGTGTGGTCGCACTGCTCGCCCGATTTATGTGTGACGCCCTGGCCAGGCCAGGTAGTCACAAATAGGACCCTGCATTACACCTTTCCCTCACAGGTAAGACACAGCCAACCTCAAAACCCTAGTCACCCCCCTCAGGGCTTGATAGACACACCAGGGGGCGGAACCAGGCGGTTGGAAGATGCCCACCGAGGAGTCCTAGACAGCCTGGGCGGGAAAGTTCAGTTCTGTTGGAGAGTTTGGTGTTTAGAGTTCAAGTTGGAGAGGAGTGTGGGCTGGAGTTGTGTGCAGCTCCAGCAGAGGCGAGAACCCAAGTTGAACAGGTGCCAGGATAGGAGCCCTGGTGCCTTTGGCTAGGACGCAGACGGCGGTCTCCATCTGCAGGAGCCAGGAAGACGGCTCGGTGGAACCGAGGTGGACCGGGACAGGGTAGTGGCCCACCGGTACCGACCCGGGGAACCGACTCGGAAACCGGAGCACAAAGGGGGGTACTCAGACCCTGAAGCTAGGTCCAGAAGTGACTGGGGGCTAGCTAATTAACTGATTGCGGCCAGGACTAGTGGTCCTGTCCCACCCAAAGTCCCGACTGAAGGCAACAGCCCACCGAGGGGGATAAAAGGCCACCGCCATGGCTCAGAGATCCCACGGGCCAGCGTCTGCGGGCAATGGGCTCCTTAGGCGACCACAAGCTGGGAGCGGATTCCTGAAGTTGCAAGCACAGGCAGTCCACCATCTTACACAGGTGCAGGAGAAAGACAGAGACCACCAGCCGGGTGGGGGAACCCGAACGCAGCCGGCTGCGGGCACCGACCACCATCACCTTGGTTTACCAGAGACTCGTGTGTGTTTCTAATAGTGAGTACATCAGCACCCTGCGGTCGCCCATCTCCCTGCATCGCAAACCCCACCATCCCTGCCCACGGAGGGGTTAACAACTTGCTGCACAACATCTCCCCCGGGTGCCCCGTAACTGCAGCGGTGGTGTCCAATATCACCACACACCGTGGGTGGCGTCACGATTCACAAACTCCGTACGGCTCAGCCTGTACATATAAGTCCTAAATAGAGATGAGCGAACCGGTCCCGGTTCAGCTCGAGGTCGGTTCGCCGAACGGAGGTCCCGTTCGAGTTCGGTTCGTCGAACGTTCGACGAACCGAACTCGAACCGCATAGGAAACAATGGCAGGCATTCACAAACACATAAAAACACCTAGAAAACACCCTCAAAGGTGTCCAAAAGGTGACAAACAACTCACAACACAACACAAACACATGGGAAAGTGACAAGGACATATACTCATGCGAAAACAAAAGAGCAGGACAAGGAAAAAGTGGAGGACACACAGATATAGGCATGGCGCGCCCTTCTAAAATCATGTAAAACACCGCAAGGTTACTCCAAGCGGAGTCTCCCTTTTTTCCAAAAATTGGGCCACACACACCCACCCATTCAGTGGCAGCAGTTGTGCCCCAGTTGTACACTTCACAGCTAGATTTGCATCAAGCACATTCAAAAATACGCCATAATTAACCGTCCCCAGGATGACACCGGGGTAGGTAGCAAAGTCTTTCCTGATCACAGCTCTGTTCATCTTGGCTCCTTTTAAAAAACACAGCAAGCAAGGGTTACTCCAAGCGGAGTCTCCCTTTTTTCCAAAAATTGGGCCCCACACACCCACCCCTTCAGTGGCAACAGTTGTGCCCCAGTTGTACACTTCACAGCTAGATTTGCATCAAGCACATTCAAAAATACGCCATACTTAACCGTTCCCAGGATGACCCCGGGGTAGGTAGCAAAGTCTTTGCTGAACCATGACTTGTTCATCTTGGCTCCTTTTTAAAAACACGGCAAGCAAGGGTTACTCCAAGCGGAGTCTCCCTTTTTTCCAAAAATTGGGCCCCACACACACCCACCACTTCAGTGGCAGCACTTGTGCCCTAGTTGTACACTTCACAGCTAGATTTGCATCAAGCACATTCCAAATCCACAAGCATTTACTCTCCCCAGGATGACACAGGGGTAGTAAATTCCTTCTGGATCCATGACTTGTTCATTTTGATGAACGTCAGTCTGTCCACATTGTCACTGGACAGACGCGTGCGCTTATCTGTCAGCACACACCCAGCAGCACTGAAGACACGTTCAGAGACAACGCTGGCAGCTGGACACGACAAAATCTCCAAGGCGTAACTGGATAGCTCTGGCCATTTTTCTAGATTTGAAGCCCAAAAGGAGCAAGGCTCCATTTGCAAAGTCATGGCATCGATGTTCATTTGGAGATACTCCTGTATCATCCTCTCCAGCCGTTGACTATGTGTCAGACTTGTTGTCTCTGGTGGCCTTGCAAAGGAGGGTCTAAAAAAATTATGAAAAGATTCCATAAAATTGCTGTTACCAGCACCAGATACGGTGCTACTGGTACGGGTAGACTGTTGAAGATGACGAGACCATCCTATGTTTGGCAAGTTACAACTGGGAGAATCACTCCCTGCACCTGCACGGTTGTTTGGTGGAAAAGCCGAGCCAAGATCGAGTAACAGCTTCTGCTGATACTCCTGCATACGTGCGTCCCTTTCTATGGCTGGAATTATGTCACAAAATTTGGACTTGTACCGGGGATCTAATAGTGTGGCAATCCAGTAGTCATCATCGCTTCTAATTTTGACAATACGAGGGTCATGTTGGAGGTAGTGCAACAAGAAGGCACTCATGTGTCTTGCGCAGCCATGCGGACCAAGTCCACGCTGTGTTTGTGGCATAGAGGTGCTAACGTTCTTTCTTCCTCTGACATCTCCCCCCAACCTCTTTCAACAGAAATTTGACCAAGGTCTCCCTCATCCGCTGAGTCTTCCATGTCCATGGACAGTTCGTCCTCCATTTCTTCATGTTCTCCTGCACCTTCCTCAACATTTAGCCTGCTACCATGCGCCCTTGTTGATCCTTGTCCCCCATGGTCCCATGCCTGCCGCGTTGGTGATGATGAACGTCTGGACCTTGGTGATGTTGTTGTCCCTTGCGCAGATGAATCCTCCTGTAGTTCCTCCCCTTCCTGTTGTCCCACCCCCTGACTCCGAATACTGTTTAGCGTGTGCTCCAGCATGTAAATGACTGGAATTGTCATACTGATAATGGCATTGTCAGCGCTAAACATATTCGTCGCCATGTCGAAACTGTGCAGAAGGGTGCATAGGTCCTTGATCTGAGACCACTCCATCAGGGTGATCTGCCCCACCTCTGCATCTCGTTGGCCCAGGCTATACGTCATGACGTATTGCACCAGGGCTCGGCGGTGCTGCCACAGTCGCTGTAACATGTGGAGAGTTGAATTCCAGCGTGTCGCCACATCGCATTTCAGGCGATGAACCGGCAGGCCGAAAGACTTCTGGAGCGATGCAAGTCGCTCAGCTGCGGCACTTGAACGGCGGAAGTGAGCAGACAGTTTTCGTGCCCTGTTCAGAAGGCCATCTAGGCCGGGATAGTGTGTTAAGAATTGCTGGACAACAAGGTTCAACACGTGAGCCATACAAGGCACGTGTGTCACCTTGCCCAGACGAAGGGCCGCACCCAGGTTTGCAGCATTGTCGCACACGGCCTTACCAGGCTGCAGGTTGAGCGGAGACAACCATTTATTAAACTCGGACCGCAGAGCTGACCACAACTCCTCAGCTGTGTGACTCTTATTCCCAAGACATGTCAAGCTAAAGACCGCCTGATGCCGTTGCGCTCTGCTGCCAGCATAGTAATGAGGCGTGCGTGATTCCTTCTGCGCAGTGAGAACGCTGGTGGCCTGACCAGGCAGGCTTGGGGCGGAGGTGGAGGACCCAGATGAGGTGGAGGAGGCAGAAGCAGTGGCGGAACGTGGACAGACAGAGGATTGACACACAAGTCGTGGGGACGGCAAGACTTGTGCAGCAGACCCTTCAACATCTATCACCATAGTTACCCAGTGCCCAGTCAGCGACATGTAACGTCCCTGTCCATGCTTACTGGTCCAAGTATCGGTGGTGAAATGCACCCGTTCACACACAGAGTTTCTCAAGGAAGCGGTGATGTTGTGTCCGACATGCTGGTGTAGCGCGGGCACACCTTTCTTAGAGAAGTAGTGGTGACTAGGCATCTGGTACTGGGGCACAGCGACAGACATAAGGTCTCTAAAATCCTGTGTGTCCACTAGGCGGAAAGGCAGCATTTCGGTAGCCAAGAGCTTACAGAGGGATAGAGTCAACCTCTTAGCTTTGTCATGGGTCGCAGGAAGTGGCCTTTTATTTGACCACATCTGAGGGACAGAGATCTGGCTGCTGTGTGTAGACGGTGTTGAGTAGGGTGTGCCTGGAAAAATGCAGGTTTGTGAGGAAAGTGCAGGCGGAGACATGATGTTGCCTTCATCCAAAGTTGGTGCTATCGATGTCTGAGAGAGCTGTACACACGCACTTGTTTCCCCTTCCAAACCAACTGACGACCTACCAAGCAAACTGCCTGTTGCGGTTACAGTGGTGGAAGTTGTGCGTGGAAAAACAGGTGTGACAGCTGTCCCCACAGTCATAGAAGATGAAGAGCGCGCGGATGCACTGGAAGGGGCAGGCGGTGGATGGTTCGCTCCGCTAGGCCGCATTGCAGCAAGGTGAGCTTCCCACCGGGACATATGATATTTATTCATGTGACGATTCATGGAAGAAGTTGTCAAACTGCTGAGGTTTTGACCTCTACTAATAGAACCATGACAAATTTTACAGATCACATAATTTGGGCGATCTTTTGCTATGTCAAAAAAGGACCAGGCTAGGCAAGGCTTAGAGGGCATGCGACCTGTTGATCCACCCCGACTAGTGCTCAGAGGCAGAGTGGTGGCTGAGGATGCAGTTGTAGACGTGCTACCAGTACTCCGACTCTGTCCAGAAAGGCGCAAGGTAACTTCGTCATCAGTTGCATCCTCCTCCACCACCTCTGTTGACCTCCTCGAGTGCCTGACTGTGGGTTGACAGTAGGTGGGATCTAGAACTTCATCATCAATTGTTGTTTGCACTCCCCTCCCCCTCAGACCGAGCCTCTTCTTGCCCTGACCGAATATTTAAGTTGTCATCCCAATCGGGTATCTGCGTCTCATCTTCATCAGTATGTTCCTCATTGTCTATAACCACAGGTGTTACAGTTTGTGACAAAGGGTCAACATTATGCTCAGAAACTTGGTCCTCACGGCCTGAATCAGAGTCACAAAGGTTCTGGGCATCACTGCAGACCATTTCCTGGTCTGTACTCACTGTAGCTTGGGAGCAGACCTCTGATTCCCAGGCTATAGTGTGACTGAACAGCTCTGCAGACTCAGCCATCTCAGTTCCACCATACTGTGCAGGGCTGATGGAGACTTCAGAGCTGGGAGAAAGCAAGTTTGATTGGGATGACAACTCAGAGGACTGGTGTTTTTTGGATGCGGTACTTGAAGTGGCTGAGAGGGCACTTGTTGGACCACTTGACATCCATTCAAGCATTTTCCTTTTTTGGCCATCATCTACCTTTGTTCCTGTTGTTCGTGTCCGTAAAAAAGGGAGCACATCGGATTGTCCACGGTAAGTAGTAGACATCTTACTTTTGCTGGTAGATGGTCTATCTTCAGCAGATGATAATGGAGCTTTGCCACCTTCCCCACGGACAAAACCTTTTCTTCCTTTTCCACCACACCTCTTCCCCTTTTCACCAGCATCTGTCATTTTGCCACTCATGTTGATTGCGACAAGATTGTGCACTGAAAATGTGGTAGTAAAAATTGAGAGGTGGTGTAGATTGCAGCGGTGGTCTAGCTTTATTAACAGCAGAATAATAAAGAATAAATATCCCTGACAATGCAACTACGGCCCTTAAACTGGCAGCATAAATTGCTAGTATAATGGATTAGTAACTATGAGTTGGAGTGTGCAATGCAGGAAGACGTGCTACAAATATCTTTGTACTACTGGGACTATACAGAAGTCCAACAGTCACGTTTAGGATGACACTACGTACACTCAGTGTTTGCTAGTATAATGGCTTAGTTATAATGAGTTGGAGTGTGCAATGCAGGCAGACGTGTTGCAAATATCTTTGCACTAGTGGGACTAGACAAAAGTCCAATAGCCACGTTTAGGATGCCACTAGGTACACTGAGTGTTTGCTAGTATAATGGCTTAGTTATAATGAGTTGGAGTGTGCAGAGGACAGGAGGGTACAGTGCCAGGATTGTGGGGCTCTGGGTAGAGGAAAGGAAGCCTGCCTTTCTATTCCCTCCTAATGGGGAAATGCAGCGACGAAATCCCTGACCTTAGTTACACAGACGCTGTCTCTGTTTTCAGGACCTGTCACCTATGGCTCTGACCCTGCCGGTACGAGCCCTTAAAAGGACTTATAGAAAGTGCTATCCCTAAGCTGTCCAGCGCTGTGTATGGAGCGCATACAGCAGTATCGGCGATAGGACAAAGGACGGAGCTGCGCCAGTGATGTCTGACACCAAGGACGCAGAAGGCAGATAATGGCGTGCTGGAGGAAAATGTCCGGTTTTATAATGCAGGGACATGTGACATGGACATCCTATCACACATGCCGTTGCTTCTCTGGCTAAAAGTCCACTTAGCTGTGTGTGTGTCTGGGATTGGCTGACATGCTGGCCCGCCCCACAAGACGCGCGCGCTTAGGGAAGGAAGACAAGGAAAAAAAAAAAAATGGCGATCGCCATTATACAAACAGCAGTGATCTGAAGGCGCTGTTCCCGCACACTATACACTGAAATTTCATAACAGTGTGAGTCACAGAGTGACTTACACTATTACAGCAGAAAGACAGCTAGGAATTAGCTGTTTTTTTGATGCTACAACCATTATCGAACGTTTCTAGAACTATCGAGCTTTTGCAAAAAGCTCGAGTTCTAGTTCGATCTAGAACAGGCCCCAAAATCACTCGAGCCTAGCACTGGAGAACCTCGAACCTAGAACCGCGGTCAACTCTAGTCCTAAATCCACCATCCCATCACTCCCCTTTTACATTTGAAGTGACCTTGAGGCCCACGGGTCCGTAGACACTTGAGCCACCCATAGAAAGGCCGAATCCGAGCAGCTCGGCTGCTGAGAGCGGGGCAGTACATATGCACTATTCAATTGTCCCATGGAAATTTGCACAAACTTCTCCGACTGTCATGGCAGTGTCGGTGTCACGCATGAGGTAGGAGATATCTGTGTGTAATGTTTGACAAACGTGTTCAGACCGACAGGCATCTGACGTACCACAAAAACACCACAAACAAAATAAGGGGAACATCGGGGTCACGATACAACGGAGGTCCCTCCCGCTAGGGAGAGGGGTGAGATTGCACCTCCTGAACTCACCTAAAGCTTACTCCTGAGCTCCCTAGCGTCCCTTTCAACCTGTCGGTGAGCAGCATACCTTGGAGCCTCAGCTGGCCCTAAACGCATCCTGCCTAGTGAGTAGGCCGACGAGTTCACTAGACTCGCCATTCAACTAATAAACATGGAGGGAAACGAAAGGCAGACA
Organism: Anomaloglossus baeobatrachus; assembly: GCF_048569485.1. Lineage (NCBI taxonomy): Eukaryota > Metazoa > Chordata > Amphibia > Anura > Aromobatidae > Anomaloglossus > Anomaloglossus baeobatrachus. The sequence goes on along the minus strand of NC_134359.1, from coordinate 254,665,349 downwards.
GGGAAATAAACAGAAGGATACAAACACCAAACTTCACAGCAGCAGACAGACTCTATAGTAGCAGATGGGTGGGCACAGGACAAAACCTCAGCAGTTCCTTCCACCAGACTGGCCAGAGTAGAATGAATTCTAACAGCAGCAAGGGAAAACTCCAGTATTTAACCTAAATGGGCTTGGGCTCAAAGCAGATGCAGATGACCTGCCCTGCTCGGCGCTGCTGGCAACAAAACTGAAATTAACTCATGAGATGCCAAAGGAAAGGAAACTTTGTTTAAATGAAGAGTCTAGATGGAGATGGGAGGCTCCAGTCTTAAGGCTGTCACTAGTCTAAAAACAGCAGGGAGACGACCGTGACAGTCGGGCTCTGTTCAGATTGCAGATTTTGACACTCTGCTAGATGGTTTCTCTGGGGTCTGGAATCAACACAGGCAGACTCAAGTGTTGATCTGCTGTGTGCTGATTCACAGGCAGGCTAGCGGCTAGCAAGAGTTAATTTCTACTTATCTACTTGATCCTTTGATCAGATGTTGTGGGAAGGCCTATCACATCTGCCCCTCTCCTATTTATGCTGGTTGAATCCTTCCAACCATGCCAACCTTAAGGCCACGGCTCACTAAGCAACATTGCTAGCAACATCGCTGCTAAGGCACGACTTTTTTGACGCAACAGCGATGTTGCTAGTGATGTTGCTGTGTGTGACATCCAGCAACAACCTGGCCCCTGCTGTGAGGTCGCTGGTTGTTACTGAATGTCCTGGACCATTTTTTATTTCTTGCTCTCCCACTGTGAAGCACACATCGCTGTGTGTGACAGCGAGAGAGCAACAACTGAATGTGCAGTGAGCAGGGAGACGGCTTCTGCGGACGCTGGTATCCAATGTAAATATCGGGTAACCAAGAAGCCATTTCCTTGGTTACCCAATATTTACCTTCATTACCAGCGTCCACCGCTCTCACACTGTCAGTGCCGGCTCCCTGCTCCCTGCACACATAGCCAGACTAAACATCGGGTAATTAACCCCATGTGTACTCTGGCTAGGAGTGCAGGGAGCCAGCGCTAAGCGGTGTGCGCTGGTAACCAAGGTAAATATAGGGTTGGTTACCCGATATTTACCTTAGTTACCAAGCGCAGCATCGCTTCCACGCGTCGCTGCTGGCTGGCGGCTGGTCACTGGTTGCTAGTGAGTTCTGCCTGTTTGACAGCTCACCAGCAACCCGTGTAGCGACACTCCAGCGATCCCTGCCAGGTCAGGTTGCTGGTGGGATCGTGGAGCGTCGCTTAGTGTGACGGTGCCTCAAGTCTGTTCTTTGTTGGTCTGTGAGGTGCGGTGTCTCAGACTTTCTGGTGAAAGCTGTGCTTATTGCTTGATGCGGTTGTTGAGTTTAACCCTGTTGTTTTGTAGTTTCTTTCCTGCTATTGTTTCTCCTCCTGAGTCTTTTATTGTCTTAACCATTGTGTTTGCATGCAGTGTGACAGAGTTTTGGTTTTCCCTTGCCTGTCTTTATCTGTGGATTTCATCACACTCCTGTCCCATCCCTTCTTGGGGGGAGGGGGAATCAGATCAGGACTGGTCAGGAGCAGGGCCAGGAAGGAGACTCAGGCCTCTCCACCTTGAAGAGTATCTCTGAGATTATGGATAGCATAGGGCCCCATAGCTTGATGGTCATTGTGTAGCTTTAAGACCCCATAGTTATTGTGACACCGATGCGTAAAGCAAAAGCAGTTTTGCCATTACAGCATTGGAGGAGAGCTGTGATACTAAAGCTGGCAGGATTGTAGCAATTAAAAGCTTTATAGAAAAGAGTTTGTAAGCGCAGCACTCCTTGCTTAGGAAATCGGCAGCTGCAAGATAATCTGGGCAAATAGCAACGAACAATAACATTACAAATCCCTCTATTCTTGAGGACAGAAGGATTATTTTTAAAGAAGTATAATATAAAGGCTCTTGTTTTTACAAGCCCTTTGCAATTGTACCTCTTTTATGATGATGAAACATGAAGATGTTGGGACCTCCTTTGACATTATTAATGGGGTCCCTGGTCTCAGCCCCCCTAGCAGTCACTCATTTATCATATTACATGTTATTATATTGTTTACATTTTTCTAAAACACTTGTTAAGAGGCACATTGTTTCTTATATATGAAGTACTACTTATCATTTATCTAGACATGTATATGGTTTCTATCTGGGTCAATAAGAGTCATAAAAAGATGTGTATGGTTTATGCTTGCTACTAGTGGCATTGAGATCTTTACAGCATTCAGGCTGCTATTTTTAGGCTGGGGGGCTCAATAACCATTAGCCTCCCCAGTCTGAGAATGCTAGCCCCCAGCTGTCCTCTTTATCTTGGCTGGGTATCAAAATTTGGGGGGACCGCACACCGTTTTTTAAAATCCTTTATTTAAATTAAAAAAGCTGCGTGGGGCTCTTCATATTCTGATACACAGCAAAGATAAGCGCATGACTAGGGGTTGCAGCCTATAGCTGTCTTCTTTATCTGCGCTGGGTATCGAAATACGGGGGACCCTAAGCCATTTTTTCCAATTATTTATTTTGACAGTCCACAATCAATCACAGATGACGGTACGCCGAGTCTGACTGCAACCAATCACAGATGCTGTCACACAGGGTGGGCAAGGGTAAGCAGTGAATATGCATGAGAGCTAATGAGCAGACCCGGAAGCAGTGTGACAGCCACATGGGGGACTCAGTAAGTATAATTATTTTGCTTTGCAGCCACCTAGCCCTTACTCTCACCAGTCTACAGAACACAAGTTCAGGTACTCATAGACTTCTATGGAGTTTGGCGTCTGTGCTCAAGTCTCAAACTGGACTTTTTTTAAACTCCTTCTGGACACACCGAACCTAAACATCTGTAGGTATGCTTATCTCTACCCAGGATCTATTAGGCAAACCATGCTTTCTGGCACTGAGCACTACGTTGCTACCCAAAATCGTTTGGTAATCTTCAGATTTCATGATGCTTTTCACACAGTCAAGACACCCAGTGTCAGAGGCAGCAAAATAACCCCAAAACATCTTTGAGCCTCCACCAAATATGACTGCTGGTACTGTGTTATTTTCTTTGTTGGCCTTATTCCATTTTAGTAAACAGTAGAATGATGTGCTTTATCAAAAAGATCCATGGTCTCATCTGTCCAAAAGACGCTTTCCCAGAAGTATTTTGGCTTACTCACATACTTTTTGGAAAACTGCAGTCTAGCTTTTTCATGTCTCTGTGTCAGCAGTGGGGTCCTCCTGGGACTTCTGCTACAGCGTTTAATTTCATTCAAATGTTGATGGATTGTTCTCACTTACACTAATGCACCCTGAGCCTTCAGGACAGCTTCAATTTCATTGGAACTTGATTGTGGCTGCTTATCCACCACCCTTTCACCAATTTTTCTCTGTCATCCACATCCAGGGAGATTAGCTACAGTCATGGATTGTAAACTCCTTGATTATGTTTCGCACCGTGGACAAAGGAACTTCAAGATGTCTGAAGATGACTTGTAACCTTGAGATTATTAATATTTTTCACCAATTTTGCTTCTCAAGGCCTCAGACAGTTCTCTTCTCCTCCTTCTATTCACCATGCTTAGTGTGGCACACAGACACATAATGCAAAGATGGAGTCAACTTCTCCCATTTTTATCTGGTTTCAAATGGTATTTTTATATTGCCCACACCTGTTACTTGATATGGGTGAGTTTGTACAAGCATCACAGGCTTGCAACAATGTTCTTTATCCACAATTTTGGGAAGGTGGCAACAATTTATCCTGCCCATTTTTGGGGGTTTGTTTGAAATAATGTCCAATGTGCCCTTTTCTTGTGCTGTTCTAATCCACACAAAGGAATTAAACATGTGCGTGCATAGGAAGACTTGCAATAATTTTCTCTGAGAAATACTTTTTCTGGAACAATTTTAAGGGCGCCAACACTTTTGTCCATGGCTGTATCTGTTTAATAAGAAAATAAGTAAGGTGGTACATACTATTTATATACCTTTTTATAAATTATAAATCCCATTAAATTAATGTATTTGTTTTGGGTATTTTTATGTTTATGTTGCTAACCTGCAGTACATTACTATTGTGGCCTTGTATTGGTAAGGCTGATTTTTATGATTTTTTTGGAGGATTTCATGTCCTTTTTAGTAACTTGATAACCTGATATGACATGAAAGTATGAGACTAACCTAAGAATGACGAAATGGAATCAGGATATAGTAATCTATTCACAATGAAATCGCAGGTTTCCTAAGTGCTTGCTTTTGGTGCAGCTTGCTTTATACACGTTTTCAATCTACTATACCTTTTTTGTCGTTGTCTTTTATAATCTTGACTTGTCTCTGATCTCCGGATGACGACGATATTGATATTTTCTGAGGATACTTTAAAAAGATATCTCATTCTGATCTCAGCAAAGTGGAGAAGTAGTATTGTCAAATATTTCAAAGGTTTTTCTTTGAAGAAAATAAATATGTTAAGTGGGTTCTTTTTCTAGGTCAGGAAGAAGACAGTAGAAAAATCTAAAGATCCCCCATGAAGACCAGTGTGGCTCGAGCGTCAAAGATGGCTAACAGACAAAGTTGGTGTCACACGGAGATTTTCTCTAACTTCACCAACTGTCATGGCGGCATCAGATCCTGTACAGATTGCTGATTCTGATACTCTGCCTAAAAATTCTCTGGTGTCTTGGAGCAATGCAGGCAGGCTCGGGCATCAACCTGCTGTGTGCTGATTCTAAGTCAGGCTAGCAAGAGTTAATGTCTGCTAGTCTGCTTGTTTGCTCTTTTTGATCACCTCTTACGAGTGAACCTATCACATCTGCTCCCCATCTATATATGCTGGCTGAGTCCTTCCTCCTATGCCAGCTATAGCTTGTCTTAGTTTGTCTGGTGTAGTGTCCCAGACTTTCCATTGCTTGTAGTTCTTGTTGCTTTGTGCAGTTGTGGAATTTACCCCAGTTGTACTTTGTAGTTTTCTTCCTGCTCTTGTTTTCCTCCTGAATCTCTTATTGTCCTATCTTGTGTGTATGTGTGGGTAGTGTGTCAGAATTTTGTTTTTCTCTTGTCTGTCTTTTCTGTGTTTAACATCACACTACTGCCCTGTTCTTCCCTGGTGGTGGGGGGATCAGACTAGGTCTGGTCAGAAGCAGGGCCAGGAACAGGACTCAGGCGTTTCCACCATTAGGAGTATCCCTGAGATTAAGGATAGCATAGGGCCCCCTAGCATGAAGGACAGCATAGGGGCTACATCCCTTGTTATCCAACAAGCCACATCATGACAGTTGATTTGGCCTTGCTTAGTACAAGAGGATTTTACTCCATGACTAGAGTTGACCGAATCACCCAAACTTCAAGCAGATGTGCCCATTTTAGGAGAGGGTTGAGAGAGATATTCGATTTGCATTTAATAAATTCCATGTAAAATGAACCTGCTAGGAAGGAGTAATTAAAACCCTTATTATCTTCTTTCTCCAGCTCTCCCTATACCTGTCATACCTTTAATTGTTATTGTAGTACATTGTATATTGCATGCTTGCATCCTTTAGTGCTTGTCATATCGCACTAAAGGGTGGTTTTATCCTTTTTGTTACCTAATAAACAAATAATAATTTAATAAAGAAAAGTTCTGTGGCCCCCCTTATTTTTGATGACCAGTCAAGGTAAAGCAGACTACCTGGCTCCTGTGAACGAGCAAGTGTGGGGGAGTCTTAATTCAAATAAACTGTTTTTTTCCTGTGTATATTTTTTTTTGCTATTACTGGATTAGTAATGGGGGTGTCTGAGACACCTCGGCATTACTAACCCTTGGGCTTGATGCCAGCTGATATTACACAGCTGTCATCAACCCCAAAATGTATTACCCCAATTGCCACCACACCAGGGCAATCGGAAAGAGTCGGTCAAAGTGTCAGACTTGGCGCATCTAATGTGATGCCCCAAATTCTGGGGTGGCTGCAGGCTGCTATTTCTGGGCTGGGAAGAGCCAAATAACCATGGACCTTCCTAGGCTATAAATATCAGTCCTCAGCTGTCTGGTTTACCTTAGCTGGTTATAAAAAATCAGGGGGGACCCTATGTTATTTTTTTTTAATTATTTATTTATTTAGTTCCCAGCAGCAACCTGGGGGTCAGAGATGTATCCAGGCTTCTTCCCAATGCTGTTCCCACTCTATTTGTGTGCTGTTTCCATCCATTTCAGCAATTTTGCTGCCCCCAGCCCTCCTGTTAGAGTCTTTCTGAAAATGCCTCCATTATACTCGTGTCATGACCCAAGCCGGCTTTTCCATGCTGTTGTTACACTCAGCTCTGGCCTGGTCATGTCAGGGGTTAACTTCCCTTGCCTCGTTCTGGATCCTAGGATGCTATATCTTGTCTCTCTACCTAAGCTTCAGTGCCAGTGATATTTCTGCCTTGCAGCATGTATACTGGCTCTGGTGAGTGTTCCCGATCTGTCCTGCCTCCCTGCTACTGTATCCTGACTTGTACCCTCCCCCGTTCGTCTGCCTGTCCCGGTCCCTCACTTCCCACTCCTGTCTGTTCTTTGTGTTTCCCTCTGCATACCTGATCTCCCGACTTCCGACTCGGTTCTGTTTTCTGACTTGATTTTGATCCTCCCTTTTCAGTGACTCGACTTTCCTAGCTAGACCCTGATTGTTTGACTACTCTATTGCCCCCTGGTGGTTCACCTGTTAACTGCCTACTGAAGTTACTCTGAGGTACTTCAGCTGCCTTTCCGTTACAGTGTTACTTTGTCTCTCCTTCACTACTCTGCTGCCACCTAGTGGGGAATACGCTGTACTACGTCTTACTAGCCCCTTGTCCAACGTGACACTTGTTAGTTGAGTCGAGCTCTTCCGAGCATCCGACCTGTTCGATTAGAGTATCGGGCACTCAAGCATTTCAGTGTTTGCTCATCACTAGTTGTTACCGACATCTGGTGCGAAATTCATGTCAATAGCACTTATTGAAATATACTTACTTCGAAAATTAGGGTCATATTCAAAACTTATTTCACCCGTTGTACTTACTCATGTTGTTCAAACACCTGTATAGTCCTCACAGCCCATGACGCACGTTGTGCAAATACTTTTTCAAAGCGCTCCAGACTAACACTAGTATTTCTGCCTATGATCAATGTCGATTGTAGATATACTAAAGTTGACTGGTGCTCATCTAGAGGGTCTTTTACACATGTCAAGGTGATCTGTATATGATTGATCTCTCATTAAAGGGGCTTTCCACTACTTATATGTTGAAGACCTAACCATAAAGTTGATAATCGATATCAGAACAGTGGGTGGGGAACACTTGTACACACCAGTATTGCGACCCTACCCCTATTCACTTCAATGGGAGCCAATCTGAGCAGCAGTACCGGGGAATTGCCCTTTATAGTGAAGAGAGCTGTGCTGTTCCCCTTCCATAACCCTTTTACATCTGGCCACCACCAAAGCTGATATCAGATTATTGCTAAGGATGCCAGATATTGGACCCCCGCCAATATCAATATCTAAGTAGTGGATGATCCCTTTAATACAAGTGTTTGGTCCCCATACAGCTTTCATATGGTCAGCAGCAAGTGTCTGTTTACACATGAAGATGTGCTTCCCATCAAAAGTAATTTCTTTGACCATATGAAAAATCCCATCAGCCTGCTAATTTAAAACAATTAATTAATCACTACAATGTTTCTTCTGGCCAATGTGAGTGAAATTCACTCCTTCTATGCCCTTGGAACTCCAAATTAATAGGATTTGTTTTACAAGAAATCAGTACAGCGCACACTATCTATGGTGTACTGAAAATTTCTGCTTCATTATGTCATGTGACCAGCTTATATAGTACCTCAAACAAAGAAATGACTATGCACCAAAAAGAGTCGCAGGGCTGTTATAAATGTGAACTCTCCCCGCCCATCAATGTAAGCTGAACCCTATGACATCATTCAGTTATAAGACAAGATGGTTTCTATAGAATACAAAAATGGCTTGTATTCTCTCACACCAATAATCGTTAACAAGCAATCATACATTCAGACGATTCTAAAGGCGGCGTCACACGCCATGATATATCGTGCGATCGCATAAGCGATCACACCCGCCCTCATCGTTTGTGCGTCATGGGCAATTTGTTGCCCGTGGCGCACAAAGTTGTTTACCCCCGTCAGACGTACTTACCTCCCGAACGACCTCGCTGTGGGCGGCAAACATCCTCTTCCTGAAGGGGGAGGGACGTTCGGCGTCACTACGACGTCACACAGCGGCCGCTCAATAGAAGCGGAGGGGCGGAGATGAGCGGGACGTAACATCCCGCCCACCTCCTTCCTTCCGCATTGCCAGTGGATGGAGGTAAGCTGTGTTAGTCGTTCCCGAGGTGTCACACGGAGCGATATGTGCTGCCTCGGGAACGACGAACAACCTGTATCCAGGAATGTGACCGACATTATGAAAATGAGCGATGTGTCAACGAGCAACGATAAGGTGAGTATTTTTGCTCGTTCATAGTGTCACGCTCCCCGTGTCCCAGCACCACTCCTTACCCACTGATCCAGTCCACGTGTCCACCGGTCATGGCTGCCGCTCCCGCTCTTGCTCCCCAGAGTCCTGTTCCTGGTCTCAGGAGCCTGATTCTGACTAATGTTCTGTATAGGACCGGGCCGTGCCCACTCACCTGGTCTTATAGCCCCAGCACTGCTGCAACAGGAAATGACCTGAGGCTGTGCTGAGTATATAAGACTGGCCTCTCCATGTGGGCGGCGCCTGATCATCGCTTGTGTTTCTATGCCTTGTCTTGTGAGCTAGGTGCTCAGGTCTTTGTTCCTGTTTCCTATTACTGCCTTAAAGTACGCTGTGACCTTAGTGACCTGGTCCTGTCTTTGCTTCCTGATACCTGCACCCGTTCCTGCCACGTTAGTGCTCCAGCTACCGTGTACCCTGCCCTCCAGGTGGGGTGCTCGGTCCAGTGGATCCACCTCCTGGGCCTATCAATCCTCCCCGGCCCTCACAGTATGATCAGGCCATGGATCCTGCTGGAGCACAGGCCATGGATCCCGCTGGAGCGCAAACATCCGAGCTGGCTGAGCTGCGCCAGGAGCTGGCACAACAGCGTGAAACCCTGAACCGGATGCTGAAATTCCTGGCGTCCGTGGACAACCGGTTGTATACGCTGCAGACCGCCGTCTCGTCCACGCAGCAACCAGTCTCCAGGTCTGAACCAGGTTCCTCCACAGCCTCGCAACTTCGCCTTGCTGCTCCGCCTCGCTATGCAGGGGATCCCAAGTCCTGCCACGGTTTCCTGAACCAGTGCTCCCTGCACTTCCAGTTGCTCCCACACTTGTTTGCCTCAGACCACGCCAAGGTGGCGTTCCTGATGTCACACCTGGAAGGCAAAGCCCTAGCCTGGATTAACCCCCTGTGGGAAAATGAGGACCCGATGATCACCGACATCCAGGAGTTCCTGCAAGCTTTCCGAAGTACCTTCGATGAACCCGGACGAACTACCGCAGTGACCTCTACGCTCCTCCGGCTACGCTAAGGGACCCAAACAGTCGGCCAGTATGCCATACAGTTCCGCACGCTCGCTTCGGAGCTGGGCTGGAACAATGAGGCCTTAACGGCGGCCTTTTGGGAGGGTCTCTCTGGCCGCATCAAAGATGAACTAGCCGGCCGTGACGTTCCACGAACCTTGGACGCTTTGATTTCCCTCGCCACTCGGATTGACCTCCGTTTTCAGGAGCGTACCAAAGAGATAGTCCGGGAGAAGCGACCACCTTGCCACGTCTTGCCCCCACAGAAACCTACCGCACCCTCGTCCCTGCCTTTCCGCGAATCGTCACCAGAACCCATGCTAGTGGACCGTCTGACCCAAGCCAAGCAACGCCGTGCAGAACGGCTCGCCCGGAGCCTGTGCTTCTATTGCGGAGACGGTTCACATATGCTCCGTTCTTGCCCGGAGAAACCAGGTAGACCCCAGGTCCAAGGGATGGTGGGAACCGCCACCCTTGCCACCGAAATCCCTTTGGTTCCAGTTAAACAGACTGTCCGGGTGATGACAGAGGGGACCCGGTTTTCAGCTGAGGCCCACATCGATTCTGGGGCAGCAAGCAACTTTATCCACCAGGCCACGGTAGACAAATACCAGGTCCCTGTCACTCCGCTGAAGAAGCCCCTCTGGTTCACCTCCGTAGACGGCAAACCGCTCTACGAACCTGTCAGGTATACCACCGAGCCCGTGAACCTCCAGGTTGGCACTTCGCATACAGAGACCATCGCCTTCTATGTGATCCCGAGGATGGCTCCTGAGCTCCTGTTGGGCCTGCCCTGGCTGAAACTCCATGACCCTGTTATTAGTTGGCGCTCTGGCGCGATTACCTGCTGGAGTCCCTTGTGCCACGAAACCTGCTTGCAGCCTGTTCCTCAGCCCCTGGCACTTGACTTGGTCAAGCTGCAGGATCCTGAAGAAGAGACTACGCTATCCAGTGACGTTCCACCGCCCCAGGCATCCGAGACCTCGATTCCACCATCTTCTGGAGATGAGACTTTGATTTCACCGCCTTCTAGAGTTGAGACTTTGACTCCACCGGCTGCCCAGGATGAGACATTGTCTGATACCCGCTCCGAGACGCCCGATCTGGTCGTCCAAGATTCCAGTCCTGCTTCTGTCTGTCCTTCCCTTTCCGTTGCCTCCCTTGCCGCTGACATGGGTTCCCCGATACGGGACATAGTGGCCGTGAAAACGGTCCGGGGTAAGCAGTCCTTCCTGGTCGATTGGGTGGATTGCGGTCCTGAGGCCCGGTCCTGGTTGTCCCGGAAGTACGTTGCTGCCTCTCTTCGGTGCGCCTTCATGTCTCGGCCGAGGAGAGGGGGGCTTCAAGGGGGGGTACTGTCACGCTCCCCATGTCCCAGCACCACTCCTTACCCACTGATCCAGTCCACGTGTCCACCGGTCATGGCTACCGCTCCCGCTCTTGCTCCCCAGAGTCCTGTTCCTGGTCTCAGGAGCCTGATTCTGACTAATGTTCTGTATAGGACCGGACCGCGCCCACTCACCTGGTTTATAGCCCCAGCACTGCTGCAACAGGAAATGACCTGAGGCTGTGCTGAGTATATAAGACTGGCCTCTCCATGTGGGCGGCACCTGATCATCGCTTGTGTTTCTATGCCTTGTCTTGTGAGCTAGCTGCTCAGGTCTTTGTTCCTGTTTCCTATTACTGCCTTAAAGTACGCTGTGACCTTAGTGACCTGGTCCTGTCTTTGCTTCCTGATACCTGCACCCGTTCCTGCCACGTTAGTGCTCCAGCTACCGTGTACCCTGCCCTCCAGGTGGGGTGCTCGGTCCAGTGGATCCACCTCCTGGGCCTATCAATCCTCCCCGGCCCTCACACATAGTCGCTGGTAGGTGTCACACGCTACGATATCTCGAACGATGCTGGATGTGTGTCACGGAATCCGTGACCCTGACGACATATCGCCCGATATATCGTAGCGTGTGACGCCGCCTTAAGATAAGAAAATAAGAAACAGCGCCACCTCTGCCATTGGGCCATGTCCGGTATTGCAGTTTATCCCCATTTAGGTGAATTGCAGCACCGCAAACATTACTTTTTTTCTGTATTCTTCTCACTGTCTCTTTAACACTTTGCAATGAGCTTTACAAACAGATTGTGGCAGGTTGATTCATTCTGTCACAAAGATAATACTTCTTAAAGGCAAAGTTCCAGGATGAGTAGGCTGTCATATATGTCATTTCTGATGACTGATGAGGCATGACTGTGTCACACAAGAAATCTGCTATTTCTTCTCCGTAGCCAAAAAATAAAAAAAAAATGTTCTTTTACTTATTTTGGGATTTTTTTTCCCCTTATTTCTCTGCAGTCGCTTATCGCTCGGTGCCATCCCCAATAGTCACATTGCAGTACGGCTGACTAATATTAATAGAGGATCAGGAGAAGTTGCCAAAGCAATCTGCTTCCTTACCGAGATGTTCAGAAAGAATCCGCTCGGTTATTAGTTCTTCACATCTGTCAAACAATTACTAAGATAGAGATAAATGTGAAATCCTGCCTTATCCACGTGCAGGACTCCTCTTATCTGACAGCAATAATGTGACATGTCCTGAAATCAGAACAAAATGTGGGGGTTTAGTGCACAAATCGTAGCTTGTCACATAAGACGTCAGGGCACAGATGGTATGTACGGCTATACAGTAGCATAGTTGGCACATTGCACTGGCTTACTGCCCAAGTCACCTAATAATAAACTCAATTTTGTATATATACACTGGGGATCAAAATTAGAGAACAATGTCTGATCACTTGCTTTTTTCAGAAATAATGTGATTTACATTGATGAACATTTGGAGTTTTTTGTAAGGGGTACACCATACCACTAGAACAGGGTTTTACAAAAGATCCAAGGTTTATCACCATAAAACCTTTATTTTGCCCAAAAGGTTATGATCATAATTAGAGACGAGCAACGACTGTAGCACAGAGAAAGATTAGAAGTAAATTGTCTGCCTTTAACAACAGTCACCGATCAGTAGGACGTGTAAAGGCCTTTGCTGTGAATGACTTCATCACGTCTGTGGCCACAGGACATCACTATCTCTCACACTGCTCTGGTGGGATTTTGGTCCACTCTTCTTCCAGTCTCTTCCACAGTTCTTTGACTGTTGTGGGTTTCTTTTCCATAACTTTGTCACCAAGGATTTTCCAGAGGTTTTCTATTGGGTTTAGATCAGGACTCTGGTCTGTGACCATTTCCCTATTTCAATATTTTCTGCTTCAAGGAACTTCTTTACCCATTTTGTTTTAGACAGGGGGCATTGTCCTGCATGAAAATTGCTGGCTGATTGAGTGATGAACGCAGGTAAGGAATCACATGTTGCTGAAGAAGGTTCTGATCCACACTTGTATTCACTCTGCCATGTAGCTGTATGAGAGATCCAATTCCTGCTGCAGAAAACATGACCCAAACTATGACAGTTCCTCCACCACCTCTCACTGACTTCTTAACACACTTTGGGTTCAGTCTTTCTCCAGTTTGTCGACAAACATAATGTTTCCCATCAGACTCAAATAAATTAAACTTGCTTTCATTACTAAAATGAACTGTGGACACTTCTCCTCTGTCCACACAACATGTTTCTCACCAAAGGTGAGTCTAGCCTTTCGATTCTTTCTCCTAATTAGAAGTTTGGTCACTGCAGAGTCGGCTTTCAGTCCAAATGCTCTTAAATGTTGTGACACTGTATGACGAGACAGATCCTTATCCTGTTCAGTGCTGAAATGGTGAGCAATTCCAGCTGCAGTGTTGAAATGATTACCCATGGAGATTCTCCGTATTATCCTTTCCTCTCTTGCATTTGTCTTTTGAGGGCGACCAGCCTTCTTGAGGGACTTGAAAAACTTTGTGATATTCTGAAAATCACAGACTTGGAACGATTAACTTCTCTTGCTATGGCTAATAGGGTCACTCCTTTGGTCTTCATCTGGACAACCTGCTGCAGGAGGGTTTCAGTCACTTTGGAACGGCACACCATTTTTGCAAAGTCAGTGCAAACTGGAAAGTTAGGCTGCCAGTTACATAGGGTTTCTCAGATAATTAAAAAAAATAGCAACAGTTGCCAGATTGACATCAATAACTTGCAGGTATTTGAAAGTGTTCTCTAATTTTGATCAGTCTTCTTTTACAGCTGTTACCTCATAGTACTGTCAGCGCTGCTGTAATGCTGTCCCCCAAACTGGCTGCCTGTGAAATGGAAGCTGAAGCATTATGAGAAGACAACTGCAGCTGCGAATATATTTGTAATGAAACAAAGCTCAACTCTGCTGTACTGTATTAATCATAATCACACACAGCTCTGCCATTGGGGCTTGGGGACAAAGTTCATGAGAGATTTGGTTGAGTAAAGTCTAAGGCGAAGGGTGAAGTTCCTAAATCCAATTGGGGATGCTCAACACATGCAATTAAACTAGGGAGGGGGGGCACACACTAACTTTGTCTGTCTTTGGCCAACAACGAGGATTCACGTATTTGAGGTCCATCAAGCTCTTAGCATCTGTCCTCATTGAGGGTGCAACAGGCCCAAAAAGGACCTCTAGGTATCTGACTCCATCTTTTCACACTGCTGTCCTGTTTCTGTTTCGCCCAAAGTGAGCGGCACTTCTAGTGAGGTTGGTAGAAGACCCACCAGCAACTGGGCCTGTAAGGCCTTTAAGTCCACATCATGTCCATGGGCCAAGGAACAAGCCAAGGTGTATGCTTCTGCTTCCAACTGGGAGGCAAGCACGGGGTACTGGCTAACCTTTTGCATCAAGCAACCTGGTCTTTCCTCCGCCGACATCTGAGCCATCAGCCACTGCTGTCCACTTCGTCCTGTTCCTTCCTTGGTTGGCACGTCATGCCGCAACTTTTCATTGTCTAACTTCCTCTCCATGAAGACAACTTTATTTTTCTTTTCCACAGAGTTGAGCCAACTCTGGGGCTCTCAGGCTGCTGTTGCTATTGTTTTGTCTGTTCCGACTTCTCCCAGCAAAATGGCCCTGTCCTGCTCACCCCTCTGTGGCCAGTTGTACAGCTCCACCTTAGACAGGTTGGAATCTCTTCAGGTTGACCCTTCCATTTTCTTCACATCTCCACCCATTCCATGTTGTCAATCTCCACTTGACAAACCTTCTTCTACCACTTTGTCCGACGGGGGTGGACACCAGTCACTACTACGTATAACATTACTAACATTTATCACACTCTGCATCACAATACAATTCACATGACATAATATTTTCAAAGGATGCAAGACATTGTATACATTGCATGACAATAACATGATTGGTGTGTCTTCAAGGGTGGGAACGTGACCGCAACAGTCAACCACTCTTACACTTTAATCCCCTTACAAGGATCTGGACTTATTACATTGGCTGCTCGATTGTGTCCACTTAGGCGGGATTTACACGTTGCGACATCGCTAGCAAATGCTAGTGATGTCGAGCGTGATAGCCCCCGCCCCCGTTGAAGATGCGATATCTGGTGCTTGCTGTCGTAGCGAACATTATTGCTACAGCAGCTTCACACGCACTTACCTGGATGGCGACGTCGCTGTGACCGCCGAACAATCCCTCCTTCAAGGGGGAGGTGTGTTCGGCGTCACTGCGATGTCACCGCGACGTCACTAAGTGGCCGGCCAATAGAAGCAGAGGGGCGGAGATGAGCGGGACATAACATCCCGCCCACCTGCTTCCTTCGCATTGCCGGTGGACACAGGTAAGGAGATGTTTGTTGTTCCTGTGGTTTCACACACAGCGATGTGTGCTGCTGCAGGAACGACAAACAACATCATACTGGCAGCAGTAACAACATCATGGAAATGAACGACGTGACACAGATCAGCGATTTTTTACGCTTTTGCTCTCGTTCATCGTCGCAGCTAGGATTTACATGTTGCGATGTTGCTACCGGCGCCGGATGTGCGTCACAACAACCGTGACCCCGACGATATATCGGTAGCGATGTCGCAACGTGTAAAGCCCGCCTTAGTGCCTGTTGGAGGAGTGAGCCTTTGCCAACAATGGTCACACTAGTCTGGTCAATAACAGGAGAGATGGAACCATAGACAGAATCAGGAGGCAAAACTGTAGTCAGGGTTATAGCCCGGATCAGATACTGGGTGGTCAGACAAGGTGAAGTAAGGCTAGTCGGTGTTAGAGTCAGGAGGTATTCAGAATAAAGGAAGTCAAGGTCAGGTGAGGATTAAGATCAGAACAACAAGAAAAGCACCCAGACATCAGGAGTAACCCAAGTAATAACTGGCAACTCCCAGCACTATGCTGGGAGTTTAAGTAGGGTGAGGCGCTGCTTCAATGGGCACAACAGGAGGCTGATTACTCTTTCTGAGTTGTTGGGCAGCACACAGTTCCATTCTGTCTGACTGGGTGGCACTTAGGCGGGCTTTGCACACTACGACATCGCAGGTGCGATGTCGGTGGGGTCAAATCGAAAGTGACGCACATCCGGCGTCACTTGCGATGTCGTAGTGTGTAAATCGTAGATGATACGATGAACGAGCGCAAAATCGTCGTCATCGTATCATCGCTGCAGCCTCCGACATTTCCATAATGCCGGGGGAGCGACAGGTACGATGTAGTTCCTCGTTCCTGCGGCCGCACACATCGCTGTGTGTGAAGCCGCAGGAGCGAGGAACTTCACCTTACCTGCCTCCCGGCTGCAATGAGAAGGACGGAGGTGGGCGGGATGTTTACATCCTGCTCATCTCCGCCCCTCCACTTCAATTGGCCGCCTGCCGTGTGACGTCACTGTGACGCCGCACGACCCGCCCCCTAAGGAAGGAGGCGGCTCGCCGGCCAGAGGGACGTCGCACGGCAGGTATGTGCGTGTAAAGCTGCCGTAGCGATAATAATCGCTACGGCAGCTTTTACTATATATCGAACGTGCGACGGGGGCGGGACTATCGCTGCAGCATCGGTAACACATTGTTACCGATGTTGCAACGTGCAAAGCCCGCCTAAATGTCTCAGCTACAACAGTATACAGACCCAGCATCATCAAGCAATATTGTCCATAACATCTCCACTGGCAACAGAGGCAGCTATTACTAGAGCAGGTTTGGGACAGATGTTATACCTAACACCTCACCTGACAGCTTACACAGCCTCATCTATAGCTTCCCAATTCTCAATGTGGGTCTTCTGGTCCTAAAGCCTCCCGTGTGACCACATAAGATTAAAATCTGGAAGAAACAGACCGGTGCAGAGAACGTGGGAGCTGAATGTCAACATAGGCGGGATAAGGAATCAAGTGAGGGCTAAGGACAGGTTAGTATAATTTTTTTTTTTTTTTAGCCCGTTCCCTCCGTATATTATGCTTTTGAGTCTGGAGATTCAGGAACTTTTAAGTTTGATAGGGACCCAACAAAAAGAGGTTGCCTTGCCGTTGGCTGTTGGGCTCACAAAAAATGGCCACTTTTTTGTGCTAAGTATCTCAGTTTTTACATGTTTTTCATAGCAGTAATGCATGTCTATATTCCCATATTCATTGTTCCACATGTTTTGGTGCTACAAGGTGCAGCTTTCACCTTTTTGTTACTATGGTTAACACTAGAAGTCCCAGGAATTTCGAGCTCCATAGGGTTTCAATGGTAGAAATGTCAAATGACCCCTCTCTGGGACTGCTAGTGTTAATATTCAGTTTGCACCTATTCACATTAGAAAGATAGGAAGAGTCATCAGTTTTTTTCTTACATTACAGGGTCATGCCTTCTGTTTGAACATTCCTGCTCTTCAGCCTCAGGTGATTTTAATTCTCCATTTGCAGGTTCCTGTCCGCCCATAAATTATTTTTTTCTTTAACCCAAAGAGAGGCATTAGTTTGGTAGGGATAAAACAAAAAGAGGTCTCCTTGCCACTGGCTATTGGGCTCACATAAAATCTGGCCAATTTTGTGTGCTAAGTATCTAAATTTTTACATATTTTTTATAGCAGTAATATATATCTATATTCCCATATTCATTGTTCCACATACTGTATCTTAGCACTACAGAGTGCAACTGTCTCCTTTTTGAGTCTGGAGAAACCTAAAATCCACGATAGACCTTATTCATTCCAAATGTCAAGCCTGTCATTTGGAATGAAGGACTTTTCAACTGCAGCACTCGAAGACAGAAAAGGTCCAAGAAGTCTGATCAACTTTTTGACAGATATCTGCCACCTGTCATTCTCGATCCTATTATGAAAAATTGTCTAAATTGGCCTTTTCAGCCACCCCAAATCTCTAGTTGACGGCCAGCTGTATTTAGCCATCAGTCAACTTCTTCTTGCAGTTTAGGCATTAATTTAATGTTTCCCTAGGCAAATCACTGCCGCGCTAATCTGGAAGATTACTTACAACTAAGCGGAATTAATTATTGTCATCTTTTGTCTTACTACAGCTCACATTAAAATACAAATGAATATTCAAACATGGAGGGGCGCAGATTGGTTTCTGGTAGAACAATGCGAAATTGAAAAAGAGTCAAGCGCTCGAGTCGATGGTGAAGAAGAAGCCATCTAATTAAAAAACATTAAAGACAAGGCAAGACAATGGAGCCGAGCAGTGGGAGATGCCGTTACGTCCAGGACAAGGTACTTAGGGACCACCCAACCGTCGGAGAGCGAGAAGTGCCATCATTTACAATGCATGAAATTCTCATTAATGATAACACAAATCTCCAACATGAAAAAACGAGATGTCGGGAGACTGTCAGCGGCTTTCACAAATGGAGAAATTATATGAATCTATCACATTTCATTTTATGAAAGAATATATGTATCTCGTTCCTGGCAGGGGTATAAATAAATGCGTATTTATTTACGCAGGATGACTTTTCTATGGGAATTTCAATGATAAGGAATTTAAATTGTGGGAGAAGTATATAAATTGCTACCGAGGGGAGTGATCGTTATATTTTCTCATGATGTTTTACAATATCTTGCAGGGAAAAAACATCAAACTGATCATTGCATTATTCTGCAGTGCTGTGTATGTCATTATAATACACGTCAATGGGTAACTTCAACCAATAAGTGTGGGAATCATTCATACCCTTATAACCTACCCAATGTAGGATGAGTGTCACAAATCCGCTGTGCAGAGCATCTTGCACACTAGGAGATGCTCTGCTGGACTTCCCTGGACTACTGAGCTGGCAGTGACACGATTCCTCTGTGCAGAGCATCTTGCACATTAGGAGATGCTCTGCTGTGTGAGCTACTGAGCTGGCAGGTTGATTGACAGTGCTGGCTGCCATACTGGTTCTGGGAGGTGCTGATTACTCACGTGTTCCATCTTCCTAGTAATTACTCTGCTTCTTTACTGAACATACTCTCCCAGAACCTTGCCAGTCGTACATTCTGGTTCTGTAGTTGTGCCGTTGGCTTGTGTTTCTGCATGTGTTGTGATCTTTGTTTCTTGACCCCGGACCGTTGTTTAACTCCTCACTGGCCACTCCCTGTTCCTGTCATGACCTCCTGGCTTTTGACCTCAGACCGTTACCTGACTACGTCTCAGTTTTTTCCCTAAATCTATAATGTGCCCTCCTGGAATACTGACCCTTGGATTGTGACCTGACTACGCTTCTGTGTACTCCCTGTAGCCATACGTGTCCTCCTGTTACCAGACCCCGGCTTGCCTGACTAATCTACTGTTTGTGCTACCTGTAAGTAGTGACTTGCATTACAACGAGAATGTGCAGATTGTATAGGAACACACTATAAGGTACATTATTTCTCCGGAAATAAAAACTCAATTTTCACCCAATCTACTGTAAATAAATCATGACCACCCCCAACAGTCCCAGATTCAGATACAGTCCTGGATTTAGGGTCTGTCCTGGGGTGCCAGAGACATGTCCCACTTTCAACTGTATCTGCATTTTCAGAACTCAGATAGAGTTGAATATGATGGTGGCGCAGGGAGCCGTCAGCTCCTCACTCCAACATTTACCTGTACCACCTGAGGCTTGGTATCACTACATCGAGCCTGCTGTGTCCAGCCACGCACACCTCAGAGCTGAGATCTGTTCCAGCCATCGTTGGAAGTGGGACAAGGTGAATATTTTCTTAATTCTCTTATGGCGTGAACTATGGGGGTAACTGTCGGGCATAAAACTATGTGTGTCGGAGCACTGAGGGAACATCATATGTGGGTAGCAAACTGTGTGGCGGATACTCTGGGGAATCATACTGTGAAGGAGACCCAGGTGCATATTTTATGTTGGTGTCACTGAGAGGGCATTTTTGTCTGGGGCATGGTGGAGGCATCATAATGTCTAAGGGTGGCAGTGTGGGTGCATCATAAAGTGTGTATGAAAGCTATGAGGACATCAATGAGTGATGGGGTAGAATGCTGTGTGGGAAGGTATTGTGGCTGGATTATTATGTACAAGAGAGGTACTGTGGGAACATTATAATGTATGGGGAATACACTGTGATGGAGGGGGCACTGTGAGGGCATGTAATGTATTGTAGGAATAAAATAATGGTGGCCAGTAGTGTAAACTAGTGATGGGCAAACCTGCTCAGCACTGCTCGTTATTCGATCAAGCATTAGGATACTCAGGTACTCTCGGTGCTTGGCCAAGTATCAACCGTGCATGGATGTGTCGTCCATGAAACAATCAGCATTGTTCTGTCCCCACTTAAAGGCGATTGAAGGCGTGTAGTTGTGAGATGTTGTGAGAATCTTACCTTTGTTTTTCCTATAGGTGAGGCAGACAGGACCAGAGCGCTCCAAAGTTAAACATCCACATGCTGAGATGAAACAATGGTGATTTATTTTCTCCAAAGGTTAGGACATGCAGAGTACAGTAGTCCAAGTACCTGGCATTGTGGTTCTTTTGTGATGCTTGTTTCTGGAGTCACTAAGGTCAGAAGACTTTGCTTCTAGCAGCTCCAATAAGGGATGTGATTCTCACAAAAACTCTGGCTGGAACTGAATATGCCAGGAAATGATGTAAGAGGATCATCAGACACTCCCATGGGCTGGACAAAAGAAACAGAGAAGCCGAAAGGTCTGACCAGTAGATGGCAGCAGAGACAAGCATGAAAAACATTAAATAACAGTTTTAATTAAAACAATTAGGAACAGCACACTCCCTGTCTGAAATTCACTTTGGGGATTTCACTATTGAGTCCATAATACAACCTGAAAGGAAAGGCACGTTAAATGCAAAAACAAGCTCAATTGAGTCCAAAACAAGAAAGATGGCTCAAAGTTCAGGTCCGGTAGCATTCATCCCGTAGGGACGCTCTCTATGGGCAACAGCAGAACACGTTCGTGGATTGGCCTTGCAAAGGTCTTCGTCTCACCTTTCCTGATGACCTTAAGCTCCACCTTCCGAACATTGTCGTCCTGGCTAGGCAGTATTCTAGTAATCAGTCCCATAGGCCAGTCAGTCCTTTCTGTGGTCTGGTCTTTCAGGTATGCAGCCACTGCTATAGCTTCTGTGGAGGTGTCTGAGAAGATGTGAAGTTCCTTCTTTATGCTAGAGGTGAGGGAGATTTTGATATAACATCTTGGGATGTGAATGTTGTTCAACCCACACAACAACTGTTTCCAAGCTTCCCATTTTTGCTGTTTGTCAGAAGGGAGTGGGGTATCCCAGTCCTTGACGGTTTCAGAGAATTGTCTCAGCAAGCATTTGCCTTGTATAGTGATAGGCGCCACAAATCCCAGCGGGTTGAATAAGCTGTTCACTATAGAAAGGACACCACGTTTTGTGAATGGCTTGTCTGAGCAACTTACTTGAAATCCGAAGGAGTCGGCTGCAAGATCCCATCTGATGCCCAGGATCCTCTGCACAGGTGTACTGTCTAGCCCCAAGTCAATGTCCTTGAACCCAGGGGCGTGATCACCTGACTCAAAGGCTCTCATTACGGTCAGGCTGTTTGAAGCAATTTTGTGTAACCTGAGTTTTGCCTGGGACAGCATGCCTTGGGTCCTTTTGAGCAGATCAATGGCTGGTTCCTCGGAGGGTAGTGATTTGAGCCCATCATCTACATAAAAGTCTTTCTCAACAAAGTTTCTGGCGTCTCTTCCATACTCAGACTCTCCCTCTAATGCGGTTCTCCGCAGGCCATAGGTTGCAACTGCGGGTGAAGGGCTCTTTCCAAATACATATTGGTGTCATTGTCCTTGTACCACAGAAATCTGAGGAAGTTCCGGTGGTTCTCTCTGACTACGAAACAGTG
Organism: Anomaloglossus baeobatrachus; assembly: GCF_048569485.1. Classification (NCBI taxonomy): domain Eukaryota; kingdom Metazoa; phylum Chordata; class Amphibia; order Anura; family Aromobatidae; genus Anomaloglossus; species Anomaloglossus baeobatrachus. The sequence goes on along the minus strand of NC_134359.1, from coordinate 254,643,591 downwards.
GAACATCTGTTCAATATCGGCAGTGATGGCAACAAGCTCTATTCTGAACCTCAGCAATACTCCTACCAAGTTGTTTGTTAGGTTAGGACCTGTGGGAAGAACATCGTTAAGGGATACACCTTCATGTTTGGCGCTGGAGTCGAAGACAACCCTGATTTGATTTGGTTTTCGTGGGTGGTATACACCGAATGAAGGCAGATACCAACACTCTTCGTTCTTCTTCAAGAATGGAGCAGGTTCTGCGTGGTTGTTGCGGAATATTTTGTCCATAAAGGCAACAATATGTTTTCTCATTTCAGGTTTGCTGTTCATAGAACGCTGAAGAGAGTTAAATCTGGTCTGAGCTTGAGTTCGGTTGTTTGGGAGTCTAACCCTGGTAGATCGGAAGGGTAATGGAGAGACCCAATGGTTGGTTTTGTCTTTAGAAAACTCACAGTCCATTATTCCGATGAATTCTCTGTCCTCTACTGACAAGGCTACTTTATCGTCGTCCTTGGTTGTGAGGAAGACTGATCTTCCCAAGTTGTCGATATGCAGAGATGAAGAAATGTCAGGTAGCTGTATTGTGTCTGGAGACTTCTCTTTCACTCCATAGTGATGAGGACATGGCTTTAGGCAGGTTGTGCGCCCATCTCCATGCATGTAAGTCTTGAAGGAACCAATTTCTGATCGATCAACGCACACTTTTCCTATGACTACCCATCCCAAGTCCAGTCTCTGGGCATATGGTGCATAGTCAGGCCCATTACACTGTTGTCGCACCTTGTGTACCCTTAGATTGTCTCTGCCAAGCAGGAGTAGAATCTCTGCGTTATTGTCCAGAGGTGGGATAACACTAGCAAGGTGTCTTAGGTGTGGTTGATGAAATGCAGCTGCTGGGGTAGGAATTTCATTTCTGTGTCTGGGTATTTAGTCACATTCAACGAGCATTGGTAGAGCTTTTCAGTCTTCCCATTGATAGGAGAAGCAATGAATCCCTGGGCTCTTTTGCCGCTAGTCTCTATGCAACACGAGCAGGTGTTCAAGGTGTAGGGTTCTGATGGTCCATTAATTCCGAAGGCTTCAAAGAATTTGGTTCCTGCCAGGGACCGGTTGCTTTGGTCGTCTATGATGGTATACACCTTCATTGCCTTTTCTGGATGTCCCTCGGGATAAACCTTGATGAGGCATATTCGGGCACAACATTTCTGCGTTTGGCCCTCTCCACATACCTCTGAGCATGAGCAGGAGACAGTTGTGGTGGTGTCAATCTGATTCTTGGACTCCCCGCCATGACATGGAGTGGGAGTGGTGGTGACTGCAGTCGGTGTGTCTCTAGCTAGCTGGGTTGGGTGCATGGCTGAAACGTGTTTTTCACTATGACACTCCTCACACTTGACGATGGATTTACAGTCCTTGGCCATGTGCTCAAGTGATGCGCAGCATTTGAAACAGATCCCAAGCTCTGTGAGGACTTTCTTGCGCTCCTGTAGGGTTTTGGATCTAAACCCTCTGCACTTGTTCAGTCAATGCGTTTTTTTATGGATGGGACATTCTTGATTGAAAGACTTATCTCTTGATGAGATGTACTGTTTATCTGTGGGTGCTGCAGGTGATGGTAGCTCAGTCATCCTAACACTCACAGTGTTCTTAATGTCTCTGCGTTTGTGTAGGGCACCTTCATACCTTGATGATGATGTTGTTGCAGCTGCCGAAGTGTTGAACTCTAGGAAGTCGAGGCTGGGGTCGTTCCTCATCTGGGCCTGCTCGTCGATGAACTTGCAGAAGTGAATAAATGGGGGAAAGGTGACGTCATGCACTCTTTTGTACCTTGAGACTGACGTTGCCCATTTCTCCTGCAGACTGTATGGCAGCTTCACTACGATTGGTTCACTCCATGGGCTGTATCCAGGTAGAACAGCCCAGACAGACGAGGATCTCTTTTGGCGAGCTCCAGCTCCATGAGCAGATCACTTAGGTCTTGAAGCTTGTGGACTTCTTTAAGGTTGATCCTTGGGATGTCCTGCAGTCTCTTGAATAGGGCTTTCTCTATTGCTTCTGCGCTGCCAAAGGTGCGTTCCAGTCTTTACCATGTAGCAGCGAGACCTGCTTCTGCTTGTCCCACAGGAGGTCAAGCTCCTGTTCTGCAGTTAAGTTGAGATTGGCGATGGCTTCCTTGAAAGTTGCTTTCCAGGCCCTGTAGCTCTCTGCACGATCATCAAATTTTGTGAGACTAGTGTTGATTAGCTGTCTGCTCACCATGAACCTGGCAAACTCAGACATATCTGATTTCTCACCACTTGTTGCCATGACGACTCGTGATGCCCCTGGGGCGTATGGGCTGCCTGGCGTGAATGGATGAGATGTTCCCGGGTAAAATGACGTTGCTGCAGGGTTGAGCTGTGGTTTAGCCTCTGTAGATTCTGATGACCGCTGCTTGAGCTGTGGAAGTGGGTCAGGAAACACTTGGTTGCCATCTTGCCATGGTGACTGTGTTTGAGAGGGCACCTATTGGTGACTGTTATTAATTTGCTCGGGTGCTTTAGGTGGTACTGGCACTGGTAGAGGTAAGTTGGAGGTTTCGGTGTTGTCGGCTTGGACGGTACTGCAAACCGGGGTTGCTACAGGTAACTGATTCAGTACATAGTCTCTTGTGCAATCAACTGGATTATCTGCTTCCAGTGGTGGCGAGTGAGCTGGATCAGGACCTTGGCTCAAGTAGTCTCACTTTAGCTAGCGCAACTTCCTCTTCCATTTGTGACCGAATAATCTTTATCCGAGCCTCCGCTTCTGCCCTTTTGGCTTCTGCTTTAGCGGCTTCTGCTTTTGCATGGGCTTCTGCTTTAGCGGCTTCTGCTCTTGCAAGGGCTTCTGCTTCTGCCCTTTTGGCTTCTGCTTCTGCCCTTTTGGCTTCCGCTTCTGCCCTTTTGGCTTCTTCCTCTACTTCTGTTTCTGTGAAGGAACGTCTCACCTTGGATTCTTCTGCTCTTATGCGGGCCTCTAGTATCCTGTCACTCAGGGCTGAGCTTCTTGAGGATGATGACCCGGATGACAGAGAGGAACGTCTAGATGAGGTTGATCAGTGTGATCTGGTTTCTTGCTGGTGAGAGATATGGTGTTCGGCCTTGTCTATGGCATCTTGCACCTTGACATCTCTTTCCTTGTTCACCTCTTCTGTCTTGCTCAGGTCTGAAAGAGCTTCATCAATTTTAGAGTTTTTTAGAAAGGTAATGTACCTTGTTGACAGTCTCTTGTATCTTTCATGAGCTGAGTTCAGCTGTTCCAGAGCGGCTTGTAAGCATGTGGCATCACCTGATGAGGATTCAAGTCTTGACATGAAATAGGTGACTCGTTCCCACTTTTCTTCCAGGTGTTCACATAGCTCATCTTTCATAGTGTGATAGTTTTCATTGGCCTTTATCGTGGGTTTGGAAGAGCGCTTCGGTCGGACAACTTGGTCTGCTGGAAGCGCGGGATCTGCCTCCTGGGCTTCATAATGCACAGTATCAGATTGTATTTGCTCTGTTTCAGCAGTGGGGAACTGTCCAAGGTCTTTTTCGGCCATTTTGATTTAAGGTGTACTGTCTCTTTAAGAAACTTGACTTTTGAATACGGGTCCGAAAATTGTAGTGCAGCTCTGCAAGCACTCCCTGATGAAATTCCCAAGGTGTCTTTAGCAAAATTTGGGGTTCGCAGTCCAGCAATGTGCAGTGATGAGGTATAATGTACTGCAAGTCTATAGAAGGGGTATAGCAAGAGAGAAACAGCAGGTGCATAAACTGTCCCTTTACAATGCAGCAGAGGTGTTCACAGGATGTGGCAGATGGGAGAGCTTCCCATTAGGCTTGTCCAGGCATGCACTGTTGCAGGCAGACTAGTGCACAAGGCTTGTTGCTCGGCAGATTACAAGGGAAGTTACAGGGCTCTTAGGGATCTGTAGCCAGGGTATTTAGCTGTTAAGCAGTCTTCTGACTGATTTGGGCTCTCAAGGAAGTTTTGACTTGGGTTGTTAAGCAGTCTTCTGACTGTTCAGTCCCCACTTAAAGGCGATTGAAGGCGCGTAGTTGTGAGATGTTGTGAGGTGTTGTGAGAATCTTACCTTAGTTTTTCCTATAGTTGAGGCAGATAGGACCAGAGCGCTCCAAAGTTAAACATGCACATGCTGAGATGAAACAATGGTGGTTTATTTTCTCCAAAGGTTAGGACATGCAGAGTACAGTAGTCCAAGTACCTGGCATTGTGGTTCTCTTGTGATGCTTGTTTCTGGAGTCACTAAGGTCAGAAGACTTTGCTTCTAGCAGCTCCAATAAGGGATGTGATTCTCACAAAAACTCTGGCTGGAACTGAATATGCCAGGAAATGATGTAAGAGGATCAGCAGATACTCCCATGGGCTGGACAAAAGAAACAGAGGAGCCGAAAGGTCTGACCAGTAGATGGCAGCAGAGACAAGCATGAAAAACATTAAAGAGGTGGTTCACCCATATTTTTTATTGTCTAGATCGATATTATATTGAGAAACAATGTTTCTCTCAAATACCTTGTGTTGTCAATAGTGCCTGTGAGAGGCGCTATTGCAGACCGCTGCTCCCCGTCCAGTGACGTACCCGTCCAATGCTGCCTCGTCACATCCGTGCAGCCGGCTGCATTCTGAGCCCATCTGCTCCCTGCTCCTCCTCCCTCCTCCCTCACAGCACGTCTCTTGCTTGTAGCATTCTGCGAGGAGGGAGGAGGGAGGGGGGAGCAGGAGACGCGCCGTGCTGTGCTAGGAGGGAGGAGGGAGGAGGAGGAGGGAGCAGATGGGCTGTGACAGCAGTGAAACACCGCTCACAGCTCAGAGTCTGGAAGACTGCAGCCGGCTGCACGGATGTGACGTGGCAGCATTGGACGGGTACGTCACTGGACGGGGAGCAGCGGTCTGCAATAGCGCCTCTCACAGGCACTATTGACAACAGAAGGTATTTGAGAGAAACATTGTTTCTCAATATAATATCGATCTAGACAATAAAAAATATGGGTGAACCACCCCTTTAAATAACAGTTTTAATTTAAACAATTAGGAACAGCACAAGCACAAAGCACAGACTTCTTTCACTGCATGATGGCAGTCTGCACCCCAGTGAGAGCCACTCATAGTCTCTGAAAGGCTTTCCAGTGGGGAAAAACAACGTTTTCGGAAGTAGTGTGACCCTCCAAAAACACCCTGCCCTCCCTCCCACCGGAAATGTTCTGTTTTTGACTGGCTGTATGTGGGCCGGAGACCTGAACAAGGCAATCATTGACTGTCTATAATGCTCGTTACCCATGTCAAGCTTGTTCGAGCGTCTGACCAGCTCGAATCGAGTGATGAACATTCGAGGATTTTAGTGCTTGCCCATCACTAGTAGAAACCAATGGAAAATTGACTTCCAGATGCAGGTGGTGCAATCATCTGAAGTCACATTTGCAGTATTAGTCCATTCAGATTCTTGCCAACTTTCAAACAACTATGCATTTATATGACCTAGTCCCCTGAAACGCATTGTTTTTTGGATATTTTCAATGTGCACTGCACTTTTCGGTGGAATTTTCTGTTGTGATTTTGACAACTCATGTCATTCTGTGACAAATCTTTTTAATCACATGCTCTATGAATGATGTGACTTGCAAATGTTAAAAAATATTCTAAATTATGGTCATTTTAACATCTGCAAGACGGAACATAGTCAAAACAAGAATCTAAAGTTTGATAAAAAAAAAAAACTAAAATGCCTGCATAAATATCATAAACTATATAGTGCAATAATATATACTGTGATCGCGCTCAGGGTGGGTTAGTATAAAACCTGACCTTTATTTTATATGAAGTATAGCAGCAGGGGATTTCCTAGACAGCCACGAAAATCCAGGACTGAAATCTCCTGTCTTATTCCATTTCATTCATTCTATCTAATAATGAAAAGGCTAAAATCCAGATTTTCTTCCAACTTCATCCACAGTTTTTTAGTGAGGTGACCCTGAGAACACAGATTACATGAAGACATCACACCAAACTTCTGAATTTAAAGTAAATATAACTATATGTATATATATATATATATATATATATATATAATATATATATATGTATATATATATATATATATATATATATATACACACAGTATATATACTGTATATATATATAGATATATATATATTTTTACATATATATTTATATCTAAATATTTTTTTTATATATATATATATATATATATATACAGCAAATATATACAGTATATATGTATACATATACATATATATATATTAGGGAAAGACTACACGAACAGTTCATGTGAATGGTCACAGCCTCATCCAGCAATCTTCATACCATTGTAACCAACAAGGTCCAGTTAATTGAACATGTAGAGTTTAAGAATACCGAAAAGTTAAAATCAGATAAATTTTTTTCTGTACGTTTTAGGCTGTGCTTATGAAGGAGGTGGTCAGATCACCCCACCCCTACGATGCACTTATAATGTATATTAAAAGCTAATGTTTCATTGCTGCTGCTAGTGTGTACGGCTGAGGATGTAGCAGAGCCGGATCAGTGCAGCGATCGGCGCCCTCTAGTGACTGACAGTTTTAAGTGTTTTATTACATATTGTATTTTACGGTATTTTAAGTGTATAATGTGGTTCTCCTAGTGTAATTTGTCATCTGTGACTAATGCATAAACGTTTAATGTAAAGTATAAGAATGTTAAGCATGAATGTTAACAGATAGGTATTAGACTAAGAGAAGGTTATAATGTGTACAATATATAGATACTTTTAAACACAGAGCACAAGAGTCTTTAGATTCACCAAAATATAGAAATACCCCATAGACACCGTGATGCAAATGTATAAAACATTTTATTAATTATTAGCGCACAGGGTATTACAAGATGTACAAAAAAGATTTCAAGAACAACCGGAATGGGTTAGTGAAGGAAGAGGGGAAAACCCCACGTGACCCAGGATAGATGTCAAATATCATATGAGATCTGCTGATACAAACATGGTGCTAAGGTGGCCTCATGCCCATACGGAGGCCAACACAAGGACCAAATGTCCATTGTGCAACTAAGTAATAGCCCAATATCTTAACATATGGCCTTCATATGGTCCCCACGTGTCCTCCAGGACTCCCTGACGATCTGCTTGTTTTTCGGTAAGCCCTCGTGCCTTATTTTACAGTAGACCGAGTTCTACTGCCTGGGCACCTCTTTACAATTATATGAGGTTACAGCTTAGCTGTAGAGTGAACCCTGGCCATTGTGTTAGCCCCTTATATAGGCCTGTAGTTATCCCTCGCATTTTGTGCATAACCGGATAGAAGGCCATATGTTAAGATATTGGGCTATTACTTAGTTGCACAATGGACATTTGGTCCTTGTGTTGGCCTCCGTATGGGCATGAGGCCACCTTAGCACCATGTTTGTATCAGCAGATCTCATATGATATTTGACATCTATCCTGGGTCACGTGGGGTTTTCCCCTCTTCCTTCACTAACCCATTCCGGTTGTTCTTGAAATCTTTTTTGTACATCTTGTAATACCCTGTGCGCTAATAATTAATAAAATGTTTTATACATTTGCATCACGGTGTCTATGGGGTATTTCTATATTTTGGTGAATCTAAAGACTCTTGTGCTCTGTGTTTAAATGCATCATTTTCGAGTTGTTGCCTATAATTTCTGGATCCTTATGTTATACAATATATAGATACTTCCTAGTTGCCGAGGAACTGAGAGCTAGTATGGGAGGCGTGTCAGAGATCAGAGGGTTGGATTGTCAGACCGGCCAGGAAGAGGGTTAGTTCTGCAGAGAGATTCCTGGTGTGAGTGTAACGGGGAGCCAGGGGTGCCTCCGGGCTTGTAGTCGTGGCCCTTGCTATCAGGCTTACCCCTGGTTCCGCCGTCACTTTGGGGACAGGAGATGTCATGGTGGGGCAGAGTGTGGTGGTGCAACTGTTGTCCGACGTAATAAAACACTCTTCAGACGTGTTCCAGTGAAATCAGAAAGCAGCTTTATTGTTCACAGCTTCTTCACACAACCGGCAGACATGCAGATATAGATGGTTGTACACTGCTGTAGCTGGGGGAAACCTGCCCTTGACGTCCTCTCCAGTGGGGATGTGCCCAGCTACTCTGCTTCACCCGGCTCCCACTATGGCTACCCACAAACCGGACCCACACCGGTCTGCTTCGCTCTTGAGATTCTGCCCGCTCCTTTTCTCTCCGGCTTCTCCTTTATCCAGCTCCCACACTCTGCCCCTGCTCTCCTTCTTCTCTCCCGTCCCACAACCAACTGCCAACTTCTCTCTCACTTTTTCTCCACAACACTTCTTGTCCCTCCCCTTGCTTCTGCCGGCTCCTCCTCTACACTGTGGTGACAGCCGTCCCACCCGGCCCCTAACCCAATATACATATAATAAAACATTTTTATTCAACAGTATCAACATTCCGGGCTCCTTTGTAGGGGGTCTGCCCACCCCCTACATGAGGACGAGCCCTGCGCTAAGGTCTGTCGGGGAAGCGGGAGGAATTCTCCTTTGTGTCCTGAGCCTACGGCTCCCCTCGTGTTGAGCAACTTGGATACCATCCGAGGTGGTAATAGGACACGGGACTATGCTGCGGACGGTAAGGGCTTCATATAATGGCTCCCAGAGTCAGCATTTGCGCAGATGGAGCTCTCAGCTTAAGATCTCTTCTGCGCACGCGCTGCCTCCGGCCCATTGATCTCCCAGCAGTGGACTTAAGGAAAATGATGCACAGAGGTGGTGTGTGCGCAGATGAGATCTCAGCTTGTCATTGAGCTGATAGTGATTGCTCAATCTGCGCACGCTTCTACTCCAGACGCCATTTCTTTGAAGCTGGCACCATTGACAATTTGTGGAACACCTGCTGCACCACCCACAGCATCGCCTTGCTCTACCACCGCCTCTGCCTCCTGTGACCCCGCTCCACTACCGCTGCCCCCCCCCACCCCCTCCCCGTAAGACACCACCGGATTTTTTTCTCTAGTGACTTCGATGTGAAGTCTAAAAATACGCGTATAGAAAACTACAAATACTTTTTTATGCTTTTATGTACTATAAAAAAACACTTAAAAATGCGGCTTCAAATTTGCATCGGAAATGCATCAAATGTGTAGGAAAAAGCATTAAAAAAATGTAGCAAAAATGCAATAATCGGAGAGGGTTGTTATTGTGTAGTTTGGTGTGGACACCTGCAGAAAACAAAAAACATAGTACTTATGCAACGTATCAACACGACCTTATAGATTCAAAACGCAACATGTCATATAGTGACGCTACAAAAAGATGAAAAAGTTCTGGTTGCTACGACTATGAATAAAAATAAATCCCCAGATCCCAACTAGAGATGAACAGGACGCACAGATGAGAACACACCAGTCCTGGATAATCAAAGCCGTGCCGGGGACACCAGAAGGTAAGAGATTTGCTGCCTCCTGTCCAGCCGCCGGGGACACCAGAAGGTAAGAGATTCGCTGCCTCCTGTCCAGCTGCCGGGGACACCAAAAGGTAAGAGATTCGCTGCCTCCTGATCATCCGCCGGGGACTCCAGAAGGTAAGAGATTCGCTGCCCCCTGTCCAGCCGCCGGGGACACCAGAAGGTAAGAGATTCGCTTCCTCCTGTCCATCCGCCGGGAACACCTGAAGGTAAGAGATTCGCTTCCTCCTGTCCATCCGCCGGGGACACCAGAAGGTAAGAGATTCGCTGCCTCCTGTTCATCCGCCGGGGACACCAGAAGGTAAGAGATTTGCTGCCCCTTGTCCAGCTGCCGGGGACACCAGAAGGTAAGAAATTTGCTGCCTCCTGTCCAGCCGCCGGGGACACCAGAAGGTAAGAGATTCACTGCCTCCTGTTCATCCGCCGGGGACACCAGAAGGTAAGAGATTCGCTGCCCCCTGTCCATCCGCCGGGGACAGCAGAAGGTAAGAGATTCGCTGCCTCCTGTTCATCCGCCGGGGACACCAGAAGGTAAGAGATTTGCTGCCCCTTGTCCAGCTGCCGGGGACACCAGAAGGTAAGAGATTCGCTGCCTCCTGTCCAGCCGCCGGGGACACCAGAAGGTAAGAGATTCGCTGCCTCCTGATCATCCGCCGGGGACACCAGAAGGTAAGAGATTCGCTGCCCCTTGTCCAGCCGCCGGGGACACCAGAAGGTAAGAGATTCACTGCCTCCTGTCCATCTGCCGGGGACACCAGAAGGTAAGAGATTGACTGCCTCCTGTCCAGCCGCCTGGGACACCAGAAGGTAAGAGATTGGCTGCCTCTTGTCCAGCCACCGGGGACACCAGAAGGTAAGAGATTCGCTGCCTCCCTTCCATCTGCCGGGGACACCAGAAGGTAAGAGATTGGCTGCCTCCTGTCCAGCCACCAAGGAGACCAGAAGGTAAGAGATTCGCTGCCTCCTGTCCAGCCGCCTGGGACACCAGAAGGTAAGAGATTCGCTGCCTCCTGTCCAGCCGCCGGGGACACCAGAAGGTAAGAGATTCGCTGCCCCCTGTCCAGCCGCCGGGGAGACCAGAAGGTAAGAGATTCGCTTCCTCCTGTCCATCCGCCGGGGACACCAGAAGGTAAGAGATTCGCTGCCCCCTGTCCATCCGCCAGGGACACCAGAAGGTAAGAGATTCGCTGCCTCCAGTTCATCCACCGGGGACACCAGAAGGTAAGAGATTTGCTGCCCCTTGTCCAGCCGCCGGGGACACCAGAAGGTAAGAGATTCGCTGCCTCCTGTCCATCCGCCGGGGGCACCAGAAGGTAAGAGATTCGCTGCCTCCTGTCCGTCCAGCCGCCGGGGACACCAGAAGGTAAGAGATTCGCTGCCTCCTGTCCATCCACCAGGGACACCAGAAGGTAAGAGATTCGCTGCCTCCTGTTCATCCGCCAGGGACACCAGAAGGTAAGAGATTCGCTGCCTCCTGTCCAGCCGCCGGGGACACCAGAAGGTAAGAGATTCGCTGCCTCCTGTTCATCCGCCGGGGACACCAGAAGGTAAGAGATTCGCTGCCTCCTGTCCATCCGCCGGGGACAACAGAAGGTAAGAGATTCGCTGCCTCCTGTCCATCCACCAGGGACACCAGAAGGTAAGAGATTCGCTGCCTCCTGTTCATCCGCCAGGGACACCAGAAGGTAAGAGATTCGCTGCCTCCTGTCCAGCCGCCGGGGACACCAGAAGGTAAGAGATTCGCTGCCTCCTGTTCATCCGCCAGGGACACCAGAAGGTAAGAGATTCGCTCCCCCTTGTCTTGCTGCCGAGGACACCAGAAGGTAAGAGATTCACTGTCTCCTGTCCATCTGCCGGGGACACCAGAAGGTAAGAGATTCGCTGCCTCCTTTCCAGCTGCCGGGGACACCAGAAGGTAAGAGATTCGGTGCCTCCTTTCCAGCTGCCGGGGACACCAGAAGGTAAGAGATTCGCTGCCTCCTGCAGGCTTGGGCATCTTCTGAATGTCCCTCATTGTCACCACCCCTCTGACATCTCCTCCTACCAGGCTACAAAGAAATGGTAAATGGGTCGCGGTCAAAAAATGCCACGTAGAGCTACATGCGTCGCATAATTTGTCCCTCTTTCTGTTCTTCCAAAGTTGTGAAGTGTGGAATACATATTTTGGTTTGATTATTCTAAAATGCAAAAACAGAACATTTTGTTGATGGGATCTCTTTTGATCAAGCATATATTTCTCAACTAACTATCAAGATACATTTGCATCAGATATTGATGCTGGTTTTTTTGACACATGCTGGTAGCCAGTTATGGCTGCATGGTTAACTTGGAAAGAACACAACATTCAATTCAGGAGACTGTCATTAAAATGAGATGGTGGGAAGCTTTTATCATTTATGGAAATTCCTGCTGACTGGAAGGAAGTTTCGTGATGTTCCGAACAACAGGAGAGCAAGTGATAATCTGTATAATGGCTCAAGAAAGAAAAATAAATCATTACTCCTATATATACATTAACCCTCTAACTGCAGAAATCATTACAGAATTCTACTTCATGTAGTTAAAGAGGTATATTGTTGTTTTATTATTTCATTTTTGTTTTTTTATTATATATTTTATCTTATTACTTTTATGATTTTTTGCAAAAAACGAGTCAGGAAATGTCTTGGATTTTACATAACTTATACTTTTGGTAAAAATCTTACCTTTCTCTTCATGTAGTTATGTCCTTTGCCATCAGTTGTTGTATTGACCTTCCCCAGTGGGAGAGGAAGCAAGCTACTTCCTGTCTTATTGAGATCAAACTGTCGTAAAGGTGGTGTATCTTCTAGAATGCAGAGGACAGAATATAGGTCTGTGCCAGAACAATATAGAAGTTTACATCCACTATCTATAAAGACACATCTGCAGGTTTTTCCTCACTATCTGACATGAAATCAGAATAAACCTTTCCCGTGTTATGTCAATTAGGAACTAAAATTATTTATAGTTGCCAAATGCCAGGTAGCTTGTACTCTTTGGTATCGTTGCTGAAGCTTCACTGAACTTTTTCCTGAGTCATCGGTGGATAAGTAGTTCATGCTTTTTCCTCTGTGTGTCCTCCTTGTGTCTTCCTTTAGCATTTTGTAACGCCTGCCTGGAGCCACAGACACAGACTGGCTGTAAAGGGAGGCCAGAGGAAAGCCGCTCACAATGTAGGATCTCGAGAACTCCCCAACCCTTTAACCCCTATACAGGGATTTGGATTTCCAGAGAGCCCAAGAGATCACCACCTGTGGTAGGCTGTAGTCCGTGGTAGTCAGGCAGGGTCAAAAACCAGGAGATGGAAAACAGTAACAGAATCAGCAGGCAAGGGCGTAGTGAGGAGACAAAGCAGAGGTCAAATCTGGGACTGTCAGCAAGGTACAAAAACGACAGGCAGAAGGTTAGTCAGAACACAAGCAAGGTCAGCGCACAGGAATCAAAATACAACAGCACAGGAACCAGGAAATACAGACTATCTCAGGCAGTAAATATCAAAAATACCTTCAGATAAAAAATTCGTTAGAATTAAATAAATAAAGGGAATGATGGTGCAAATAGCATTAAAATTATTATTTTTATTCAACAATTAAAATAAATATTTTACAAATCCATATAAATATTAGGCAGGAAAAAATGTCCCATAAATTATAGCAGCGGTTTTACTAGGAAAATAAAGTGCATAATGCCAAGATCACTTAAAAAGTCAATCCCTAATATATGACAAAGTGCACAGTGCAAAATTGTATCTAAATCCTATGTCATATATAAATAAGGTTATGGTATAATGATCCTATGTAAAAAGATTTTAACAATTATTTAATTTTAAAGGAAAATGATACCTTAAGTGATCTGTAAAAGCTCCAAAGTGTACCGCAAAGCCCCGACACGTGTTTCAGCGATCCTTTCCTCACGTGTCGGGGCTTTGCGGTACACTTTGGAGCTTTTACAGATCACTTAAGGTATCATTTTCCTTGGTGGTCCTGTGGCTTCACATTAACAGAGCAGCGCTTCATCTTCCGGGCTGGTCTGCCGACTGTGCATGATTGCCGACGTCATCCTCATGGACAGCCGTTTCCCGCAGGCAGGCAGAGAGAAGACTGCTGTCAATTAGCATGATATGGACAGTAACAGTTCAGAGCAGAGGGGAAGGGAATCTCCTGCTTTGATGACATGATGCCAGTGGAAGACGTAGAATCATTCCGACAGAACAACCAGGTAATTTACAACTACCTTCCTGTTAGTTCATAGAACCAAAGTAAAGAAATAAAATAGCACTGGACAACTCCTTTATGCACTGAAAGCTTCTTTAATATAGTTCTCAATGATATTTGTCACTCGGTGACTGAGAAAATAGCCAATAACTGTTAATATAACTGACAATGGAAGCTATCAGACAATTTCTTCCTGGCCAATAATCTAAGAATCTAAGCAAAAGAAATCTACATAAAGATCTCACAAGAAAAAAACCAAAACACAGAATTACGGTAGATTGTCCTTTGTCTGGAAAGAATCTTCAAGAAAAATCCGAGTATTTCTTCTGGCAAGGGTGTGATGTTATCATAGGATTCCGAAAAGTTCTCCACATATGGACTAGAATCCGAAAATTAGAAGCTTTCTCATCCGCCTCCATAATGCAATTTCCTTCTTGTTCCGAATCACCGATGCAGATGTGCCTCCTCGTGCCTCTTGCTCTCTGCCCTTCTTGTTGATGAGAATCTGGGCACATGTCGCAAAGCCATTGTAATGAAAGCTGACAGAAAATGGAAATTATTTCTAGATGACATAAAAAGAAAGAGGTTTCTTCTCTTGCCTTAGTGGCAATTACTCTTTATGCATGAAACATATCAATTGGAATATTCCATCAATATCCGAGTATACAGAGCACACAAGGACTTGGCATGTATATACACGCCGGAACGTTGCATCATATCGAGTATGGCTCCTCCACATCACAGCACTGCAGATATACATTACAATTCTGTATGTGGTGTACACTGATCACACTAATATTATAGAATTGCAGAATTAGCCGTGCCTGCTGTGTACAAACTGTTTGTTGTTTGTAATGTGAAGTATGTTGAAATCTCTGATGTATATACCATGATATAGTCCTATTCCATGTCGCAATGAGTCATCACCCAGGAACACATGGAGTGATGATGTCACGATTGGTTGCACACACTTTTTTTTTTCTCTTCTGTATGCTGCTTCATAAGGGCAAATCCTCATTGTCTGTAAGATTCTTTTCCCTGAGGAAGGAGGCAGATGAGTCTCCGAAACGCGTTGAAATGACCTAAATAAAAGAACAAATTATTATATTTATGCTTGTGGTCTCTTAGCGCGGCATAAAACCCGTTTGCCCCAGTTTTTTTACGCTGAAAATTTGCTCTGTAACGGGGCCGCTGCTGAACCACCTAAGCGCTCATCCACGTCTGCAAAGGGGTTGTGACTGGCACAACCCTGCCAGGTGAGTGCATTGCCTTTTTCTTTTTTCACCCTGTAAACCGGGTAAGACCCTATTGCGCCTTTTTCTCTCCTATCACAATACATAAATTTAGGCATTTCTTACATGATAGCAAATAGTAGAATACATAACGGCATAGTAAATGCAGACACTCCCAGCATCCAACCAGCTTAGCCAAAGCCCCCCAAACAGTTCTTTGTCCAAAGAGTTGAGTTTTCCCCCTATAAACAAGTTTTGCCAGGTTTGAAGATTTTTAACTCCTTCCTTACTTTAACATAAGTTATTAGAGATGAGCAAATCCGAACTGTAAAGTTCAGGGTTAGTATCGAACAGTGGGTGTCTGGGTCTCAGACTCAAACATGGAGAAAGAGAGAGAATTAGCAGGATCATTTTACAGTGCAGAAGTTCGGGTCCCTATTAACTTATATGGGGTTCAAGATCCAGGGTCAAGTCCGGGTCCTGAACTTTTAACTAAAGTCCAACTCAAACTTCCACGGGTCTGCTCATCTCAACTAGTATTGTTTCTTGTAGCTGTAATACTACTGTATGTTCTGAGGATTTCGATTGCGTTAGGGCAATGACAACAGAGACGAGTTCTTGGTACAAGATGTTATATAATATGTCACCACAGTAGATACACAACGGGAATAAACACAGTAAAACAACACACAAAACGGAGCGAAGGGGATTCCCGGGGCCACGCACCGGACTCCCCCAGGGAGACCACCAGAGCGAACCCCTGTACAGGGACTGTCCGGCAATCAACCCCGGAAGGCCTAAATGTGCGGCAGCCGGTACACAAGGGGCAAGTGGTATAGTCCAGGAGTGTCCGTACGGGATGATTGTCCAGAGTGGTTACGAACCGGGCAGAGTGCTGATCAAGACGGCAGACGGAGTCCGGGCACAGCTTGAAGAAAACCGGGTATGGTCCAGAGTCGGTCGGTAGAGTTTCAGGAGAATCCAAGGCAATCAGGAAGTAGAAACAGCAAAGCAGGAGCACACAGCAAGCAGTATACTCAGGCACTGGACTGGGCTGAGAGGCGGCCTTTTAAGCAGCTGGACAGGAAGTAGGGCAACAGAACCTTAAACTCCATGTTAACTGAGGGCAAGCTCATTCAAAAGAGAACTGGAAAACCTGGAAACCTGACATTACTCCCCCCCCCAGAGACGGCCTCAGGACGGATCAGGGCCCGGCTTGTCCGGGAACCGTCGATGAAACTGAGCGATCTTCCGGGGTGCCCGAATGTTACCCACCGGTTCCCAGGAATCGTCCTCGGGGGCGTACCCCTGCCAACGTACCAGATATTGAAGCCGACGACGATGGAGCCGGGAGTCAATAATGTCCTCAACCACGAACTGCTCCTCGCCGTCGACCATCACAGGCGGAGGAGGAGGCACAACACGACCACGAAACGTATTAGGGGAGACAGGTTTGAGGAGAGACACATGAAAGACCGGGTGTACCTTTAGATGGTGCGGCAACCGTAGCCGACAGGCCACAGGGCTCACGATCCCGGTGATCTTAAACGGACCGATGAATTTTTGTCCCAGCTTCTGCGAAGGAACACCCAATCTCAGGTTTTTGGTGGATAACCATACAGAGTCCCCTACCTTGTACATGGGTGCCGGTTTCCGGTGAGTGTCTGCCGACCTCTTGTAACGCTCCTGGGCCGTAGCCACAGTGTCCTTTAGAACCTCCAGATTCTGTCGAAGCTCTGTCAATCTGTCCTCCACCGCCGGCACCGAAACCGCAACCGGTGACCTAGGCAAAACATTCGGATGATAACCCAAGTTAGCAAAAAAGGGCGTTACCTTAGTGGAGCTGCTCTGAGTGTTGTTATAGGAGAACTCCGCCAACGGAAGCATCTTCAACCAATCGTCTTGGAGATGGCTGACATAACATCGAAGGTATTGTTCCAGGGTTTGATTCGTCCGTTCGGTTTGCCCATTTGTCTGAGGATGGTATGCAGAAGACAAACAGACATCAATCTGGAGTGCCGTACAAAAGCCCTTCCAGAACCTAGACGTGAACTGCACGCCCCGGTCAGAGATGATCTCGTCTGGTACCCCATGCAATCGGAATACGTTCTGGATAACCAAATCCACTGTCTCTGCGGCTGAGGGAAGACCGGTACACGGAATGAAGTGAGCAGCTTTAGTCAATCGATCCACCACCACTAAGATGGTATTGTGCCCGCCTGAGACTGGCAACTCCACAATAAAATCCATGGAGATAGACCCCCAAGGGCGAGATGGCACGGGTAACGGTTGGAGGAGTCCCGTAGGAGCCACACGAGGGACCTTGCACCGGGCACAAACCACGCATGAGTGGACATAGTCCTTTACATCCTTTAGACAGGTAGGCCACCAGAAAAAACGGCTCAGAAATTCCTGCGTCTTCTGTACCCCCCTATGACCAGCCAACACGGAGTCATGGACCAACTTGAGAACCCGAAGTCTTACGGCCTCCGGGACATAAATGCGTCGCTCTCTCAACCACACACCATTCCGAAGAACAAGCGTTACATCATTCGGGGGGGCAGCAAGAAATACGTCACCATCATAGGCCAGCTTGATGTCCTTCCACAAGTCCTGGTCCTGGATTACTCCAACGAAATTGGCATCCGATAACACGGTCTGAGACGGGGTTCCAGGCACGGAGTCCACGGCGTGGATTCGGGACAAGGCATCGGCTTTCCCATTACGTGAACCTGGACGGTATGTAACGACAAAATTGAATTGGTTAAGAAATAGGCTCCAACGGGCTTGCCGTGGAGACAGGCACCTGGCAGACCTAAGAAATTCCAGATTACGATGATCTGTGAGTACTATCACTTGCTGCGCGGCTCCCTGTAAGTGGTGTCTCCATTCCTTGAAAGCGGAAATAATCGCTAACAATTCCTTGTCCGCAATGTCATAGTTCCTTTCTGCAGGGGACAACCGGCGGGAAAAGAAAGCACACGGATGTAAGAGACTCTTGTCCCCGGTCCTTTGAGAAAGGATGGCCCCTAATGCGTAGTCGGAAGCGTCGACTTCCACGATAAAGGGAAGTGCGGGATTCGGATGTACCAATATAGGCGCTGAGGTAAAACAAACCTTGAGACGATGGAAGGCTTCCTGGGCCTGGGCGGACCACACAAACTTCTGTCCTTTCTTGGTTAACAGAGTGATGGGACGAACGATCTCTGAAAAATTACGGATAAAACGTCGGTAAAAGTTGGCAAAACCGACAAAGCGTTGTACCTCTTTGACGTTACCCGGTTCCGGCCAGTCCAGAATTGCTTGTATCTTGCCAGACTCCATGTTCAGTCCCTGAGGAGAGATGACATACCCTAAGAATTGTATCTGTGAGCAATGGAATTCGCATTTCTCCAGTTTAATGTACAGGTGATTTTCCCTCAGCCGGGTAAGTACGGTCTTGACGTGCTCCTGGTGTTCCTGTAAGGAATCAGAAAAGATTAGGATATCGTCCAGATAAATCACCATGAATTGGTCCATGATATCCCTAAAAATATCGTTAACTAGATGTTGGAAAGCCGCGGGAGCGTTACAAAGTCCAAAAGGCATCACTAGGTACTCAAAATGTCCATACCGACATCGGAACGCGGTCTTCCACTCGTCTCCGGGACGTATGCGAAGTAGATTATATGCCCCACGGAGATCCAATTTGGTGAATATTTTTGCCTGTTGGACCCTCTCCAATAGCTCAGGAATCAACGGTAACGGATACCGGTTCCGGATGGTTATTTTATTCAGTTCCCGGTAGTCAATACAGGGTCTCAGAGTCCCCTCTTTCTTTTTCACGAAAAAGATGGGTGCCCCTGCTGGTGAGGTAGACGGGCGAATAAATCCCTTGGCTAGGCTCTCATCAATGTATTCTTTTAGTGCTTCTAGCTCAGGTGCCGCCAACGGGTAGACATGGCCAAACGGAATCTCCGCCCCTGGAAGTAAGTCTATGGGGCAATCATACGGTCTATGCGGGGGAAGCCGATCGGCTTTTCTTTTGTCGCATATGTCAGCAAAGTCATCATAAACCGGGGGTAGAACAGGTACCTGTACAGTGCCCTCCGCATTCGGTGTTACTGGAACCGGAACAGTTGGACTAATGGTCGGACCACTCTGGGGTGGGAAGGTTATTTCCTTAGTTTCCCAATCGATGACCGGATTCGTAGACCGTAGCCACGGAATACCTAAAATAATCGGAAAATGAGGAGAAGAAATTATCATGAAAACAAGGGTCTCCTGCTGACCTGGCTTCATCACGCATTCTAGCGGTACTGTTTCGCGATCCACTGGTCCAGAGCTTAACGGAGATCCGTCTACCGTCTCCATGGTAACCGGTGAGGATCTTTGCTGAGTCCGGATACCGTGTTTCCTGGCAAAAGAGGAGTCCATGAAATTTCCCCCTGCCCCAGAATCTATCATTGCAGAGGTAGGTATTAGATGCCCCTCCCACCGGATCTGAATGGGGAGCGAGCAATGGGTATATTTCCCTTCTGAGTCCTTCGGTGAGGTTGACATTACAGTCAAGGGAAATACCGCATCCAAGTGCCCACTTGCCTCAGAGATATCGGACTCTGCGTCCGTGTTGTCACACTCTGCCATGGCTGCCAATACCTTATTTGGGCGATTCGGACGTTTCGGGCAGTCGATCAAGAAATGATCCGATTGACCGCAATAGAAACACAAACGCTCACGGAGCCGGTGTTCGCGACGTTCGTTGGTCTCTCGCTTTTGCAGAGAGTCCACTTGCATAGGAACGTCCTCGGCCTCCCGTGGTGTCCTGAGAGCGGGTTCTCTAGAAGGAAACGCAAAGTTGTTTACACGGTTTACAGCTGCCCATTTTTCCTGTCTACGCTCCGTCAAGCGGGTATCAATACGCACACAGTGCTGGAGAAACAGTTCAAACTCCCCTGGAGATTCGGAACGAGCTAACTCGTCCTTGATGGTACCGGACAAACCTTTTCTGAATACAGACAATAATGCATTGTTTCCCCAGTCGGTGTCTACCACTAACCTCTTGAACTCAGTGGCGTATTCAACGACAGAACGCTTTCCCTGACGTAAGGAAAGGAGAGCCGATTCAGCGGTAGCACGGCGATTCGGATCATCAAACATTTGCGCCATTGCGTTCAGAAAGTCATCCAGGTGATTTAAACGGATGTCCCGATTCTCTATCATAGGATTAGCCCAAGCCAGTGCTCGTGAGGTTAATAACATGATTATACATAACACTTTGGACCGGTCAGAACGGTAATAATCAGCATGTACATCAAAAAACAGTATACATTGGTTCACAAATCCACGAAACTGACTACGATCACCATTGAAACGGAATGGGGGTAACCTAGGCATACCGGCAGCTGATACAGACGTAGTGGGGACGGCTTCCTGAGCCTCCACTCTGACTTGCAAATCCTGAATAGCCGGACCCAGTACCTGGTGATCATGGCCCAGCTGTGCCTCCACATCTCTGAGTTTAGTTTGCACCGCCTCCATCTCCTGCTGCAAGGAGTTGATCATGGAAAAGAGCTGATCTACTCGTGTCTCAGTCATTGCCCCAGCGAAATCCTCTTAGTGGCCTGAGTATAATGTAATACTACTGTATGTTCTGAGGATTTCGATTGCGTTAGGGCAATGACAACAGAGACGAGTTCTTGGTACAAGATGTTATATAATATGTCACCACAGTAGATACACAACGGGAATAAACACAGTAAAACAACACACAAAACGGAGCGAAGGGGATTCCCGGGGCCACGCACCGGACTCCCCCAGGGAGACCACCAGAGCGAACCCCTGTACAGGGACTGTCCGGCAATCAACCCCGGAAGGCCTAAATGTGCGGCAGCCGGTACACAAGGGGCAAGTGGTATAGTCCAGGAGTGTCCGTACAGGATGATTGTCCAGAGTGGTTACGAACCGGGCAGAGTGCTGATCAAGACGGCAGACGGAGTCCGGGCACAGCTTGAAGAAAACCGGGTATGGTCCAGAGTCGGTCGGTAGAGTTTCAGGAGAATCCAAGGCAATCAGGAAGTAGAAACAGCAAAGCAGGAGCACACAGCAAGCAGTATACTCAGGCACTGGACTGGGCTGAGAGGCGGCCTTTTAAGCAGCTGGACAGGAAGTAGGGCAACAGAACCTTAAACTCCATGTTAACTGAGGGCAAGCTCATTCAAAAGAGAACTGGAAAACCTGGAAACCTGACAGTAGCCACTTTACACATGACATGATATATATGGAGGCGCAACTAGAGATGGCCGATTAATCAAATAATTTTAGATCAATTTGCCATTTAGGGGCAGGGCAATTCTATTTTCGGCATAGAATAGTTGATTTTAGTTTAATTTTATTTTGTTCAAATATGGAATAAAAGTCCGGGTGCCTCCCACACACAGACACTATAATATTTTTTCAAAGGAAAGTTCACCAGGCTATTTAGCCTCCTCATCCTTTTACCGAGGCTGCATCAGGCTCGGCTGTTCCATGTGTATGTACACTTCGGTCACCTGAGGTCGACAAAAGAAGCCCAATATATTTCATGTGTGCGTCCGAGAGTTGATTTTAGTTTATTTTAATTTGCGGAAATATGGCAATGTGGTGTGTGGAATAAATGTCGTCCGGATGCCTCCCACACACAGACACTATTAGATTTTTACAAAGAATGGTTCATTAGACTTTTTAGCCTCCTTGTCCTTTTAAGAAGGCTGCATCAGGCTCAGCTCTTCCACCTGAGGTCGAAAAAAAGAGCCCAATATGTTACATGCGTGCGTTCTAGAGTCGCCACCTTCTAAAATGGCAATTGCTGTTAATCATCTTCCCCTAAAAGACAAGAAAATGAAGATTAATCTATAAACATTCCAACAATCAATATATTTTATTTAGGCCATATCACCCAACCCTAAGTCCAAGTGACCAGGGGGGCATTATTCCATCATTTCATTGCCCTATGAGATCTAAACAACCCCTGTCCCCATAATCATAGGTAAAGTTAGAGCAATTGAGATTTTGTTTTTCGGTCAGGTGCTAATTAGTGATGAGCGAGTACTAAAAAGCTCGGGTGCTCGAGGCTCGGGCCGAGCCTCCCAAGATACTCGTGTACTCGGCCCGAGCAACGAGCCCAATGTTATCCTATGGGAGACCCGAGTATTTTTGTGAAATGACCCCCCGGCAGCATGGAGAAACCCTAAAACTGTCACAAAAGTCTCAGAAGAGTGCTCAAATGACATGGCATCAGCATGGGGAAGACCCCTTGAAGCATTTATCACTCAAAAGTCACAGCTGTGAACAATTTTGTCCGAGTTTTACGCCATTTTTACGGACTCACCAGAAAACCTTGCAAAATGACCCCAAAATGAATTTTCATGGCGGAAATGTTAAGGGCACATACCCAATAGTGAGATAGAGCTGGTGTATGTTACTTTTTGAGATTAATACATGAAAGATTTTACATAAACATTGTGTGGCACTCCGATGTCCAAAACGCACGTTTTGTGCTTTTTACTAGCGATGTCGGTCATTTTTTTTTTCATTCTATCTCCCGTCGGTCGGTCTCGCTCTGTCGGTCTCTCTCTGTCTTGTCTGTCCCCCTCTCACAGTCTGTCGGTCATTCTCCCCCCTCTCTCTTACTCACCGTTCGCCGATCACTGCTGCGGCACTGCACGGCATTCACACTGCTCCTGCGGCTTTTCTTCTTTTGAAAAAGCCGGCCGGTCATTAATCAATCTCGTATTCTCTGCTTTCCTGCTTTTCGGCGCCTATGATTGGTTGCAGTGAGACACGCCCCCACTCTGAGTGACAGGTGTCACACTGCACCCAATCACAGCAGCCGGTGTGTGTGTATACTGTGCAGTGAAATAAATAATTAAATAATTAAAAAAAACGGCGTGCGGTCCCCCCCAATTTTAATACCAGCCAGATAAAGCCATACGGCTGAAGGCTGGTATTCTCAGGATGGGGAGCGCCACGTTATGGGGAGCCCCCCACCCTAACAATATCAGTCAGCAGCCGCCCAGAATTGCCGCATACATTATATGCGACAGTTCTGGGGCTGTACCCGGCTCTTCCCGATTTACCCTGGTGCGTTGGCAAATCGGGGTAATAAGGAGTTATTGGCAGCCCATAGCTGCCAATAAGTCCTAGATTAATCATGTCAGGCGTCTATGAGACACCCTCCATGATTAATCTGTAAATTACAGTTAAAAAACACACACACACGAAAAATCCTTTATTAGAAATAAAAAACAATAACAAAGTCCCTCATTACCAATTTATTAACCCCGACAAACCCTCCATGTCCGGTGTAATCCACGGTCCTCCAGCGTCGCATCCAGCTCTGCTGCATGCAGGTGACAGGAGCTGCAGAATACACCGCCGCTCCGGTCACCTCCACGCAGCTAATGAGGTGAGTATAGCGATCAGCTGAGCTGTCACTGAGGTTACCTGGATCCAGCGGTGGCCGCGGGTAACCTCAGTGACAGCAGCTGATCGCGCTACTCACCGCCGCTCCGGTCAGCTCCATGCACCAACTGAGGAGAGTATAGCGATCAGCTGAGCTGTCACTGAGGTTAATCGCGGCCACCGCTGGATCCAGCGGTGGCCGCGAGTTACCTGACTGACAGCAGCTGATCGCGCTTCTCACCTCAGTTGCTGTGTGAAGCTGACCGGAGCGGCGGTAAGTAGCGCGATCAGCTGCTGTCACTGAGGTTACCCGCGGCCACCGCTGCATCCACCGCTGGATCCAGGTAACCTCAGTGACAGCTCAGCTGATCGCTATACTCACCTCATTAGCTGCGTGGAGGTGACCGGAGCGGCGGTGTATTCTGCAGCTCCTGTCACCTGCATGCAGCAGAGCTGGACGCGACGCTGGAGGACCGTGGATTACACCGGACATGGAGGGTTTGTCGGGGTTAATAAATTGGTGATGAGGGACTTTGTTATTGTTTTTTATTTCTAATAAAGGATTTTTCGGGTGTGTGTGTTTATTTACTGTAATTTACAGATTAATCATGGAGGGTGTCTCATAGACGCCTGACATGATTAATCTAGGACTTATTGGCAGCTATGGGCTGCCAATAACTCCTTATTACCCCGATTTGCCAACGCACCAGGGTAAATCGGGAAGAGCCGGGTACAGTCCCAGAACTGTCGCATATAATGTATGCGGCAATTCTGGGCGGCTGCTGACTGTTATTGTTAGGGTGGGGGGCTCCCCATAACGTGGAGCTCCCCATCCTGAGAATACCAGCCTTCAGCCGTATGGCTTTATCTGGCTGGTATTAAAATTGGGGGGACCGCACGCCGGTTTTTTTAATTATTTATTTATTTATTTTACTGCACAGTATAGACACGCCCACCGGCTGCTGTGATTGGGTGCAGTGTGACACCTGTCACTCAGCGTGGGGGCGTGTCTCACTGCAACCAATCATAGGCGCCTGTGGGCGTGGAAAGCAGGGAATATGAGATGGCTGTGTACAGAGCACAGCGCGCCGGCCGGTATAAAGGCTCGGTCACGCTGTGCAGGCCGGCCAATCACTGCAATTCCACAACTAACAGGGCTGTGGCATTGCAGTGGTCTGCCAGCCAATCCCTGCATGAGGGCTGGCTCTCAAAAGAGCGCCAACATGCAGAAATGAAGACCACGAGTAAAGCACGAGTATCACGAAATTACTCGGTACCCGCCGAGTAGCCCGAGTACAGTGATACTCGTGCGAGTACCGAGTAGTAACAAGCATACTCGCTCATCACTAGTGCTAATGTATCTAATAGGGGAGGGGGAGGAGTGATCAGGACTTATCGTAAAGGATGTTCTTTACTCACCATTCATTTTACTAGCGCAATTCCTGTTAATCATCTTCCCCTAAAAGACAAGAAAATGAAGATTAATCTATAAACATTCCAACAATCAATATATTTTATTTAGGCCATATCACCCAACCCTAAGTCCAAGTGACCAGGGGGGCAATATTCCATCATTTCATTGCCCTATGAGATCTAAACAACCCCTGTCCCCATGATCACAGGTAAAGTTAGAGCAGTTGAGATTTTTTTTCCGGTCAGGTGCCATTGTCTCTAATGGGGGAGGGGGAGGTGATCAGGACTTATCGTAATGGATGTTCTTTACTCACCATTCATTTTACTACAGCTGAAAGAAATGTTTTTGTGAGAGTTTCTTTCTTAATTTACTTTCACTAAAGGATTAATAAATGAATGGAAAAACAGGTGAAGGCTGATGGCATGTTCTGTAATGTAAAAAGTATGTGAAAAACAAGTAGCACGAGTCTGAACATTGAGCTTGCCCTTGTATACACTGTCACTGCTGCAGAAATAGTCATAAACCCAGTCAACTTGTCTTTATAGTAGTGGAAATTAAAGTATTGGAATGAAAAGACATTACATCGCAACTACTGATGACTACTACTGACAGCTGGGCTGGTGCTTTTACTCTAAGGTCCCTGCTCCTACTCTTATAATGCCCTCTGGCATCTTCAACTTATTTGGGGTTGCTCCAGTCCCATGGCACCATCTTGTTATTACAACTTCTGACTGCTAGAAATCAGATGTTACAGCACTAGTTCTGAATGCAAGTCTATGAGGGCCAGAATGAGGCTCTCATAGACTTGTATTGCGTTGTGACTTCCGGTGCGCTCCATGCAACAATGGGGATATCCAGCAGGTCATAAGTCGCCGGAGACCGACCGCTGCAGTGATGATAGCAGATGAAGACGACGGAAGGTGAGTGAGTGCAGGGAACTTAGATTAAGCCACTACTCCTGCACTAAAAAACAAGCTCTGGAGTGGTGCTTTAAATGTGTTTGGTTTTGGGACAAATTAGGCAATTTTTATTAATCCTTTACAATCTCATTAAAGAGACTCTATCAGCACAGGGTTTTGTTATTTAATCTGAGAGTAGCATACTATAGGGGCAGAGAGTCTGATTCCAACCATGTTTCACTTGCTCAGCAGCTTGCACTAATTTCAATACAATCAATGTTTTATCAGCAAGAGATTATCACTAGAGGACTAGGTGTCGTGTGCTAGCCAGTCTACCTAATCTGGGGAAGCCTGCCCTCAACCCTAATAGGCAGCTTGTTGACATTGCAAGTTTTTTCTGTGCAATCTGAGAGCAGCATGATGTAGGGGATGAGAGCCTGCTTCCAGCGATGTATTACTTATTAGAATGTTTGTTTGGGTTTCAATAAAATCATCAGCAGATTATCACTACAGGACAAGCTGCCTCCTGCCTCCTAGTCCAACCACATCCCCACCAGAGATTAGCAGTTTTTTGTCAATATACAGTGTACACAGAAAACTGACAATCAGGGGTGTTGGGGTAGTTTTACACAGCTCAGCATTCAGAGCACTACTACATCTACAGTGCTGGCCAAAAGTATTGGCACCCTGCAATTCTGTCAGAGAATACTCAGTTTCTTCCTGAAAATGATTGCAATCACAAATTCTTTGGTATTATTATCTTCATTTAATTTGTCTTCAATGAAAAAAAATAAAAAAAATGTCATAAAGCAAAATTGGATATAATTCCACACCAAACATAAAAAAGGGGGTGGACAAAAGTATTGGCACTGTTTGAAAAATCATGTGATGCTTGTGTAATTTGTGTAATTAACAGCACCTGTAACTTACCTGTGGCACCTAACAGGTGTTGGCAGTAACTAAATCACACTTGCAGCCAGTTGACATGGATTAAAGTTGACTCAACCTCTGTCCTGTGTCCTTGTGTGTACCACATTGAGCATGGAGAAAAGAAAGAAGACCAAAGAACTGTCTGAGGACTTGAGAATCCAAATTGTGAGGAAGCATGAGCAATCTCAAGGCTACAAGTCCATCTCCAAAGACCTGAAAGTTCCTGTGTCTACGGTGCGCAGTGTCATCAAGAAGTGTAAAGCCCATGTGTGATGGGGTGTACATCAGAGCAAAGAGAGACAATAGGCCGAGGATGATCCAACAGGATTACTAACAGGAATACAGGAACAGCACACGACAAGTCCAAATAAAACAGATTCGGGGGCACCTCCCGATAATCCAAAGTGCCAGATCACGACGAAATAGTCCTCTTCAGAGTCCCAGCAATCCCACACAATCCACTGGACGGCGAGATCTGTCCGCAGAATCAGATCTCGCTCCCTTCTTCTTCAAAACTCAGCTCCCAACTGCATTTAGAAACAGGAGTGAATTGTCTGAGCTCGTGGGCCCGCCCCTCAAGGGTAGGGGTCTATGCAATGGTTGGGCCCACTAGAAGATTCTAGAAGGTTGGCTCCGAGATGTCTACAGGTTTGTGTAGTTGGCGTTATCCACTGCTTACGAAACAATGAGAAGTTCCCCTGGCTGTGTGGACAAGAGATAATTGCATTATGGGCCCAGAGACACAGGAGATGGGGGAAGGTATGGTTACTTACATCCCAAGACATAGTATTAAAGCAAATACAGTGAGAAGGTAAAATACATCATGACACCATGGCACTGTGGCTAACCTCCCTAGATGTGGAAGGAAAAGAAAAATTGACGAGAGATTTCAATGCAAGATTGTGCGGATGGTGGATAAAGAACCTCGACTAACATCCAAACAAGTTCAAGCTGCCCTGCAGTCCGAGGGTACAACAGTGTCAGCCCGTATTATCCATCGGCGTCTGAATGAAAAGCGACTGTATGGTAGGATACCCAGGAAGACCCCACTTCTTACCCCGAGACATAAAAAAGCCAGGCTGGAGTTTGCCAAAACTTACCTGAGAAAGCCTAAAACGTTTTGGAAGAATGTTCTCTGGTCAGATGAGACAAAAGTAGAGCTTTTTGGGAAAAGCCATCAACATAGAGTTTACAGGAAAAAAAAAGAGGCATTCAAAGAAAGGAACACGGTCCCTACAGTCAAACATAGCGGAGGTTCCCTGATATTTTGGGGTTGCTTTGCTGCCTCTGGCACTGGACTGCTTGACCGTGTGCATGGCATTATGAAGTCTGAAGACTACCAACAAATTTTGCACCATAATGTAGGGCCCAGTGTGAGAAAGCTGGGTCTCCCTCAGAGGTCATGGGTCTTCCAGCAGGACAATGACCCAAAACACACTTCAAAAAGCACTAGAAAATGGTTTGAGAGAAAGCACTGGAGACTACTAAAGTGGCCAGCGATGAGTCCAGACCTGAATCTCATAGAACATCTGTGGAGAGATCTCAAAATGGCAGTTTGGAGAAGGCACCCTTCACATCTCAGGGACCTGGAGCAGTTTGCCAAAGAAGAATGGTCTAAAATTCCAGCAGAGCATTGTAAGAAACTCATTGATGGTTACCGGAAGCGGTTGTTCGCAGTTATTTTGGCTAAAGGTTGTGCAACCAAGTATTAGGCTAAGGGTGCCAATACTTTTGTCTGGCCCATTTTTGGAGTTTTGTGTGAAATGATCAATGATTTGATTTTTGTTTTCATTCTCTTTTGTGTTTTATCATTGCAAGCAAAATAAATGAAGTTAATAATACCAAAGAATTTGTGATTGCAATCATTTTCAGGAAGAAACTGAGTATTCTCTGACAGAATTGCAGGGGTGCCAATACTTTTGGCCAGCACTGTACATCAGAGATTCTATAAAAACTGCACCAAGCAGCTCAGCAAGTGACACATCGCTGGAATCAGGGTCTCTGCCCCTAAATCATGCCGCTCTCAGATTCCGCAGCAGAACCTGCTGACACATTCTTTTTAATGACATACATGGTTGAGGGGTCAAATAAGATGTACACTGAGTAGAGAGGAGGAATTTGTCTCATACTGCCTTGGTCCAGTTTCCAGTCCTGTCCTCCTTGGCAGCTGGTCTTCACTTCTGCCGCTGGCATCCTCTTTGGTAGTTGGTCTTCACTTCTGCCCCTGACATCCTCTTTGGTAGCTGGTCTTCACTTCTGCCCCTGACATCCTCTTTGGTAGCTGGTCTTCACTTCTGCCCCTGACATCCTCTTTGGTAGCTGGTCTTCACTTCTGCCCATGATATCCTCTTTGGTAGCTGGTCTTCACTTCTGCCCCTGACATCCTCTTCGGCAGCTGGTCTTCACTTCTGCCCCTGGCATCCTCTACCTGGCATCCTGAGCTAACTTTGTATGAGGTCTGTGTTAAGGTGAACTCTTAACCAGAGATCACTAGTTGCCTACTGCCTGGCCGAATTGATATGGGCCAAGTGCATGCATAAAAGAATCCACACCAGACACAGTCGGATATGTAATCTTTTCTTGGTCACAGTAGAAAAGGCACCAAAACAGACAGAGGAGACTCATGCATCCTCTTGATATAGGCTAGGGGCGTACACAAGTTCAGATATGCACATTTAGTGGGACAGTTCATGAGCTAGCCAATGGGGAGATCCGTGTTGCTGTTGATGGGCAGGTCTGACTCCAGTGGATGAAACCATGACGATGGGAGGGACGTCATTTAGTGGATCCATGCTGATGGTTTGGTCTGTGGTGTCATCTGATCTGTGGGTTGGTCTTCTAGCTTGACCAGGGTCTTCCCTTATATGGTGGTCTTCTTTCATCTGGACATTCCTTGCATTCCAAGCAAGGTGTGAATAACAGGAAATGGTGGCCATCTTTATATCTGTGTCATGTATATGATCTGAAACCTGAATTATGTAAGGCAAATCGATATATTTCCCACAATCCCTTGTCAAAAGGTTAATTAAGTATTTGATGTAAAGGTCCTCCTCAACAGTCTGTAGAGTCATTAAAGCACTGAGTAAAACCCAAGCTGCCAGTCTTTGTAAGTGCCAGAGGTGCCCAAGATGCCAGGCCGAGGATGCTGGGCAGGGAAGTGAAAATTGGCTGCCAAGGAGGGATGGAGTGGACAAAACAGCACAAATCCAATTGCTCATATCTAAAACTGACTAATATCTTAAATTTTGTCCAGCACTTTAACCAACGGTGTACCTAGAGTTTGATAGGCCCTTTTGCAAAATTTGAATCTGCCCCTCTCCTTATGTTGGTCAGATGCATGTATATGTATGTATATATTTAGCATTTCAAATCCTATAAAACATATATGAGTTGTCCCCCCATTATGAATTTCCCCCACCCTGTCCCCCATCCTGGGCTCCTTCCTTGTAAATATGTCCTCCATTCTGGTTTATATGCCCCCCATCGTAGTAAGTATGTCCCCCATCCTTGCATATATGTCCCCCATCCTAGTATATATGTTCCTCATTAAAACCCACATCCAGGTGTGTATATAATCCCATCCTGGTAAAAAATGTCCTCATCCTGGTATATATGTCACCATCCTGTGCCCCTCCTGGTATATACTGTCCTCCTCCTGATATTTACTGTCACCCTCCTGGTATCTACTGTCCCCCTTCTGGTATCTACTGTCCCCCTCCTGGGGCACTCCTGGTATATACTGTCCTCCTCCTGGTATATACTGTCCTCTTCCTGGTATCTACTGTCCCCCTCCTGGTATATATGTCTCCATCCTGGTAAATATGTCTCCGTTCTGTCTAATGCAAAAAACAACAAAATTGCACTCACCGTCCCTGGCTCCCACGTTGCGCAGCGTCCTCCTGTGTAGCCAGCTCACAGTGGCCGGCAGCTTTCATTGGTGTCAGTGCTATTGCAATGCATGACGTCATTGTCATCTGCTGCTCTCAGTCACTGGGACACAGATTAAATCTGTCGGCTTCTGTTTGGCCGACATTGTGTATCGCAGTACAGGGACCTGACGGGTCTCTGCACCATAATGCATTTCAGCTGGATGTGCAGACTCGGACGCACATTCAGCTGAAGCAGGGGCTGGTAAGCCCCTTGCACTCCCGAGCTCGGTCGCAGTTGCGATCCCTGCATCCGCAATCGTTCCGCCCCACCTTTAACCAATGCTGCCACCCAAGTATTAACATGTCTTTCCTGGTAAGACCCAATGGAAAAAGTTTGCAGAGAACTGATTCACCAAACTTGTAACTTCCACCATGTTCTGACATAAAATAAAGTGGTGCTGACTCTTCTTTTGGTCTTATATTCATCCTGATATGACGATATTGACCAAGAAATTGATGTATGGACCTTATACCACAAAAGATAATAATACTATGGCAAGCAGAATGGTAAAAAGTATGTTTCATTGTTTGTCACGGGCTTTGGTCATATTTCCGAGGACATTTGATTTGGTTTGTTGATTGTCGTCTTCTCCATCCACGGTTTCATCCTTTTCCCTCTGAATAAAATGTTTCCGTCCTGCTATTGATGTGATGTATTCACTTTTTATCTATTTTTCATGGTTGGAGAGAATAAAATGAATTCAGAGAGTGTATTGTGTGCGCAGTGTTATGCGTCTGTCACCTGTTTACCATCTGCGCAGTGCCACAGCTCCTGCACCGCTAACTCCAACAATGCTGCGTGTTCTCACCAAGGACGCAAACAATAAATCCATTCTCTCCAAATGCTCAGTTCATTTTTCATACAGTGAATCATAACCTGTTTTCTTTGAAGAGGAAAAAAGAAGAGGTAAATAATTCCCAAGTTACATCTGATCAATTGCCATCCTTGAAACCAATTAGTAAGCAATGCATACCACGGGAAACGTCAAAGTAAGACTGAGCCCCGAGCGACAGCGGAAATAAGGGGGTGACTACATGAGTCACATAAAGCAAGGCTTACCTTGTCTCCTTCAGGAAAGTCAAACCACCTCTCTTTTTCTTTCCTTCTTTCCACTCGTTCTTCCTTTGTTTCTTCCTTTGTTTCTTTCTTTTCCATCTCTTACCCTTCCTTTTTCTTTATTTCTTGTCTCTCATCCATTTTATTTATTATTTCCTTATTTCCTTCTTTTTCTTTCTTTCATTCTTTTTCTTTCTTTCTCTTTCTTTCTTTCTTTCCTCTTTTCCTTCTTTCTTTCAGTCTCCTTTTTCTTTCTTTTCCCTCTTTATTTCTTCCTGACTTTCTTTTTCTTTGTCTGTTTTTTCTTACTTCCTTTCTCTTTTCTTTCTCACTTTTTCTTTTTTGTCTGTCTTGTTTTCCTTCCTTATTTTTTTTCTCATTTTCCGTGCTCTTTTCTTTTTTGCTTTCTTTTTTTCCTTCATCCTTTCTTTCTTGTTACCCTTCCTAACTTATTTCCCACTCTTCTTCTTCCTTTCTTTCATGCTTTCCTTCTATGAAATTTTCTTTTTTTCTTTCTTAATGTCTTTGCTCTTTTCCCTAATTCTTTCCTTTCCTTTTTCTTTCTTTCTTTGCCCACTTTCTTTCTTTTCCCTTTCTTTCTTCCTATGTCTTTCTTTTTCTTGCTATCCTTTCTCCTTTCTTTAATTTTCTTCTTTCTTTTCCGTCTTTCTTTTTCTTACTTTCTTTTAATTTTTCCTCCTTTCTTTCTTATTTCTTTCTTTTATATATTTCTTTTTTCTTTCATTCTTTTCTCTTTCCCTAATCCCTTCCTTTTTCTTTCTTTCTTACTTTTTATTTCTTGCTTACTTTCTTTCTTTGTTTTTTTTCCTTCCTTCCTTACTTTCCTTCCATTTTTCTTTCTCACTTTCCTTCCTCCTTTCTTTCTTGCTTTCCTTCTTTCTTTTCCCTCTTTTTCTTTTTCCCTCTGTCTCTTTTTTCTTCTTTTTTCTGTTTTTAATCTTTTCTTTCATTTTTCTCTCTATTTTTTTCCTCATTACTTTCTTTTTCTTTCTTTCTTTCTTGCTTTATTTACTCCTTTCTTTCTTGTTTTCCTTTGTTTTGTTTTTTCTTGCATTCCATTTTTCTTGTTTTCATTCTTACATTCTTTCCTTAGTTTCCTTATTTCTTTTACCTCTTCTCTTTCTTTTCCCTCTTTCTTTCCCTTCTTTTCTTTTTTTTCTTTTTCTTTCTTTCTTTTTCTTTCTTTCTTTCTTTTTCTTTCTTTTTCTTTCTTGACAGCTCTGGTTTAAAGGAGCCAAAGAAGAGATAGATGGAAAGGAAGTAGGTGGGAAGAAGCACAGAACTGTTTGGCCACATTAAGGGTGCACTGAGCTCCTGTGCTTCATTTGAACAGTCACTTTATACTAAATCACTCTCTTAAAAAGATTTGTTTATGCAAAAAAAGGCAAAAATTTGTGTGGACGAAGTTAGATTCTTAATAGAACAATCTAATGTGGACATACATTTAAAGCACCTCTTCGGCATTTTTTTTTCTTTTTATTGCACAGCTGGAGAGATGCTTTAAATATAAGTCCCCTGACCCCTGTCTTATACTCACCTTTCGGCAGATTCATCTTCTACTGAGCAGTCTCCTTTCACTTATGACCTGCCAGCCGCTCCAGTGTTTGTTGTATATAACCGGAGGTCACGAATCAATACAAGTTTACGAGAGCCTTGTTCTGGCTCTCATAGAGTTCTTTCTTTTTTTTTCAATCTTTTTTTCTTTCGCTCTTTCTTTTGCTCATTCTTTCATTCGCTCTTTCGCTCTTTCTTTTGCTCTTTCTTTCACTCTTTTGCTCTTTCTTTCACTCATTCTTTCACTCATTCTTTCACCAGAGGTCACAAATCAATACAAGTCTATTAGAGCCTCGTTCTGGCTCTCATAGAGTTGCATTGAGTTCCTGTGACATAACTTCTGACTTCCAGCCAGTCAGAGGTTGTGTCACAAGATGGCACTGCAGGACCGGAACGGCATCTGTAAAAGGTATGATATGGGTCAAGGGGCTTACATTTAAAGCACCACTCCAACCCTGAAAAACAAAACAAAAAGCTAGAGTGGTGCTTTAATAATAAACGTTTAATATTGATCTAGTTGTTATGTCCCTCTTCTATTATATCTATGGAAGGGGGACCAAATATATGTGTGTTTGTTTGCAGAAAACACATCTATGAAAACCCTAAGTGCACCAAGTGGCTATGCTGTGTTTGAACACTAGGAAAAAAAAAAACATCTCAAAGAAATGCTAGTCCTATACATGGATTTGAATATAAGATGTATCCCGCAATCTATATCCTATATACAGTTTTCAAATAGACAGAGGTCTGTAACTCTGTAACTGCATTTGTACATAAATGACATATATTTAATGGCTTCATCCTAGGTGTGTCTTGGGAAACTTCTTCTCTATTCATGTGGATAAACTCAATATACAAGGCCACCATGGAATACATAGCAAATTCACTTAAAGGAAAAAGCCCTGTGAACTGTGAGAAGTAACTCAAGGAGGTAAAATGAAACAGAAAGTAGGAAAACACAAGATCATACTTTTTCTACAGCTTGTCTTGAGCACACAGCACATTCCTTTTATCATAAAAAATTGACATTATACAGACCTCCAGAGTTGTAAAATCTAATGTAAAATCTGAAACGGAGCCTCCACCTATTATGTTCCTGGTGCCTTACTATGAGCCTCAGGCACCAGGGCATGGGTGGAGCTGCCACCTCTACACCGCGTATAGTTGCAACTCTGCCGACAGAGTCCGTGCATCTTGTAACCATCCATCCACAGTTTATAATACTAGTAAAAGGCACCTTCCCAAAAAAGTAACTGCCACAATGCCTCCATGAAACAGCCAACTCCACTGCATGAACAAAAATGACAGCCACAGCAGGTTCGTGGTCTCTACCACTTACCAATGTTACGCACCTTTCTCTTTTCCTTCCTTTATGGTTTCTACCCTCTGCTGTGCTTCATGTCAGGCTTTACAAGTTGTCTGGTGTGCCTCAATTATATCATGATCCAACCCCTTTAAATGTCATTTTAGAGACCCCTGAGGTGTTTGAGTATTCTTTCAGTATAGTGTTGTTGTTATGCTGAAATGTGTCTCAGACTAGCCACGATCCTGTTAAATCAGCTGCATGTTCACTAGAAACTGTTTCTCAGACCTATTGGTTAAACCATCGTTTGCTGTAAGCATTACGAACTGTCATTTGGGTCTGTTATCATGTGTTTCAAACTGCTTTTGTCATGAGTGTCAGACAGTCCTGTGCTCCCCGGCAATAGAAGGTCAGAGTGTTTGGCTGTGCAAAATGCTCCCTGACTTTCTATTGTTCCTGCTGTTAGTATTCAGTTTACTGGGTATCTCCTCTGCTAGGTTTTCATCCGCTTCCCCTTAGGACACAGCAGAGCTCCTCTTCCTGCTGCTAATCATCTGTATTTCCCTATTTAAATACTCTCATTTTCCCTGGACTTGTGCTGGTGATATCAGTTCCTTCACAAGCTCTGGATACAAGCAGGCGGCTTTCACTCATCTATAGAATCATTGCTACTCTGGCTGAACTTATTCCTGAGGCATCTGGAGATAAGTTGTTCAGGCACTTTCCCCATGTGTGTATTTCTCTGTGTCTACTTTAGTGTTTAGTGGGGTTGACAATGTGCTCATCCCATCCGTTCCCTATCTAGGGCCCAGCTCTAGGGTCATCATAGAGTCAGGTATCCAGCTCGGCACTTAGGTGCGGAACCCAAGGGGCCAGCAGTAGACTTGGTCAGGGGTCACCATCTCCCCCTTCCCTAGACTCAGGGTTTCCCTTCCCTTTCGCTGTTCGCCTGGTGCTCCCCCGTAACAAGCGTGACAGCTGTGGATCCTACAACTTTCATCTGCTACTTCAAAGCCCTGACTCATCGTTTGCTATAAAAATCACAAATTGTTCCAAAAGACTAGTCACATTATATTGCAAACTGCTGTGGATTCTACAAATTGCATCTACTGCTTCTCAGACCTCCTGATTTGCCTGTTTTCTGTAGCATTACGAACTGCTATTTAGAGACTGTTCACATCATTCTGGAACCAGTGCTGTAGACTTCTAAATTTTCAACCTTCAAGTTCTGCTTCAAACCTGACATTTTCACTTAATTTGCTCTCTCGTGTTCATCTTCCCTCCTGGTTCTGTAGCATCTGATGTAATCCTGTTGTCTGGGTACTTGCTGTACCATGTGCCTTCAAGCCTTGTGGGCCACCTGGGTCTATGTGTTCACCCTGACCTGCAGCTTCATCAGTCTATCTCAACAGCTGAGCCCTAACAGAATGCTCAGAACATGACATTATCATATCCACCCCAGGAAGGGGAGATGCACTGATGTAGGTGTCTCTTTTTGCTCTGTTTCCTTCCATTGACTTGTCTTTCTAAATTTACTGACCAAAACCCAATAGAGAGAAACTGAGAAATTCTGATGTTCTGATTTTTGTCTGGTGCAGTCTCGTCATGACGTTCTTGTGTGGATCCAAATCTTTAAAGAGAACAATATCTATTTCTTACCCTGCAGCTATCTTCACAATATCATAGAATTGCAGCCTCGGGCTTTACGCCTTTAAAGTTAATCCTTCGATAAATGTAAGCTAATGTTTTTTTGTAATCTCAAAAATGTTCTTTTCCATCCCATCCCACATGTGCAAAAATGTGGTTTTAAGGAACAAAACTTTCCTATTATAACCAATGAGAAAGAGATATCACATACTGTATTACTATGGGTATGCTGTAACGGTTAAACTGGTCATGTGACGTCATTCACATTGGAGGAGAGTGGTGGCAGTGATTTTACAAGTCAACCCTACACAGCTGCCAAGATGCATGCACAATTCGAAATAATAGGACATGGAGTCACATTGCGGAAGTAAGCAGCATTGGATAACCACTTTAAAGGGAACTTGTCATCATATTTTGGCCTTCTAACCTAAAGCTAGCACTTTAAGCAGCACCTGTGCTGCATTCCATCAAGGTGCACTTTACCCCCTAACCCCCCCCCAATAGCCCCCAAAAATACCTTTAAAAATTTCCCACTCTGTATGTAAATTGTCCGGTCCAATGGGCGTCCTAATATGCACCTTCCCTCCGTCCTTTCTCCCGCCTCCTGTGCTGATTGACGTGGATGACACCTCAGATGACATCCACATAGGTGGGCAAAATCTCCATATTCCTGAGTCGCGCAGGTGCAGTCCGCTCTGCTATCCTGCAAGTAGAGCTAAAAAGATAGGTGCGCCTGCGCAAACAAGCTGTCAAGCTGCCACCAGGGGGAGCCGAAGCTCTGCAGCAGAAGACACTACACGGAGCAACAACAACCAGGAAGTAGATACACAGTGTGTGCTCGTACACTGCCTCACAGCTGGAGCGCAGAGCTATGGGGCGTGTGAGGAATGGTCAGACGGGCCGGGTCAAGCACAGTACGGGCAGAAGGAGCACCGGAGGAAAGAGCAGAAGCAGAATCGAGGTCAGGCCAAGGTCAGTACCAGAAGAAGCAACCGAGTGGGGAGGTAGGAGAGGGGACAGAGGAATGGGGGGACGACTAGGGGAAGGAGCACGGACACTTACAGGACCAGCAATCACAGGCAAAGCAGCGCTAAGCTTATAGCTGGAGCTGGTTTACTGGAGATATCAGTTTTTAAAGCATCCAGGCTCCGGAAGTGAGGCTCGGGAGAAGGCTCCACCCCCTAGCCATGTGGACGGGGAGGCGCATCATGACACCAGCAAGTTCTCCGTGCAGATGCAAGATTTTGCTTGGCGATGTGGATGAAGCAGGTGACATCATCCACATTGCCGGGCAAAACCTCACGCCTGGACAGAGAACTCACCGGTGCACCTATGTTTTCGGCTCTGTCCGCAATAGGGTAGAGCAAAGTGCGCCTGCGTGAGCCGGAAATGTGTCTGCACAGGCGCAAGATTTTGACCACTTACATGAATGGCATCTCAGGCATCATCCATGTCAATCAGCACAGGAAGACGGCGAAAGGAGGGACAGGAGGTGCAGATTAGGACGCCCATGGGACCGGACAAGTTACATACATGGCAGAAGATTTTATAAAGGTATTTGTGGGGTCTACAGGGGGGGTCAGGGGGTAACGTGTGCCTTATGGAATGCAACATAGACGCTGCTTAACGTGCGAATTTTAGTAGAAGGCCAAAATCTGAAGAAGGCCTTCTAGATACTTTAAGAGTCTCAAAAGTGAATAAAATATGAAGATTTTTCTAATACAAGGATATTTGTCGCGGGCGGAGGAGGGGACGCTGCGCTCTCCCACTGCTCGGGTCCGGACGCTGCTGCTGCTGATCGGTGGTGGCTCGAGCGGTGGGCCGGATCCCGGGGACTCGAGCGGCGCTCCTCGCCCGTGAGTGAAAACTGTGGGGATTGGATTGTGGGGATTTGGTTATTGTCCGTGACGCCACCCACGGTTGTGGTGAGATTGGTGACACCACCGCTGCTCTGGATGGGGATCCCGGGAGCGATGACAGGGAGCAGCCTGGATGTTAATTCTCCCCTCCGTGGGTAGGGGGTTGGTTGTCCCGGGGCCCGGTGATGGGGTAGGGATGGATGGCAGGCGGGTTACGGGGCCTGGTGAGGTGCAGGGTCGCGGGGGCAGCGCGGTGCCGCACAGCATGGTGGTACTCACTCAGCCACACACACGGAGTCTCTGATGAAACAAACGGCTGGATGGACGGGTCCCACAGATGGCTGCGGTGTTTTCCCCTGACCCCAGGTTGGTAATGTAAGTCCTTTCCTGCACCTTCCGTATGCTCCTCCTGCGCTCCGGTTTCCAGCTGGCTCCCCGGTTCGGTACCGGTGGGCCACTGCCCTGTCCCGGCTACCTACGGTTCCACCAGACTGTCTTCCCGGCTCTCGCAGATGGCCACTACCATTTGCCTCTCTACTGCACGAGGGCCCTAGGCTCCAACCTAGGCCCCAGTCTGCGTCTGCCTCTCTGCAGACCTCCTCTCTCTTTCTCTGCCTGGACTTGTCTCTACTTGTTTCCTGCCTCAGGCCAGCTAAACTCCTCGGTGGGCGTGCCCATCTGCCTGACTCCGCCCACCTGGTGTGTCTGTCTGAAAGCGAGGAAGAAATCAGGTCTCACTGGGGATGACTGCTGTGAACTGCTGGGGGTGGGGGTGTGTGTGTTGTTACCTGTGGCCACTGGCTTGTCCAGGGCGCCACATATTACTGTAAATTATTTCTTGGCTACCAAAATCAGATTTTAATTATTTGAAAGTAAAGAGACCAATTTAAATTTCAGAAAGCACACTGATATCACCAAAGTCAGGCGCGCAACCAGGAAGCGAGGGATAAAACAAAGGTATCTTTCTTATCTTCCATGGTACTTAAGTGATTTGTAATGAAATCTTCAAGTTTTTGCTTGGCTATTTGTTTCCATTACAGTATGACATACAGGCACATAATAGCCATTTGTGCATCACTTGCTGCGTTAATCAGTTCCTGGCAGTAAACGTACCAGATACAGCTCCGGGCATGAACAGATTCCCGTGGTCCTCTATTAGCGCCCCTCACAGACATGTCTGGAGCTGATACAAGATATGCAAGAAGACCTGCCATAGCTCCGTACATTATCTCATCCCTGTTATATAATGGGAATGAAAGAATGTCACTTTTAAAGAGCCCCTAATGCTAAGATGACACAGCCGAGAAAAAAAGCCATCATTTTTTTTATCATAGTGCAGCCTATATATTGCATGGAGTTTCAGCTTTTGATCATTTTCTAGAGCAAGGATGTCAAACTCAAATACACAGAGGGTCAAAGATAAACACCTGGACAAATTCGTGGGCCCCACATAGTCCTCCATACATAATAATGGGCCCCACATACAGTTAGGTCCAGAAATATTTGGACAGTGACACAAGTTTTGTTATTTTAGCTGTTTACAAAAACATGTTCAGAAATACAATTATATATATAACATGGGCTGAAAGTGCACACTCCCAGCTGCAATATGAGAGTTTTCACATCCAAATCGGAGAAAGGGTTTAGGAATCATAGCTCTGTAATGCATAGCCTCTTCTTTTTCAAGGGACCAAAAGTAATTGGACAAGGGACTCTAAGGGCTGCAATTAACTCTGAAGGCGTCTCCCTCGTTAACCTGTAATCAATGAAGTAGTTAAAAGGTCTGGGGTTGATTACAGGTGTGTGGTTTTGCATTTGGAAGCTGTTGCTGTGACCAGACAACATGCGGTCTAAGGAACTCTCAATTGAGGTGAAGCAGAACATCCTGAGGCTGAAAAAAAAGAAAAAATCCATCAGAGAGATAGCAAACATGCTTGGAGTAGCAAAATCAACAGTCGGGTACATTCTGAGAAAAAAGGAATTGACTGGTGAGCTTGGGAACTCAAAAAGGCCTGGGCGTCCACGGATGACAACAGTGGTGGATGATCGCCGCATACTTTCTTTGGTGAAGAAGAACCCGTTCACAACATCAACTGAAGTCCAGAACACTCTCAGTGAAGTAGGTGTATCTGTCTCTAAGTCAACAGTAAAGAGAAGACTCCATGAAAGTAAATACAAAGGGTTCACATCTAGATGCAAACCATTCGTCAATTCCAAAAATAGACAGGCCAGAGTTAAATTTGCTGAAAAACACCTCATGAAGCCAGCTCAGTTCTGGAAAAGTATTCTATGGACAGATGAGACAAAGATCAACCTGTACCAGAATGATGGGAAGAAAAAAGTTTGGAGAAGAAAGGGAACGGCACATGATCCAAGGCACACCACATCCTCTGTAAAACATGGTGGAGGCAACGTGATGGCATGGGCATGCATGGCTTTCAATGGCACTGGGTCACTTGTGTTTATTGATGACATAACAGCAGACAAGAGTAGCCGGGTGAATTCTGAAGTGTACCGGGATATACTTTCAGCCCAGATTCAGCCAAATGCCGCAAAGTTGATCGGACGGCGCTTCATAGTACAGATGGACAATGACCCCAAGAATACAGCCAAAGCTACCCAGGAGTTCATGAGTGCAAAAAAGTGGAACATTCTGCAATGGCCAAGTCAATCACCAGATCTTAACCCAATTGAGCATGTATTTCACTTGCTCAAATCCAGACTTAAGACGGAAAGACCCACAAACAAGCAAGACCTGAAGGCTGCGGCTGTAAAGGCCTGGCAAAGCATTAAGAAGGAGGAAACCCAGCGTTTGGTGATGTCCATGGGTTCCAGACTTAAGGCAGTGATTGCCTCCAAAGGATTTGCAACAAAATATTGAAAATAAAAATATTTTGTTTGGGTTTGGTTTATTTGTCCAATTACTTTTGACCTCCTAAAATGTGGAGTGTTTGTAAAGAAATGTGTACAATTCCTACAATTTCTATCAGATATTTTTGTTCAAACCTTCAAATTAAACGTTACAATCTGCACTTGAATTCTGTTGTAGAGGTTTCATTTCAAATCCAGTGTGGTGGCATGCAGAGCCCAATTCGCGAAAATTGTGTCACTGTCCAAATATTTCTGGACCTAACTGTATATAGTCCTCCATACAGAATATTTGACCCACATAGCCCTCCATACAGAATAATGGACACAACATAGTCCTCCATACAGAATAATGGGTACCACATAGCCCTCCATACAGAATAATGGGCCCCACATAGCCCTCCATACAGAATGATGGGTCCTACATGGTCCTCCATACAGAATAATGGACACAACATAGTCCTCCATACAGAATAATGGGCGCCACATTGCCCTCCATACAGAATAATGGGTCCTACATGGTCCTCCATACAGAATTGGCCCCACATAGTCTTCCATAAAGAATAATGGCCACCACATAGCCCTCCATACAAAATTGGCCCCACATAGCCCTCCATACAGAATAATGTGCACTGCATAGCCCGGCATACAGAATAACGTGCCCCACATAGCCCTCCATACAGAATAATGGCCCCACATAGATCTCGATACAGAATAATGGGCCCCACATAGCCCTCCATACAGAATAATGGGACCTACATACAGAATAATGGGCCCCGCACAACCCTCCATACAGAATTTTCCCCACACAGTCCTCCATAAAAAATAATGGGCCCCACAGAGTCCTCCCTACATAATAATGGATCTCACAAAGCCGTCCAAACAGAATAATGATCCTAACATATCCCTCCATACAGAATAATGGCCCCCACATAGCCCTCCATACAGAATAATGGGCCCCACAGAGTCCTCCCTACATAATAATGGATCCCACAAAGCCGTCCAAACAGAATAATGATCCTAACATATCCCTCCATACAGAATAATGGCCCCCACATAGCCCTCCATACAGAGTAATGGGCCCACATAGCCCTCCATACAGAATAATGGGCCCCTCATAGTCCTCCATACAGAATAATGAGTCTCACATAGCCTTCCATACAGAATAATGGCCCCACATAGCTCTCCATACAGAATAATGGGCCCCACATGATCCTCCATACAGAATAATGGCCCCACATAGCCCTCCATACAGAATAATGGGCCCTACATACAGAATAATGGGCCCCGCACAACCCTCCATACAGAATTTTCCCCACACAGTCCTCCATACAGAATAATGGGCCCCACACAGTCCTCCCTACATAATAATGGATCCCACATAGCCGTCCAAACAGAATAATGATCCTAACATAGCCCTCCATACAGAATAATGGGCCCCACATAGCCCTCCATACAGAATAATGGGCCCCACAGAGTCCTCCCTACATAATAATGGATCCCACAAAGCCGTCCAAACAGAATAATGATCCTAACATATCCCTCCATACAGAATAATGGCCCCCACATAGCCCTTCATACAGAGTAATGGGCCCACATAGCCCTCCATACAGAATAATGGGCCCCTCATAGCCCTCCATACAGAATAATGGGTCTCACATAGTCCTCCATACAGAATAATGGGCCCCACATAGTCCTCCATACAGAATAATGAGTCTCACATAGCCTTCCATACAGAATAATGGCCCCACATAGCTCTCCATACAGAATAATGGGCCCCACATGATCCTCCATACAGAATAATGGACCCTATATACAGAATAATGGGCCCTGCACAACCCTCCATACAGAATTTTCCCCACACAGTCCTCCATACAGAATAATGGGCCCCACACAGTCCTCCCTACATAATAATGGATCCCACATAGCCGTCCAAACAGAATAATGATCCTAACATAGCCCTCCATACAGAATAATGGGCCCCACATGATCCTCCATACAGAATAATGGCCCCACATAGCCATCCATACAGAGTAATGGGCCCACATAGTCCTCCATACAGAATAATGGGCCCACATAGTCCTCCATACAGAATAATGGGCCCACATAGTCCTCCATACAGAATAATGGGCCCCACATAGTCCTCCATACAAAATAATGAGTCTCACATAGCCCTCCATACAGAATAATGGGCCCCACATAGCCCTCCATACAGAATAATGGACCCCACATAGCTCTCCATACAGAATAATGGGCTCCACATAGCCCTCTATACAGAATGATGGACCCCACATAGCTCTCCATACAGAATAATGGGCCCCACATAGCTCTCCATACAGAAAAATGGGCCCCACATAGCCCTCCATACAGAATAATGGACCCCACATAGCCCTCCATACAGAATAATGGGCTCCACATAGTCCTCCATACAGAATAATGGGCCCTACATACAGAATAATGGCCCCACATAGCCCTCCATACAGAATAATGGGCCCTACATACAGAATAATGGGCCCCGCACAACCCTCCATACAGAATTTTCCCCACACAGTCCTCCATACAGAATAATGGGCCCCACATAGATCTCCATACAGAATAATGGCCCCACATTGTCCTCCATAAAGAATAATGGGTCTCACATAGCCCTCCATACAGAATAATGGGCCCCACATAGCTCTCCATACAGAATAATGGGCCCCACATAGTCCTCCATACAGAATAATGGCCCCACATTGTCCTCCATACAGAAAAATGGGTCTTACATAGCCCTCCATACAGAATAATGGACCCCACATAGCTCTCCATACAGAATAATGGGCTCCACATAGCCCTCCATACAGAATAATGGGCCCCACATAGCTCTCCATACAGAATAATGGGCCCCACATAGTCCTCCATACAGAATAATGGGCCCCACATAGCCCTCCATACAGAATAATGGGCCCCACATAGCTCTCCATACAGAATAATGGGCTCCACATAGCCCTCCATACAGAATAATGGGCCCCACATAGCTCTCCATACAGAATAATGCACCCCACATAGCCCTCCATACAGAATAATGGGCCCCACATAGTCCTCCATACAGAATAATGGGCCCCACATAGCCCTCCATACAGAATAATGGACCCCACATAGCCCTCCATACAGAATAATGGGCTCCACATAGTCCTCCATACAGAATAATGGGCCCTACATACAGAATAATGGCCCCACATAGCCCTCCATACAGAATAATGGGCCCTACATACAGAATAATGGGCCCCGCACAACCCTCCATACAGAATTTTCCCCACACAGTCCTCCATACAGAATAATGGGCCCCACATAGATCTCCATACAGAATAATGGCCCCACATTGTCCTCCATACAGAATAATGGGTCTCACATAGCCCTCCATACAGAATAATGGGCCCCACATAGCTCTCCAAACAGAATAATGGGCCCCACATAGTCCTCCATACAGAATAATGGGTCTTACATAGTTCTCCATACAGAATAATGGGCCCCACATAGATCTCCATACAGAATAATGGGCCCCACATAGTCCTCCATACAGAATAATGGCCCCACATAGATCTCCATACAGAATAATGGCCCCACATTGTTCTCCATACAGAATAATGGGTCTCACATAGCCCTCCATACAGAATAATGGGCCCCACATAGCTCTCCATACAGAATAATGGGCCCCACATAGTCCTCCATTCAGATTAATGGCCCCACATAGATCTCCATACAGAATAATGGCCCCACAATGTCCTCCATACAGAATAATGGGTCTCACATAGCCCTCCATACAGAATAATGGGCCCCACATAGCTTTCCATACAGAATAATGGCCCCACATAGATCTCCATACAGAATAATGGCCCCACATAGATCTCCATACAGAATAATGGGCCACATATAGTCTCCCATACAGAATAATGGCCCCACATAGTCCTCCATACAGAATAATGTGCCCCACATA
Organism: Anomaloglossus baeobatrachus; assembly: GCF_048569485.1. Lineage (NCBI taxonomy): Eukaryota > Metazoa > Chordata > Amphibia > Anura > Aromobatidae > Anomaloglossus > Anomaloglossus baeobatrachus. The sequence goes on along the minus strand of NC_134359.1, from coordinate 254,598,793 downwards.
GTCCTCCATACAGAATAATGTGCCCCACATGGCCCTCCATACAGAATAATGTGCCCCACATAGTCCTCCATACAGAATAATGTGCCCCACATAGCCCTCCATACAGAATAATGGGCCCCACATAGCCCTCAATGCAGAATAATGTGCCCCACATGGCCCTCCATACAGAATAATGTGCCCCACATTGTCCTCCATACAGAATAATGGCCCCACATAGCCCTCCATACAGAATAATGGCCCCACATAGCCCTCTGTACAGAATAATGTGTCCCACATAGCCCTCTGTACAGAATAATGGGCCCCACATAGCTCTCCATACAGAATAATGGGCCCCACATAGCCCTCTATACAGAATACTGGGTCCCACATAGCTCTCCATACAGAATAATGGGCCCCACATAGCCCTCCATACAGAATAATGGTCCCACATAGCCCTCCATACAGAATAATGTGCCCCACATAGTCCTCCATACAGAATAATGGGTCCTACATGGTCCTCCATACAGAATAATGTGCCCCACATAGTCCTCCATACAGAATAATGGGCCCCACATAGCCCTCCATACAGAATAATGGGCCCCACATAGCCCTCCATACAGAATAATGGGCCCCACATAGCCCTCCATACAGAATAATGGGCCCCACATAGCCCTCCATACAGAATAATGGGCCCCACATAGCCCTCCATACAGAATAATGGGCCCCACATAGCCCTCCATACAGAATAATGGGCCCCACATAGCCCTCCATACAGAATAATGGGCCCCACATAGTCCTCCATACAGAATAATGGGCCCCACATTGTCCTCCATACAGAATAATGGCCCCACATAGCCCTCTATACAGAACAATGTGCACCACATAGCCCTCCATACAGAATAATGGGCCCCAGATAGCGCTCCATACAAAATAATGGCCCCACATAGTCCTCCATATAGAATAATGGGCCCCACATAGCCCTCTTTACAGAATAATGGGCCCACATAGCTCTCCATACAGAATAATGGGCCCCACATAGCCCTCCATATAGAATAATGGTCCCACATAGTCCTCCATACAGAATAATGGCCCCCACATAGTCCTCCATACAGAATAATGGTCCCACATAGTCCTCCATACAGAATAATGGGTACCACATAACCCTCCGTACAGAATAATGGGTCCCACATAGTCCTCCATACAGAATAATGGGTACCACATAGCCCCCCATACAGAATAATGGGCCCCACATAGTCCTCCATACAGAATAATGGGTACCACATAACCCTCCGTACAGAATAATGGCCCCACATAGTCCTCCATACAGAATAATGGGCCCCACATAGTCCTCCATACAGAATAATGGGTACCACATAGCTCTCCATACAGAATAATGGGCCCCACATAGTCCTCCATACAGAATAATGGGTACCACATAGCTCTCCATACAGAATAATGGCCCCACATAGTCCTCCATACAGAATAATGGCCCCACATAGTCCTCCATACAGAATAATGGGTACCACATAACCCTCCGTACAGAATAATGGTCCCACATAGCCCTCCGTACAGAATAATGGTCCCACATAGTCCTCCATACAGAATAATGTGCCCCACATAGCCCTCCATAGTCTCCCTTTTTTTCCAAAAATTGGGCCCCACACACACCCCTTCAGTGGCAGCAGTTGTGCCCCAGTTGTGCACTTCACAGCTAGATTTGCATCAAGCACATTCAAAAATACGCCATACTTAACCGTCCCCAGGATGACACCGGGGTAGGTAGCAAAGTCTTTGCTGAACCATGACTTGTTCATCTTGGCTCCTTTTAAAAACACAGCAAGCAAGGGTTACTCCAAGCGGAGTCTCCCTTTTTTCCAAAAATTGTGCCCCACACACACCCACCCCTTCAGTGGCAGCACTTGTGCCCTAGTTGCAAACAGGATGTTTTGATTTGCATCAAGCACATTCCAAATCCACAAGCACTTACTCTCCCCAGGATGACACAGGGGTAGTAAATTCCTTGTGGATCCATGACTTGTTCATTTTGATGAACGTCAGTCTGTCCACATTGTCACTGAGAGAGAGGGGAGCCAGCACGATCTGAAATTGGCATGCATCATATAAAAAGTGAAAATTCACAGATTTATTCCAACTGTACTACAATAAAAAAATGAGATTTTTAGCAAATAATTGATCAATTTTTTGAGCCACCCCTGCCAACGTCACGGCAAATCTCAATAGGGGGGTCCTACTCTACATTCTGTATTTCATGTGCCATGCGGCCTCCTAGATAAAGTTAAAAGCAGAACCATAATAGAGCACACATACCTGTAACCTGTATATAACCGCTTCTATGTTGCAAAAAAGGCACTTGTGGATAGAGACCAGCCCAGGTCCCAGCATGTGGAGCAAGCTCTGCACCATACCAGGACTATATCAGAACTGATCCTCCCAGTGCCAAACAGCAACCATTGATAAAGGCGGACCAGATCCAAGATGGTGCTTAATTAGCATTGCCTGTGGAAAGGGGTGAGGTAACTGAATCGGAACAGCTACCTTTTTTTTTTTTTTTTTTTTTTTTTTTTTCCACATTGTCACTGGACAGACGCGTGCGCTTATCTGTCAGCACACACCCAGCAGCACTGAAGACACGTTCAGAGACAACGCTGGCAGCTGGACACGACAAGATCTCCAAGGCGTAAGTGGAGAGCTCTGGCCATTTTTCAAGATTTGAAGCCCAAAATGAGCAAGGCTCCATTTGCAAAGTCATGGCATCGATGTTCATTTGGAGATACTCCTGTATCATCCTCTCCAGCCGTTGAGTATGTGTCAGACTTGTTGTCTCTGGTCGCCTTGCAAAGGAGGGTCTAAAAAAATTATGAAAAGATTCCATAAAATTGCTGTTACCAGCACCAGATACGGTCCTACTGGTACGGGTAGACTGTTGAAGATGACGAGACCGTCCCATGTTTGGCAAGTTACAACTGGGAGAATCACTCCCTGCACCTGCACGGTTGTTTGGTGGAAAAGCCGAGCTAAGATCGAGTAACAGCTTCTGCTGATACTCCTGCATACGTGCGTCCCTTTCTATGGCTGGAATTATGTCACAAAATTTGGACTTGTACCGGGGATCTAATAGTGTGGCAAGCCAGTAGTCATCATCACTTCTAATTTTGACAATACGAGGGTCATGTTGGAGGTAGTGCAGCAAGAAGGCGCTCATGTGTCTTGCGCAGCCATGCGGACCAAGTCCACGCTGTGTTTGTGGCATAGAGGTGCTAACCGTTCTTTCTTCCTCTGACATCTCCCCCCAACCTCTTTCAACTGAAATTTGACCAAGGTCTCCCTCATCCGCTGAGTCTTCCATGTCCATGGACAGTTCGTCCTCCATTTCTTCATGTTCTCCTGCACCTTCCTTAACATCTCGCCTGCTACCATGCGCCCTTGTTCATCCCTGTCCCCCATGGTCCCATACCTGCCGCCTTGATGATGATGAACGTCTGGACCTTGGTGATGTTGTTGTGTCTTGCGCATATGAATCCTCCTGTAGTTCATCCCCTTCCTGTTGTCCCACCCCCTGACTCCGAATAGTGTTTAGCGTGTGCTCCAGCATGTAAATGACTGGAATTGTCATGCTGATAATGGCATTGTCAGCGCTAAACATATTCGTCGCCATGTCGAAACTCTGCAGAAGGGTGCATAGGTCCTTGATCTGAGACCACTCCATCAGGGTGATCTGCCCCACCTCTGCATCTCGTTGGCCCAGGCTATACGTCATGACGTATTGCACCAGGGCTCGACGGTGCTGCCACAGTCGCTGTAACATGTGGAGAGTCGAATTCCAGCGTGTCGGCACATCGCATTTCAGGCGATGAACCGGCAGGCCGAAAGACTTCTGGAGCGATGCAAGTTGCTCAGCTGCGGCGGTTGAACGGCGGAAGTGAGCAGACAGTTTTCGTGCCCTGGTCAGAAGGCCATCTAGGCCGGGATAGTGTGTTAAGAATTGCTGGACAACAAGGTTCAACACGTGAGCCATACAAGGCACGTGTGTCACCTTGCCCAGGCGAAGGGCCGCACCCAGGTTTGCAGCATTGTCGCACACGGCCTTACCAGGCTGCAGGTTGAGTGGAGACAACCATTTATTAAACTCGGACCGCAGAGCTGACCACAACTCCTCAGCTGTGTGACTCTTATTCCCAAGACATGTCAAGCTAAAGACCGCCTGATGCCGTTGCGCTCTGCTGCCAGCATAGTAATGAGGGGTGCGTGATTCCTTCTGCGCAGTGAGAACGCTGGTGGCCTGACCAGGCAGGCTTGGGGCGGAGGTGGAGGACCCAGATGAGGTGGAGGAGGCAGAAGCAGTGGCGGAACTTGGACAGACAGAGGATTGACACACAAGTCGTGGGGACGGCAAGACTTGTGCAGCAGACCCTTCACCATCTCTCACCATAGTTACCCAGTGCCCAGTCAGCGACATGTAACGTCCCTGTCCATGCTTACTGGTCCAAGTATCGGTGGTGAAATGCACCCGTTGACACACAGAGTTTCTCAAGGAAGCGGTGATGTTGTGTGCGACATGCTGGTGTAGCGCGGGCACACCTTTCTTAGAGAAGTAGTGGCGACTGGGCATCTGGTACTGGGGCACAGCGACAGACATAAGGTCTCTAAAATCCTGTGTGTCCACCAGGCGTAAAGGCAGCCAAGCATTTCGGTAGCCAAGAGCTTACAGTGGGATAAAGTCAACCTCTTAGCTTTGTCATGGGTCGCAGGAAATGGCCTTTTATTTGTCCACATCTGAGGGACAGAGATCTGGCTGCTGTGTGTAGACGGTGTTGAGTAGGATGTCCCTGGAAAAATGCAGCTTTGTGAGGAAAGTGCAGGCGTAGACATGATGTTGCCTTCATCCAACGTTGGTGCTATCGATGTCTGAGAGAGCTGTACACACGCACTTGTTTCCCCTTCCAAACCAACTGACGACCTACCAAGCAAACTGCCTGTTGCGGTTACAGTGGTGGAAGTTGTGCGTGGAAAACCAGGTGTGACAGCTGTCCCCACAGTCCTAGAAGATGAAGAGCGCGCGGATGCACTGGAAGGGGCAGGCGGTGGATGGTTCGCTCCGCTAGGCCGCATTGCAGCACGGTGAGCTTCCCACCGGGACATATGATATTTATTCATGTGACGATTCATGGAAGAAGTTGTCAAACTGCTGAGGTTTTGACCTCTACTAAGAGAACCATGACAAATTTTACAGATCACATAATTTGGGCGATCTTTTGCTATGTCAAAAAAGGACCAGGCTAGGCAAGGCTTAGAGGGCCTGCGACCTGTTGATCCACCCCGACTAGTGCTCAGAGGCAGAGTGGTGGCTGAGGATGCAGTTGTAGACGTGCTACCAGTACTCCGACTCTGTCCAGGAAGGCGCAAGGTAACTTCGTCGTCGGTTGCATCCTCCTCCACCACCTCTATTGACCTCCTCGAGTGCCTGACTGTGGGTTGACAGTAGGTGGGATCTAGAACTTCCTCATCAATTGTTGTGTTTGCACTCCCCTCACCCTCAGACCGAGCCTCTTCTTGCCCTGACCGAATATTTAAGTTGTCATCCCAATCTGGTATCTGCGTCTCATCGTCATCAGTATGTTCCTCATTGTCTATAACAACAGGTGTTACAGTTTGTGACAAAGGGTAAACATTATGCTCAGAAACTTGGTCCTCACGGCCTGAATCAGAGTCACAAAGGTTCTGGGCATCACTGCAGACCATTTCCTGTTCTGTACTCACTGTAGCTTGGGAGCAGACCTCTGATTCCCAGGCTATAGTGTGACTGAACAGCTCTGCAGACTCAGCCATCTCAGTTCCACCATACTGTGCAGGGCGGATGGAGACTTCAGAGCTGGGAGAAAGCAAGTTTGATTAGGATGACAACTCAGAGGACTGGTGTTTTTTGGATGCGGTAGTTGAGGTGGCGGAGAGGGCACTTGTTGGACCACTTGAGATCCATTCAAGCATTTTCCTTTTTTGGCCATCATCTACCTTTGTTCCAGTTGTCCGTGTCCGTAAAAAAGGGAGCACATCGGATTGTCCACGGTAAGTAGTAGACATCTTACTTTTGCTGGTAGATGGTCTCTCTACAGCAGATGATAATGGAGCTTTGCCACCTTCCCCACGGACAAACCCTTTTTTTCCTTTTCCAACACGCCTCTTACCCTTTCCACCAGCATCTGTCATTTTGCCACTCATTTTGATTGCGACAAGATTGTGCACTTAAAATGTGGTAGTAAAAATTGAGAGGTGGTGTAGATTGCAGCGGTGGTCTAGCTTTATTAACAGCAGAATAATCAACAATAATTATCACTGACAATGCAACTACGGCCCTTAAACTGGCAGCAGTGTCTGCTAGTATAATGGCTTAGTAACAATGAGTTTGAGTGTGCAATGCAGGCAGACGTGCTGCAAATATCTGTGCACTACTGGGACTATACAGAAGTCCAACAGCCACGTTTAGGATGACACTAGGTTCAATCAGTGTTTGCTAGTATAATGGCTTAGTAACAATGAGTTTGAGTGTGCAATGCAGGCAGACGTGCTGCAAATATCTGTGCACTACTGGGACTATACAGAAGTCCAACAGCCACGTTTAGGATGACACTAGGTTCAATCAGTGTTTGCTAGTATAATGGCTTAGTAACAATGAGTTTGAGTGTGCAATGCAGGCAGACGTGCTGCAAATATCTGTGCACTACTGGGACTATACAAAAGTCCAATAGCCACGTTTAGGATGACACTAGGTACACTCAGTGTTTGCTAGTATAATGGCTTAGTTATAATGAGTTGGAGTGTGCAGAGGACAGGAGGGTACAGTGGCAGGATTGTGGGGCTCTGGGTAGAGGAATGGAAGCCTGCCTTTCTATTCCCTCCTAATGGGGAAATGCAGCGAGGAAATCCCTGACCTTAGCTACACAGACGCTGTCTCTGTTTTCACGACCTGTCACCTATGGCTCTGACCCTGCCGGTACGAGCCCTTAAAAGGACTGATAGAAAGTGCTATCCCTAAGCTGTCCAGCGCTGTGTATGGAGCGCATACAGCAGTATCGGCGATAGGACTCAGGACGGAGCTGCGCCAGTGATGTCTGACACCAAGGACGCAGAAGAGATAATGGCGTCCGGACGGGCAGATACTCGTTTTTATAATGCAGGGACATGTGACATGGACATCCTATCACACATGCCGTTGCTTCTCTGGCTAAAAGTCCACTTAGCTGTGTGTGTGTCTGGGATAGGCTGACATGCTGGCCCTCCCCACTACACGCGCGCGCTTAGGGAAGGAAGACAAGGGGGAAAAAAAAAAAAAATGGTGATCGCCATTATACAAACAGGAGTGATCTGAATGCGCTGTTCCCGCACACTATACACTGAAATGTCATAATAGTGTGAGTCACAGAGTGACTTACACTATTACAGCGGAAAGCCAGCTAGGAATTAGCTGTTTTTTTTGCTGCTAGAACAGTTCTCGAACGTATCTAGAACTATCGAGCTTTTGCAAAAAGCTCGAGTTCTAGTTCGATCTAGAACAGGCCCCAAAATCACTCGAGCCTAGAACTGGAGAACCTCGAACCGCGAACCGCGCTCAACTCTAGTCCTAAGTGTCTTCTGTTTTATTTCTAATAAAATATTTTTTCTCTGTGTTGTTGTTTTATTTTACTGTTAAAATAACAGACAATCACAGATGCTGTCACAGAGTGGACGTGTGAAATTGGATGCTGCAGTAACTTGAAACCAGCCCATACATTCTAGTATCTACAATGTATGGACAGATTCCAGGGTACTCCAACAGCTAATCACAGACGCCCATTCTGCGTGACAGCATCTGAGATTGGCTGTTGGGTCCCTCACACATATAGTAGTGTAAAAATAAATAAATAATTTAAAAAATGACGAAGCACTTTGTGGTATTTTTGATTCTCAGCACAGATAAAGCAGATGGCTATGGGTTGCCACCCCCATCTGCCTGACTTTACCTTGGCTGGCAATCAAAATTACAGGGAAGCCCATTAATTTTTTTTAAATTATTTAAAAAAATAATTGAAAAAAAAATGCATGGGCACCCGCCGTATTTTGATCGCCAGTCAGGTAACACTAGGCTATATGGAGAGAGGGTATGCACACCAGTGACTATGCAAGGGGAATACATGTAATAGCAGAAACTGCTGTGTGAATACTGGCCTGAAAAATACAATAGCTACATGCAAAAATGAGAGTGGAATTTGCATTACTGCCATGAAATATGAATAAAGAGAAATTTAGCTACTGAATTGATCAATGCAATAGAGCCCCAAAACCTCTTCACGGTATTCTCTTATTTTTGGGGCCCCTAGCTAATGTGTGTCCTCTCATGCAGTTAAAAAACGTACCAAGTATGAGAAGCTGAGACCCAGGCTATATACAGTTAGGTCCAGAAATATTTGGACAGTGACACAAGTTTTGTTATTTTAGCTGTTTACAAAAACATGTTCAGAAATACAATGATATATATAATATGGGCTGAAAGTGCACACTCCCAGCTGCAATATGAGAGTTTTCACATCCAAATCGGAGAAAGGGTTTAGGAATCATAGCTCTGTAATGCATAGCCTCCTCTTTTTCAAGGGACCAAAAGTAATTGGACAAGGGACTCTAAGGGCTGCAATTAACTCTGAAGGCGTCTCCCTCGTTAACCTGTAATCAATGAAGTAGTTAAAAGGTCTGGGGTTGATTACAGGTGTGTGGTTTTGCATTTGGAAGCTGTTGCTGTGACCAGACAACATGCGGTCTAAGGAACTCTCAATTGAGGTGAAGCAGAACATCTTGAGGCTGAAAAAAAAGAAAAAATCCATCAGAGAGATAGCAGACATGCTTGGAGTAGCAAAATTAACAGTCGGGTACATTCTGAGAAAAAAGGAATTGACTGGTGAGCTTGGGAACTCAAAAAGGCCTGGGCGTCCACGGATGACAACAGTGGTGGATGATCGCCGCATACTTTCTTTGGTGAAGAAGAACCCGTTCACAACATCAACTGAAGTCCAGAACACTCTCAGTGAAGTAGGTGTATCTGTCTCTAAGTCAACAGTAAAGAGAAGACTCCATGAAAGTAAATACAAAGGGTTCACATCTAGATGCAAACCATTCATCAATTCCAAAAATAGACAGGCCAGAGTTAAATTTGCTGAAAAACACCTCATGAAGCCAGCTCAGTTCTGGAAAAGTATTCTATGGACAGATGAGACAAAGATCAACCTGTACCAGAATGATGGGAAGAAAACAGTTTGGAGAAGAAAGGGAACGGCACATGATCCAAGGCACACCACATCCTCTGTAAAACATGGTGGAGGCAACGTGATGGCATGGGCATGCATGGCTTTCAATGGCACTGGGTCACTTGTGTTTATTGATGACATAACAGCAGACAAGAGTAGCTGGATGAATTCTGAAGTGTACCGGGATATACTTTCAGCCCAGATTCAGCCAAATGCCGCAAAGTTGATCGGACGGCGCTTCATAGTACAGATGGACAATGACCCCAAGCATACAGCCAAAGCTACCCAGGAGTTCATGAGTGCAAAAAAGTGGAACATTCTGCAATGGCCAAGTCAATCACCAGATCTTAACCCAATTGAGCATGCATTTCACTTGCTCAAATCCAGACTTAAGACGGAAAGACCCACAAACAAGCAAGACCTGAAGGCTGCGGCTGTAAAGGCCTGGCAAAGCATTAAGAAGGAGGAAACCCAGCGTTTGGTGATGTCCATGGGTTCCAGACTTAAGGCAGTGATTGCCTCCAAAGGATTCGCAACAAAATATTGAAAATAAAAATTTTTGTTTGGGTTTGGTTTATTTGTCCAATTACTTTTGACCTCCTAAAATGTGGAGTGTTTGTAAAGAAATGTGACAATTCCTACAATTTCTATCAGATATTTTTGTTCAAACCTTCAAATTAAACGTTACAATCTGCACTTGAATTCTGTTGTAGAGGTTTCATTTCAAATCCAATGTGGTGGCATGCAGAGCCCAACTCGCGAAAATTGTGTCACTGTCCAAATATTTCTGGACCTAACTGTATGTATAATGTGGACCAGCTAGGTATGGGTGGGGTCGGGTTCACAAACGAAAGACTACTAACAAATAAAGAAATAACATTTGGAACACCATTCTAAGTCTGAACTGGGTGCAAAAACCTAAAAAACCATCACTATATGGAGAGAAGGTATGCACACCAGTGACTATGCAAGGGGAATACATGTAATAGCAGAAACTGCTGTGTGAATACTGGCATGAAAAATACAATAGCCACATGCAAAAATGAAAAAATGAGAGTGGAATCTGCATTACTGCCATGAAATATGAATAAAGAGAAATGTTTTTTTAGGTTTTTTTCACCCAGTTCAGACTTAGAATGGTGTTCCAAACGTTATTTCTTTATTTGTTAGTAGTCTTTTGTTTGTGAACCTTACCCCACACATACCTTGCCGGTCCACATGATACGTATATATAGCCTGGGTCTCAGCTTCCCATCATGCAGCATTTGCTTGGACCTGTCCCGCCCACAGCCATGACTCAGTCATGGGTATGGGACTGCAATAGACCAGGTGAGTGCTGCTGAGAGCAGTTCTGCTATTTATATGTGAGGCCGCATGGCACATTTTATAAAAATATTTTAGTGTAGGACTGCTTCAAATGAGATTTGCCGTGACGTGGCGAAGCAGCTCAAGAAATTGCAATTTTTTGCCAAAAATCTCAAAAAAATTTTATAATGCAGTTTGGAATATTTGATGCCTTAGTGCACATTTGGTGCTGGCTCTTTGTTGTTTCTTTGTTGAATTGGTCGGTGGTTGACCTCCACCTTGCTATGCACCCCAATTTGGGATGTATTCCATCTGTATAGATTTTGGCGTTTGGTGACTGTTCACATTGGGTCATCAGGCTTTGTCCACAGGCTATATATATACTTCATGCAGCATTTGCTTGGACCTGTCCCGCCCACAGCCATGACTCAGTCATGGGTACGGGACTGCAATAGACCAGGTGAGTGCTGCTGAGAGCAGTTCTGCTATTTATATGTGAGGCCGCATGGCACATTTTATAAAAATATTTTAGTGTAGGACTGCTTCAAATGAGATTTGCCGTGACGTGGCGAAGCAGCTCAAGAAATTGCAATTTTTTGCCAAAAATCTCAAAAAAAATTTTATAATGCAGTTTGGAATATTTGATGCCTTAGTGCACATTTGGTGCTGGCTCTTTGTTGTTTCTTTGTTGAATTGGTCGGTGGTTGACCTCCACCTTGCTATGCACCCCAATTTGGGATGTATTCCATCTGTATAGATTTTGGCGTTTGGTGACTGTTCACATTGGGTCATCAGGCTTTGTCCACAGGCTATATATATACTTCATGCAGCATTTGCTTGGACCTGTCCCGCCCACAGCCATGACTCAGTCATGGGTACGGGACTGCAATAGACCAGGTGAGTGCTGCTGAGAGCAGTTCTGCTATTTATATGTGAGGCCGCATGGCACATTTTATAAAAATATTTTAGTGTAGGACTGCTTCAAATGAGATTTGCCGTGACGTGGCGAAGCAGCTCAAGAAATTGTAATTTTTTGCCAAAAATCTCAAAAAAAATTTTATAATGCAGTTTGGAATATTTGATGCCTTAGTGCACATTTGGTGCTGGCTCTTTGTTGTTTCTTTGTTGAATTGGTCGGTGGTTGACCTCCACCTTGCTATGCACCCCAATTTGGGATGTATTCCATCTGTATAGATTTTGGCGTTTGGTGACTGTTCACATTGGGTCATCAGGCTTTGTCCACAGGCTATATATATACTTCATGCAGCATTTGCTTGGACCTGTCCCGCCCACAGCCATGACTCAGTCATGGGTACGGGACTGCAATAGACCAGGTGAGTGCTGCTGAGAGCAGTTCTGCTATTTATATGTGAGGCCGCATGGCACATTTTATAAAAATATTTTAGTGTAGGACTGCTTCAAATGAGATTTGCCGTGACGTGGCGAAGCAGCTCAAGAAATTGCAATTTTTTGCCAAAAATCTCAAAAAAATTTTTATAATGCAGTTTGGAATATTTGATGCCTTAGTGCACAAAAGGACTTTCCAAATATTAATGAAATTGTGTTATTACATAGGGTAAATCCCACCATTTAAAGGTATTTTATCAACCTGATATTTGCCTTATAATACAGATGAATCACCCCCATCAAAGTTGAAAGGTGCTGGGCGTTGTGGTTCGTCACCTGGGTATACAAACTATGGCTCTTTGAATTATTCTAACCTCAATGGAGGTGTTCTTGCCTTTGATATAAGACCTTGTGGGTAATCTTTGGTGGTGTCCTCATTTATTTATACCCAGCAATTCATAATTATACATGTGATATGGGAAATATTGTTATCATGGTTGTTCCATAACGCACCAGTGTTTACATTGAGGTGCTGGGCGTTGTGGTCCACCATTTGGGGACATTAACCTTGGCCCTCTGAATTATTTCAACTTTGATGGGGGTGATTCATCTGTATTATAAGGCAAATATCAGGTTGATAAAATACCTTTAAATGGTGGGATTTACCCTATGTAATAACACAATTTCATTAATATTTGGAAAGTCCTTTTTACCTCTAACGGGAAGCCTTGTGCCCCTGTGTATTGGATTGAACTATATATATACATATTGTCTTTGAATATTGTGTTTCTTATAAATGATATATACATCAATTTTGTCAACTAAAAAATAGCCTTATTTCACCCATACGGTTATGAGTTATAGATCTGGCCGCAATATGAATTGTAAACTGCAGGTTTAAGATTTAAAAATACTTTGAGCTTTATTGGCATCTTAATATAGCTGTGGGCAATCATTGGATGTGCCCTTGCCTACTTATGCCCAGGAACTTATATGCACGTATGATACATGAATTTTTGATATTATGTTTGTTCCACAACGCACCAGTTGTTTCTTTGGTTGTTTTTATGGGGTAGGGTTCTTTTAAATTCTGTGTATACCAGCATGTAATAAAATAATATAATGATGTACTTTAATTATGACTGAATAAAATTTGATATTTTTTCTAATCATGATGGATATTGTATGAATTTTTGACAAGTTCCTATGTGCAGAAACACTTCTTTTGGTTTCATATATGAGTAATATGGTGGGATCTGCGCTGCCTAAAGTGTAAATAGATATGGATCTTTGGTCCTTCTTTTTGGTTAATATTGCCTTTCCTTTCCTGTCCTATTTAGTCAGTGGGGCCTCACCTTTGCTAATCCTATCATCTATCTGTGTATTATGTTTTCCCATATCACTGCAGTCTTTGAATGTGGGTGGCTTGCTATACCTTTACGGTCTATTTCTGAGGCAGAGAGTTATTAATCTTTCCTTCCTTTAGGATAGTTAGCTTCTCCGGCTGGGTCCGCGGTGCATAGGATGTTAGTTCACCCCTCAGCTACTTCTAGTGTTGATGGTTAGTAAGGGGATGGCGGCCAGATTAGTTGCCAATGCTCTTGTCACCTTTTTACCAATGATTTATGGTGATCTTCCATGGTTCTGGATCATAACAGTAAAATTAGGCAGCTGGGGGCTGGGATTCTCAGCATGGTAAGGCCCTAATTTTCTGGGCCCCCCATGCTAAAAAAACGCAGTTCGCAGACGCCCCTGGAAATGGCGCATTGCTTCTTAGAGCCATTTCCAGGTGCTTTACTCGGCTCGTCCAGCGGCTGGTTAAAAAGGGGTTAATACCAGCTTTGTATTGTCAGCTGGTACTAAGACCAAAATTCATGGTGTCACGCCAAATTAGACATGGCCACCATGAATTTCTAGTAAACCGTAAAAAAACCCACAACACACAGAAATTTTCTTATTAGAAACAAAACAAAAAAAACCTTTATAGACTCCATCTTTATTATAAAAAAAATGTTAGTCCGACATAGTCCACAGGGAGAGCAATGTCAGCTCTGCTTCATCGTTTTGTACAGACAAGTGTCTATATAGAGCAAGAAGTAAGCTGATAGTGACAGTGATTGTCAAAGTTCAATTGAGTCAATGGCTAAGCCATGGATTCGGATGAACCCTGACGTCACCGCGAACATGACCGAAAACAGCCAAAGACTGTCGAGTGATGAGCAGTGCAGTGAATACCACCAGAAGTTAATGATCGGACCCGGAAGCAGAAGCGGCCGGTAAACAGAGTCTGCAGGGCGCATCGCGGGACCTGTAAGTATAATGAAAATGTTTATTATTAACTATATTCTTTATTTTACAGTCCCCCCGCCCCATCCCATAACTGTAAAGTCCAAGCTCGGGGTTTGGATGCAAGTTCGCGTAATCGCTGACCCCGAACACAGACTTTACAAAAAATTTGGTCAAGTCTCTCGATCCTGAACATTGGGGGTGTTCGCCCATCACTATTGTTTACAGTTAGAGCAGTCAGACTGTGGAATGCCTGACTGCAAGATATGTCAAGGCTATTATAAGCAACTAGTGTTTAAAATGTTTTTTTTTTTTAATTTTTCATATACAGTACAGACCAAATGTTTGGACACACCTCCTAATTCAAAGAGTTTTCTTTATTTTCATTACTCTGAAAATTGTAGATTCACATTGAAGGCATCAAAACTATGAATTAACACATGTGAAATAAATACTTAATAAAAATGTGTGAAACAACTGAAAATGTCTTATATTCTAGGTTCTTCAAAGTAGCCACCTTTTGCTTTGATTACTGCTTTGCCCACTCTTGGCATTCTTTTGATGACCTTCAAGAGGTAGTCACTGGAAATGGTCTTCCAACAGTCTTGAAGGAGTTCCCAGAGATGCTTAGCACTTGTTGGCCTTTTTGCCTTCACTCTGCGGTCCAGCTCACCCCAAACCATCTCGATTGGGTTCAGGTCTGGTGACTATGGAGGCCAGGTCACCTGGCGTAGCACCCCATCACTCTCCTTCTTAGTCAAATAGCCCTTACACAGCCTGGAGGTGTGTTTGGGGTTATCGTCCTGTTGAAAAATAAATGATGGTCTAACTAAACACAAACCAGATGGAATAGCATGCCGCTGCAAGATGCTGTGGTAGCCATGCTGGTTCAGTATGCCTTCAATTTTGAATAAATCCCCAACAGTGTCACCAGCAAAGCACCCCCACTCCATCATACCTCTTCCCCCATGCTTCCCGATGGGAACCAGGCATGTAGAGTCCATCCATTCACCTTTTCTGCGTCGCACAAAGACAAGGTGGTTGGATCTAAAGATCTCAAATTTGGACTCATAATAATAATATCAGACCAAGCACAGATTTCCACTGGTCTAATGTCCATTCCTTGTGCTCTTTAGCCTAAACAAGTCTCTTCTGCTTGTTGCCTGTCCTTAGCAGTGGTTTCCTAACAGCTATTTTACCATGAAGGCCTGCTGCACAAAGTCTCCTCTTAACAGTTGTTCTAGAGATGTGTCTACTGCTAGAACTCTGTGTGGCATTGACCTGGTCTCTAATCTGAGCTGCTGTTAGCCTGCGAACTCTGAGGCTGGTGACTCGGATAATCTTATCCTCTGCAGCAGAGGTGACTCTTGGTCTTCCTTTCCTGGGGTGGTCCTCATGTGAGCCAGTTTCTTTGTAGCGTTTGATGGTTTTTGCCACTGCACATGGGGACACTTTCAAAGTTTTCCCAATTTTTCGGACTGACTGACCTTCATTTCTTAAAGTAATGATAGCCACTCATTTTTCTTTACTTAGCTGCTTTTTTCTTGCCATAATACAAATTCTAACAGTCTATTCAGTAGGACTATCAGCTGTGTATCCACCAGACTTCTGCACAACACAACTGATGGTCCCAACCCCATTTATAAGGCAAGAAATCCCACTTATTAAACCTGACAGGGCACACCTGTGAAGTGAGAACCATTTCCGGTGACTACCTCTTGAAGCTCATCAAGAGAATGCCAAGAGTGTGCAAAGCAGTAATCAAAGCAAAAGGTGGCTACTTTGAAGAACCTAGAATATAAGACATATTTTCAGTTCTTTTAAACTTTTATGTTAAGTATTTCATTCCACATGTGTTAATTCATAGTTTTGATGTCTTCAATGTGAATCTACAATTTTCATAGTCATGAAAATAAAGAAAACTCTTTGAATGAGGAAGTGTGTTCAAACGTTTGGTCTGTACTGTATTTAATTATAAAAAATGGAAAATTACAAAAAATAATCATTTTAATTATCAGAAATATTATTTTTTATGTTAAATTCCATTTAAGAAATGGGGCACCATGGCTATGAGGCACTATTGTGACTCATAATGGTTGAGGCCCTCATGCTTGACTGTGACTGGTAGGATAGATGATAACTTGATAGGTGTCTGAGTACTATTTCATTGGGTCATTTTATCTGCATGCCTGCACAGCCCTCTACAACTGTCTGCTATTGATACTTTGATTCCTCATCATAGAAGAGCTATGGACTCTCCCCAGCCATGCATGCGATGTGTTTCAGCTAGATGCGCGTCCTCGGACTCACATCCAGCTGAAACAGGTGCTGGGGTTAGCAAGCCCCTGCACACCCAGGCCCAGTCGCAGTCACGATCCCTGTGACTATGATTGTTACGCCCCTGATAAAGAAAACACGTGTGCACACAGCCTTAAGGCCCCGTCACACGCAGCGACGTATCTAACAACATATCGCCGGGGTCACGGATTCCGTGACGCACATCCGGCATCGTTAGCGACGTCGTTGCGTGTGACAGCAAGGAACAACCGTTAACGATGGAAAATACCTTATCATCCATCGTTGACACATCATTCCTTTTTAAAAAATTGTTGATTGTGGAGGACGCAGGTTGTTCGTCATTCCCGAGGCAGCACACATCGCTACGTGTGATACCTCGGGAACGACGAAATGCAGCTTACCTGCATCCCCCGGCAATGAGGAAGGACGGAGGTGGGCGGGATGTTACAGCCGCTCATCTCCTACCCTCCGCTTCTATTGGGCGGTCGCTTAGTGATGCCGCTGTGACGCCGCACGAACCGCCCCCTTAGAAAGGAGGCAGTTCGCCGGCCACAGCGACGTCGCTAGGCAGATAAGTCCGTGTGACGGCTCCTACCGATATTGTGCGCCACGGGCAGCGATTTGCCCGTGACGCACAATTGACAGGGGCGATTGCTTTAACCAGCGATATCACTGCGTGTAACACCCCCTTTAGCGTCAGCGATCGTTAGACTACATGTGCATATGATTCCATATATTGTTGAAAATCTTCCCAGTATCTTAGAACTTCATGGGGGCTCGGCCTTTTATTTTTAATTCTTGTCTTTCCTTTCTTCACAGTTATCGGGTTTGTAAATGTTCCATCTCTGTTGCTACAGTGTTTCTTTGTGTTTTTTTCTGCATAAATATTCACCAGCACCACTCACCATATGCTCAGCACGTTGCTCACAAGCAGAAATAGCTTCTCATGAACTTGTCAGCAGCTGAGTGGCACAACCATATCTTCCTATCATGCTAAGCGAAACCTGAAAGTGTTAACTAATCATAAACTTTCCTAACTCCCATGTGGCTTTTATTAATTTGTCTTTAAGTAGCTCATAATATTTTGCCCTTTCCGGAAAGAGGTAAGAATACAATAGATGTTCCGCAATTTACATAACCTAGTAATAACTCATGCTATTGTCACTACGGTAGGTACAGGGAGGTACCAAGCAAATGGTGAAAAAGAAGGGGACCCCTGTGTCTAGGGAAGGGGGAGATGGTGACCCCTGACCAAACCTACTGCTGGTCCCTGGTGTCCTTTACCACCCTAGATAGGTTCCGCACCTCTTCGCCGAGCCGGATACCTGACCCTAGGTATCCCTAGTGCTGGATCCTAAATAGGGACTGGATGGGGTGAGCTCTTCATCAACCCCACTAAACCCTAGAGATGACACAAGGAGGACTCAAAAGGGGAAAACGCATGAACTACTTATCCACAGATGACACCGTTAGAAGTTGAGCAAAGCATTCTGCAACGATACTACAGATGAGTACAAGCCACCTGCTTGCAACCAGAGCTTGAATGAGCTGAATAATATGACCAGCACCAGTACAGGGAAGATGGGAGTATTTTAGCACCAAATGAATGCTGAAGATCAGCAGCTGGATTGAAGGAGAGCTTTGCTGGGTCCTAAATGGGAAAAGATGGAAAGCCAAAAGGAAAGCTACCTAGTACAAGGAATACTGACAGCAGGAACAATAGAAAGTCAGGGAGCATTTTCCACAGCCAAATGCTGTGACCTTCTATTTGGCAGAAACCACATGACTGTCACCCGTGACAATTATAGATTGTAACAAAAGCTCATGCTAATGGGTATTTTCAGCTAAATGCTATTATTACAATGATAATGTAATTGTAATAAAGAATAATACTTTAAATAGTTTAATACATTTTAAATACCAATTCTAATTTCATATCACTCATCAGTTGGCAGAGCTAAATTATTGGCACATCTGTCCATTACAATCACAATACACTGCAAGCTGCTCAATGCTGTTCAGTATTATTCAGTGCTGACCACCGGGCTCCTGATTGTCACAGGCTACAGCCCCTCCTGTCTTCTCCGGATTGCTATTCTCAGCTGGGTTTTGATTTAATATAATCAGAATTGATATTAGATCTGTGTTCCGGAGAAATAACGAGGAGTAAGTACATTGAGCCACCAAAAACACTTTACTGCACATAACAACACATTTCTAGGTGATTAAATCCAGCTGGGAGGGAAACAAGATTCCAATAATTATAAAAAGATTTTAAATTTTTTTATTCAGTTTATTAAAAACTAACATAAAAAATAGCAAGGTTCCTCAAGAAAATAGGACAAAAAGTAATACCCATGCTGCAGGGATGACAGTATTAATTTAGAGCTCTCAATATAATATAGATGCAAATATACATACATAAATAGATGAAAAATAGATATATCAATATAATGGAAGTGCAATGTAGTTATCACAAAATAAGGTGCACAGTGCCCAAATCAGATTTATTAAATGCAATAGCAAAGCCCTATGATGGAGCATAGTGCTTTTAAAGAGTGGCTGATTCTACCAAATATGTACAGTATACCGCAAAAGTGAGTACACCCCTTACATTTTTGTAAATATTTTATTAAAGCTTTTCATGGGACAAAACTGAAGATCTAACCCTGTGATACAATGTAAAGTAGTCAGTGTACACCTTGTATAAGAGTAAATTTGGTGTCCTCTAAATAACTCAACACACAGCCATTAATGTCTATTCCGGGAGGTCAGGTGCCCAGATCCTCAGGTAGTCACTCCACCCTGGATTCCAGTCCTGTACTCAACACAGGGGAGCATGTTATGTGTTCACCTGGTAGGGTGGATTCCTATGGATTCCTAAGCAATTCCTAAGGCCTCTTTCACACGTCCGTGAAAAACCATGCACGTTTTTCACGGACGTGTCAGAGATGCGTTTTGCCCTCCGTGAGCCGTGTTTATGGCACATGTGTGTTCTCCGTGTGTTATCCGTGATAACACACCGAGAACGGGAACTTTCTTCTCACCTGTCCCTGGCGTCGCTGTCCGTGGTGCTGATCTTCGGTCTCCGGTCCTGCCGCCTCCCCGCTGCTGCTGCTTCCGGTCCGCAGTGAAGTGAATATGCAATGAGCATAATGAGCGGCGGTCAGAAGCAAGTGACAGCAATGGCAGAGACTGCAGGGCTGGAGAAGGTGAGTAAAGATTTGGATTTTTTTCTCAGACACGTGTGTTTTCTCCGGTGCGTGTCACACGGAACACCTCCATGTGGTCCGTATGCGGGCCATGTGACATCCGTGATGCCGGAGAAAAATGGACATGTCTACGTGTGGAGCAAACGGACACACGTATGCTCCACACGTACACACGGTCCATGGCAGAATACGCATGTGAGCGCAGACCCATTGATTTTAATGGGTCTACGTGTGCCCGTGTCTCCGGTACGTGAGGAAATTGGCCAAACACGTACCAGAGACACGGACGTGTGAAAGAGGCCTGAGAAAGTATAGAATGTAGATCAGTGAGGACCAGGACATCTGCGTTTTGGAGGACAACAGATGGACAAGGAAAACTGGAAGCACCAGGTGCTGCTGGGGAGGAGGGGGGGGGGCAGTCACATACAGGAACAGAAGAAAAGTTCGTGTAGTCCAGAACTTGCAACAGGCATATGGTTAATGGCAAAAATGTATGCAATAAGCAACTTGCAGCATGCATATGGTTAATGGCAAAGATGTATAAAATAAGGAACTTGCAGCAGGCATATGGTTAATGGCAAAAATGTATGCAATAAGCAACTTGCAGCATGCATATGGTTAATGGCAAAGATGTATGAAATAAGGAACTTGCAGCAGGCATATGGTTAATGGCAAAGATGTATGAAATAAGGAACTTGCAGCAGGCACATGGTTAATGGCAAAGATGTATGAAATAAGGAACTTGTAGCAGGGATATTACCCACAGGATAGCAGTGCTGAAAGATCAAACTAGTAACTTGCTTGCAAAGATGCAGTACACAAATAATAAAATGTATTGGAAAACGAATAACTTGCTTGAGGAGATGCAGAAATCTTAATCTTAAACAGAAATCTTTGTTTAATTTTTATTTCATAACTCAAAAGCCCATGAAAATAAACAATTTTGTAAATATTCTTATAAGAGAAATCTATTTTTTTCTAGTCCTCAACTGCTTTCTAATTATGGGTAAGATCTTTAAACCCTATTTTTAAATAAACAAGGAGCAAAAGCGAAGGCAAACCATATAGCACTCAACTCACTTGAGTTGAGTGCTATATGGTTTGCCTTCACTTTTTTTCCTTGTTTACTTCATGTTTAGTAGGCAATTAGCACCCTCGGTATAATTATTCCTTTGTGATATAGCTGCTGTGCATTCCCATCCTCTTTTTTGATAAACTCTATTTTTAGTGAAGATAGATTTTACCATTACTGATATAAGATATGTCAATTGGTGCCTGTAAGATTCTATGGAGGGAGGATGGGAGGGGAAGCTAGAGGCAGATACAGCTGTTGCACTAAGAGAAACAAGACCTGATGCTGGAGCTAGGATGGGTGTGTAACAGAATTTTTTCAGTGTCAGTGTGCCGCGCCCAGCAGTGGATCGAACCGCTCGGATCCGAGATAGTGTCCATTCGTGGCTCGAGGGTCTCCAGACCCGGGAGCTTAGGGGCCACACTCTAAAGTAAAAGGGGCAATATTTACAGGGGAGTTATAGTTCGTGACGCCACCCGTGGTGTAATTGGGGATACCGCCGCTGCTGCTGGGAGTACCCGGGGTGATGGAGTGGGGCAGCAAGGTGTCGTTAATCCTCCACAGGTAGGGGTAGGCCCCGGGACTCTGGATGGTGATACTCGGTGCCGTGTAGATGGAGAATCACTCAGGTACTCACTCAGCAAATAAGCAGACGCTGAAAATCGGGTCAACCAAGTCTCTGGGTGCCGCTGCCGCTCAAAGGGGAGCTCGTCCGGGTCCCATCCCCTGCAGTGCTGCCTGGTGATCCGTGACCTGCCTCCTGGCACGAAGTTTAAATTCACCGTAGTGGCCCAGTAATCTGGAACTTGCCGGGCCCCGCTCCCCACTATGGCTAAGTGTGGGAGCCTGCTCTCAGGGCTCACGCTTGGGATTTCAATGGACCACTTGTTTGGAAAGCCCTATCCCCCTCGTTGTGCTAGTGCCCCGATTCTGGAGCTGGTGGGAACAGTCCATAAAGGCTCCGTTCTCCGCAGGTTAATTGCCGGGCTGCCTGAAGCTTCTCCCCGACCTAAGGTCCGTGTATCCCGCCGTGCCTTTGGTCCCAGATCAGTGATAGGACAAGGCTGCTGACCGTCCTCTTTGACAGGTCCAGGCACCTAGCCTCAATCCCCTGCGACTGGGGTCGACTCCTCTAGGTCCAGATCACTGTCTGCAACCTAGTCAGCTTCTCCTGGGAGCTACTACTCCCAGCTTCCTCTGAGCTCCTCTCAGCTCGACGGCTACCTCCCTTCACTCTCCACTTCTCTACTCTCTACTAATACACTCCTCACCTCCCCTTCCTGACCCATAGGTGGGCGACCCTATTCCAATTAAGCCGTCGACTGGTGTGCCTGGTGGGTGTGGTGCAGGGTGTCTCTAGGATTTGATTAGCTGTTGGAGGCAACACTGCAAGATGGGGACCCAGAACCATGAGATTTGAATACTGCACTGTGACGACCTGATAGTCCAGGGGCGTCACATCAGCACATAACCAAAGCCTTGTGTGAAGGGAACTGGCTGACTAATTCTATTTCTGTGCTAAGCCAGACCCCTTCTCTGTCTATACATTGGAGTTGACAGTCAATGGGGCTGGCTGAGATACTGAAATAAGCAGTCATATGGCCCCTTTTACACCCAGCTAGGTACATGACAATCCAGGTCCCATATCAAAAACAGGACCTGAGGACAAGTTGCAATAGTGGTGACTTCTATAGTATTTACAGCCTCAAAAATATTTTTCTCTTAAAACTGGTGTTAGGGATAGAGTTTGGCATATTCAAATAATGAGGACTTACAGTAGCTATTAAGATGGAGGCTTAAGCTATTGACATTATCATCAGCTGGGAGCAGGCCTTTATGATATGTCAACACAACTCACTGTTATACTTATGATACCAAGTGACTTAATTGGTTGTGGCTTCAATCATGATGATCTTGAGGGTAAATACGCCCTGGTATTACTTGGTCAGAACTTTGTATGTTACTATTGAATCTGATGTATGTCAAGTATAGCCTTCAAATAGCTTGAGGTTCATTAAAACACTTCAAGGTCATGTAGACACAAATATCAGGAAAGCTAGTCATATGTACAATTTGGATTAATTGAAAATGGTTATATATTTACGAAACTCTGACTCTTTATCTCTAATAAACTCAAGGGTTTAAAACTTTAAAATAAAGGGGTTATTCCCAACATTAACGTTATCAACTGACCAAAGTGGGAAACTTACCACTGGAATCCCTACCAATCTGAAATGTCCTGATGAAGCAGTAGCCGTGCAGTCATGCCACCACTCCATTTTGTCAAGCTACCACTAGTGGGCACAGGGACTCAGGTAGGAAAAGAATTTCTGAGTGCAGTTAGACAAAAGCCCACTAGAAGTTGCTAATACAAGAGTAGGGATAGTTGTTCAGTCAGAGTCAATGCCGGGAAGTCACGTCAGTACCGAGGGAAAAACAAACAAGCCAAAGTCAAAGAACCGAGGTCGGATACCAGAAGAGCAAGTAAGCACAGGGGAGGGAGCGGAGGACATGGAACAGGATCGGAGTCTGGAAGACAGGTGTGTCGCCCTGGGCAAGCCAGGGGACACAGGTCACAACAACACACACACCCCACATTCCCTGCAGGTACACCAGCTAACTTAGAAATCCTTGTTGCCTTCCTCCAGGAGTCTGTTGATGCACACCAGGGGGTGGGCCAGGCGGTTGGCTCCGCCCACCAAGGAGCTCACAACTCTGGAGGCAGGAAGTGTCAGGCAGACGAGCCCAGGGTGAGCCTGTGTCAACAGCAGATTAGCCCAGGCAGGGCAAGAGTGAAGTTCAGCTCAGGGAGAGCTTGAGTGAGGAGTGGACAACTAGGGAAGTAAGAGAAGTGACAGAAAGCCTGAAGTTGGTCTGTGGCTGTGTGCCCAGACGGAATCAGCAAGGTCAGCAGACGGCGGTGAAGGTCTGGAGTGGGACTGTCTGGAGGTTACTGGAAGGACCCCGTTGGCTGTGTGCCCGGTGGTCTGGAGCGGATACAAAGGGCAGTCAGCACCAGAGCAGGGGCTTTTTGGATCCCAGCAAGGCTTGGAGTCGCTGTAAATTGCTAAATCCGTTAGTGAAGGGGACGTAGATCTCCCAGCAAGCAAGTCCTGATTGACGGCAAAGGTCCAACCACAACGGGGAAACACCGCCACCGCCAAGGCACCAGTTTCCCAGGGCCGGCGCCTGCGGGCAAAGTGTGGAGCTCCTCCGGCCCAGATTGTAGTCGGGGAGCAGGTAACCGGTGGGAATCCATCGCTACCAATAGACTTAACATAGGTGCAGGGAAGAGTGACCATCACCGTCAACTGCAGGGAACCGCAGCACCGTGAACCGTCCGTGGGACCGTCCTACCAGCCGTTGGTTTACCAGACGAACTGTGTCCATGTCTCAGGCTGAGTGAGTACCACAGTGCCGCAAGGCACAGCGCTGCCCCCGCGCCCCTGCGCCCTCCAGGCCCTACACTTTACATCTCTTCACTGGGCCCCGGGATCACCAACCCCTACCCACGGAGGGGCAACACAACACCTGGCTGCTCCGCATCACCATCCCCGGGACCCCCACACTGAGCAGCGGTGGTGCAATCACCACAACCGTGGGTGGCGTCACGAACTATAACAATCCCCACACCCAACAAACACCCCCCTTTCACTCACGGGCGAGGAGTGTCGCTCGAGAAACCCCGGGATCCGGCCCACCGCTCGAGCCACCACTGAGCAGCTGCCGGACCCGAGCAGAAGGGGTGAGCGCGGTGTGCTGACACCCTCCTCCCCGCCCGCGACAACTTGGCGTCACGAACAGGATCTTACCGCTCTGCCGTCTGGTAGAGGTGCGCCTTGTTACCGCCGGAGGTATCCGGCAGAAAAATTTCAGAAGCCGCCATCTTTGGCGCGAAAAGTTCCCGCTCGAGCGTCTTCTCGAGCAGTAGAGGCGCGAAGGCCAAAACCCGGCCCCGAGAGAGGAGGGGCCGGAAAGAGCTAAGGGGGACGCGATGGCGGCCGGCCGCATGTAGCTGCGGCTATAAAAGCAGGGACGCCAGGACTCTGCAGCGATATTGGGTTCCTGGAAAAACCTCGTTACCAAGATGCAAGATCCTACCCGCAACGAGGAAGCCCCCGCGCCCGGCACGGTGACGTGGTTGAGGGACCGGACCGTCCCGCTGAGTAACCGTCTGCAGGCCCAGATGCAACTCCTCCTGGAGGAGTGGGAGACCGACATGGCGGACGTAGTGGCTGCTATGTGGAGACGCGAGGCAGAAGAGGATTTGGAGGAGCGGGTAAGCGACCCACGCCCCTGTATTCCTGAAGGATCGGCCGCTGCGGCTGAGGGGCCCGGCCGGCTTCCGCTCACCCTGCCTCTCTCCCCGCTATCCGTAATAGCGGCTGCCGCCCCGCCATTAGGCCCGCTACCTGCCCAACCGGTAGCGATACCCTGCCCGGCCGCTCCGGCGGACCAGCCGGCTGCAGACGTCCAGGACGGCCCTGAAATGCACCAAGGGGAACCGCTAGAACCACGGCCCCTTAACAGCGTGGTGCCTGAAGTCCCAGTAGAGACTGTGCCAGACCCTGAGCCCGGGACCGTGGCTTGGATGAAGGCCCGGGTGATACAATTCCACCAACGACAGCAGGATCAGATCTTTCGGATGCTGGAGCAGTGGACCAACGTGGTGGAGGAGCTGATTACAACTGTCCCGATGGGCGAAAGGGGAATAGATGTAGCAGAACCGACTGGTGACCCACGTCCCTATGTCCTCCCAGGACCGGCCGCTGCGGCTGAGGGGCCCGGCCTAGTCTCGGCCTATGCATCGCCCTTGCCGTCACTGATGGGGCGCCTCAACATAAGCTCACCTACTCTACTGTTCCATGCTACTGCAGATGGGGATGAAGTGTTGGATGCTGGAGACCAGGAGGCTGCGGCAGCTGGCGGCAACCCGCCTGACGCAGAAATAAGAAATGACGACTCCTGCCCCAGCTCCGGGCCCGCTGTTGCGGCTGAAGGAGCAATTGAGCGTTCCCGCTATGTGGGGGACCCTGTGGTTTATCATACTCCGAGTACCGGTGGAAATGGGTACCGGGTACCTCTGTCGCAGCAGGCATGTCAGTGCATGTTTGATGTGTTGGTGGCAGAGGATGGGTCCGCCTTAGTAGAGGAACTGGAGTAGGGCAATGGATGCCCGCAGCACCGTCCCCGTTGGGACCACCTGCTTGTTTGAAAAAGTTTGAAAGTTCTGCAATGATAATGAAAATGATCCGAAGAAGTCACCTGATTTGTTGTTGATTTGCAACCGGCTGGAGCCGGCACCGTTGTCCCCGTGGGGACCGTTTAAAGTTTAAAAAAATGCATGGGAACTAGCCATGGACAAGCCCGTGAACTCTGCAGGGCAACCACAAACGTTAGTGGCTTGTAAATATGTTGGGTACCGTTACCGTTTCCGCAGTGCCGCCTCCGGAGAGGCAGGTTGGAGGGAGGGCCCTGAGCAGAGCAGGCCAGGGCCCAGCCACCAAAGGAACCGGTGGCTACCCTCTGGAGGGAAGGACAGATCCCGCTCGGGTACCGTGTGCTGGACTGTGGGTCAAGGGGTGCTGCCTGGGTTTTAGGGGCAGCATCAGGGCCAGGTTACTTGGGTGGGAGAGAGCGGAAACCGTGACCGTATACCGTTGAAACGTTAAAAGTAAAATGTGCCTCCCGTCTTGGGAAGAGTTTATTAAAAATGTTATTGATGTTATGTTTAACCCTGTTATCCCCTTTTTACAGAAAAATAAAACCGGTGTAGGACGGCAGCCCGCGGACGGTCTGCGTTTTGCTAAGGGGGAATGTGTCGCCCTGGGCAAGCCAGGGGACACAGGTCACAACAACACACACACCCCACATTCCCTGCAGGTACACCAGCTAACCTAGAAATCCTTGTTGCCTTCCTCCAGGAGTCTGTTGATGCACACCAGGGGGTGGGCCAGGCGGTTGGCTCCGCCCACCAAGGAGCTCACAACTCTGGAGGCAGGAAGTGTCAGGCAGACGAGCCCAGGGTGAGCCTGTGTCAACAGCAGATTAGCCCAGGCAGGGCAAGAGTGAAGTTCAGCTCAGGGAGAGCTTGAGTGAGGAGTGGACAACTAGGGAAGTAAGAGAAGTGACAGAAAGCCTGAAGTTGGTCTGTGGCTGTGTGCCCAGACGGAATCAGCAAGGTCAGCAGACGGCGGTGAAGGTCTGGAGTGGGACTGTCTGGAGGTTACTGGAAGGACCCCGTTGGCTGTGTGCCCGGTGGTCTGGAGCGGATACAAAGGGCAGTCAGCACCAGAGCAGGGGCTTTTCGGATCCCAGCAAGGCTTGGAGTCGCTGTAAATTGCTAAATCCATTAGTGAAGGGGACGTAGATCTCCCAGCAAGCAAGTCCTGATTGACGGCAAAGGTCCAACCACAACGGGGAAACACCGCCACCGCCAAGGCACCAGTTTCCCAGGGCCGGCGCCTGCGGGCAAAGTGTGGAGCTCCTCCGGCCCAGATTGTAGTCGGGGAGCGGGTAACCGGTGGGAATCCATCGCTACCAATAGACTTAACATAGGTGCAGGGAAGAGTGACCATCACCGTCAACTGCAGGGAACCGCAGCACCGTGAACCGTCCGTGGGACCGTCCTACCAGCCGTTGGTTTACCGTACGAACTGTGTCCATGTCTCAGGCTGAGTGAGTACCACAGTGCCGCAAGGCACAGCGCTGCCCCCGCGCCCCTGCGCCCTCCAGGCCCTACACTTTACATCTCTTCACTGGGCCCCGGGATCACCAACCCCTACCCACGGAGGGGCAACACAACACCTGGCTGCTCCGCATCACCATCCCAGGGACCCCCACACTGAGCAGCGGTGGTGCAATCACCACAACCGTGGGTGGCGTCACGAACTATAACAATCCCCACACCCAACAAACACCCCCCTTTCACTCACGGGCGAGGAGTGTCGCTCGAGAAACCCCGGGATCCGGCCCACCGCTCGAGCCACCACTGAGCAGCTGCCGGACCCGAGCAGAAGGGGTGAGCGCAGTGTGCTGACACCCTCCTCCCCACCCGCGACACAGGGAGGTGAGGAGGACAGGTCAGGCAAGAGGGACGGAGGTCAGGACGGGAAGGAGAGATGGAGGTAAAGACAGATCAGGGAAACAGAGGTCAGGTCAGGTCGGGCTAGAGAGACGGAGGTCAGGACAAACAGTTCCGGGTAGCAGGACAAGAAACAGAGAACTTCTCACAGGAACAGTGCATGCAGCAGAGACGGAAATATTACTGGCGACGTCGCAGAGTTAGCAGCACCAAGATATGGCGGCACGACCCCCAGAAAAAGGCCAGATCGAACAGGCCCCTCCCCAGAGACCTAAACCCCGGAGGCAGATACATGCACCGGCTCAGGAACGGCAGAACCATGCATGAATCCATGACACATTCATTCTCTATGGAATGCTGGAGATATTTAAGATCTATAGTAAGGTAAGTCCAAGAGTAAAGATGCGCAATCCCTAGGTTCGGTGTTAATACCGAATACAGACTTTACACAAAAAGCAGAGATCGGGTGCTTTACTTACACAAACCACGTTCAGTGCTCAGCACAGTGTGAGCTGCTTGCAGTGTTTGACCGGCTCACACTGGGGATAACAACAGTGTGATCGGATGTAGTGTGCACCAAAGAAAAAAATAGAAAAACTCCATGCACCCTCCCCCAGAAGTGTTCTGTTTATGGAGGGCGGAAACCCAAACTGCCCAATTAGTGAATTCCATTTGGGTTCAGGGCAAGTCTGGGTCCCAAAATGAACTGCGTCTAAACTCTAGCTGAACCTGCCTGACTGAACTTCCACGGGTCCACTCATCTCTATTCAACAACTCTTTTAGTATGTCTGGTCCCAAAAAAGTCCAGACAGGACCTTCATGTCCCCTTCGATTCGTGTAGTAAAATTTTTCAAGGCAGGGAAATATAATTCTCTTTGAAGAACCTATCTAAAACATCAAATGTTGGTTGTCTGAATTGAAAAAGTCTGAGTTACACCAGCGAGCCTTTAGAAGACCCCCTCTTAAAATCCTTTGAGTGTATATGACCAGTGTAGAGCAAGCACTAAAATGCTCTAGTGCACGGATTGAGCTGGTTGGATGCTCGTACAGGCTTGACTCAAGTCGCGAGCAAAATGGAAGTCAATGGAAACTCAAGCATTTTTCCGGCAGACCTTAACAGGAGAGCTGGGGTGAGAGGAAGAGAAATTGGGAGGAAAATGAGGAGTGCATCTTATAATCTGAATGTTACTTACCAGGGATGGTGGAGAGGGGTCACAGGAGCAATGCCACAGTGTGCTGGAGCAGCGCTGTGCTGGGGCTGCGGTCTAGGGGCGCTTTGCTGGGCTGGAGCTGCAGGCAATGTGTTGGAGCTGCGCTGTGCTCTGGCTGCTGGTCGAGGGCGCTGTGCTGTGCTGGGGGTGTGGGCATGACCCTGAAAATGTTGGAGGTGTGGACTTCAAATTAATGGCGCCCAGAGTCGGCTCATGCGTAGGTGGAGCTCTCGGCTCAAGATCTCATCTGCGCATGCGCCACCTTGTGGCACCATTTTCCTTAAGTCCACTGCTGGGAGATCAATGGGCCGGAAGTGGAGCTTTCACAGATGAGATCTTGAGCCGAGAGCTCCATCTGTGCACGCGCCAACTCCAGGTGCCATTATTTGAAATCCGCTCGACCGACATTTTCAGAATGGCGCCCGCAGCCCCAGGACAGCACAACGCAGCTCCAGCACACCACCCGCAACATCACCTTATTCTTGCCTCCTGTGACCACGCCCCACCACCGCTGCCGCCCTCTCCTAGTAAGATACCACCGGAGCATAAGACGCACCCCATTTTTTTTTACCTTTTTTCCTCTAAATTTGGGGTGCGTCTTATAAACCGAAAAATACGGTACTTAAGACAGAGACAAAAAAAAAGATATTTGTCGATAACTAAATTGCATGGGGGTAATAACTATGGAATACATCATTTGTTGGCTTTCTACGAATATATAAGAATATAAAGGAGCCGGAGATATTCAATTCCAAAACTATAGTGACAGAAGAGACTTTATTTATTATAAATATCAAAAATGGAGAAGTATTGAGCAATGTTTCTTTGAAAGGAGACAGGACCAGTGACAGGTTTACATAAAAAAAGCCTTGATATGTAACCTGACCATAAATATAAAATGTCTTTTTAAGCATTAAGAAGATGGTGACTGCGAAACAATACCCTGCAATTCAGTTATAAGCAGGAAAAAAAGAAAAGTTCTAAAAACAAAAACAAATTTAGATCTAACATCCAATAGAGAAATGTATGAAAAATTGTTTTAAATCAATAGAAAAAAAACACATACAAATGGATGACTGAAACCTATTTATATAGAATTAAGACTGAAGCCAAATGGTATCTACATGGAAAAAGAGAGTAAAGGGCTTGAAAAAAAAACTGCTTTCAAAAACAGCGCCACTCTAGTCTACAGGCTGAGTTTGGTATTGCAGCACTTGTATAGTCTTGTTGGGCTTTACTTTCAGTCTCTACTATAGCACATAAAGGGTTATACCAAACATTACATAGGTTCTTCCTTCAAGATAGGTAAATAGAGGTTGTCAAAATGAATCAACCTCTTTAAAGAGGTTGTTCACTACTTTTACATTTATGGCCTAGCTTTAGGATTGGTCATCAATGTCTGATCGTTGGGGTCTGACACTCAGCACCCCCGCTGATCAGCCTTTCTCGGTGTCGGTGTTGGCAACAGGCAGCTGTAAATGCTCAATTCCCAAGCTGCCCTGTCAACTGATAGTGGCCACGACTGGGTACTGCACATCCACCTCCTATTGATCTGAATAGGAGACGCGGCCACTATCAGAAGACAGGGAAGCTCCAGAACTGAACATTTCCGGCTGCCTGCTGCCGACACCGAGAACAGTTGACTGACATTGTTGGGGGAGACCTCCTGGGGGTCTCTCTCAGGGTCTCGGAGGAGGATTCTAAATCAGAACTGCGCAGATGAATCAGGAGAAATGACCACACAGAGACATGTCTCTATCTGGGAGAAGCTCAATGCTCTTCTGACCCTTGTATTGAAAACATAGCATATATATACACCTTACTCAGTACATCCACGTTATCTATTAACCAACCAGCTAGCTGGGCATAGTTCATTCTTTGTTTTAACAGAGTTAGCAACATTCATTAGCAAAACATTCAAGTGTGTTTAGACATAGATGAGTCTATGAATGGAACAATGTCAGTTACTTATTCTCTTCTATTCATGAATGTCAGTTACTTATTTGAAACTACACTTCTATGAATAGAAGAGTGCTAGTTACCTATCTGAAACCACAGACAAGTATCTCTTCCATTCATGAATGTCAGTTACTCATTCATGAATGGAAACTTATTCTACTTAGCCCTAAGCATAATTTTCTTTGGTTATACATTCCGTTAATATTTCAATTAGGTATATATGGAGAAGCAATTCATAAAGCATTCAAAGGACAGATTATCTTACTATTATACTGGACAAACGATTCATAGCCTAGGCCTTCACAACATATGCACACTGCTATGTCACCGTCTTCCACCATGATTCATTTCTGCAGAATATAGCGCACAGTCACCTAAGGCTGATTGCTTTTGGAGAGTCCACCCTTGTTTTCCCTCCAAGCTCCATAGTGCCTACCTGGTGTCCTACAAAGTAACAGTACCTCTCTTTTGTTTCTCACAAAGCATCAGCTTCCATAAAAAAAGTACATACCATTAAGAATGTTCCTCGTTGTGCCCCCCACACAGTAGAACTGTGGCCCTCTATGACCCCCTATACAGTAGTAATGATTACGTAACCTTTTCTTGTGAACATTTAGTAGCAAAATTCCCTTTTGTGCCCCAATATAGTAATAATGTCCCTATTGACAGGGAAGATGTTTTGAATACTGACAAAAACTTGTGATAATGTTATAAGGTACCTCAAGTTGTTGTGACTCTTTCCTAGGGAATTTGTTATGAGTGTTTCTCATTTGGGGGAGACCCTGGATAAATCTTGTGTCAGAAGGTCACAATGCCTTGCCGCTGACAGGTTCACTACTGTTATTTGATAACATCTCCTTGCTTGTAGTGCTGTAAGGGTTAAGCACCCTTTCCTGCCTGGCTGCGGGCTGTAGCTGCCAATCTCAGGTGTGGCTCTTTGGGATCACTCCCCTTCCCTATTTAAGGCATGTGATCTGATTACATTGATGTCTGTGATATAAACTGAATCCCTCATTTCTATGTGGTCCACTTTAGAAGGAGCCTGCTCTGGAAGAACTTTGTCTTATTGTGTGCAGCAGTGCTGTTTGCTGCACTGAGTCCTCCTGGAGTGTTTTTCCTTTGCATGCCTATTTCCCCTGTTTGAATTCCTACCCTTGTGTTTCTGTAATGTAGTGGCAAGTGTATTGATCTTGTTGGCCTTCTCACTAGCCAGGTGAGCGTAGGGCTAACTGAGGGAATAAAATATCCTGTTCGGCGACAGGTTGAAAGAACCTAGATAGGGATGCTAGGGAGCTTAGAAAACAGCTTGAGGTGAGTTTAGGAGATGTTCCCTCACCCCTCTCCCTAGCGGCAGGGACCTCCGTTGTATGGTGACCCCCTGTATGTTGTTACATCTTGTCCGGGTAAACCCTGCCAATAACATGCGTGACAGAAATGTCTAGAATGAACTCCTAAACCTCGATATAGTAAGGGCTCATTGTTTTTTTCTAGGGATTATAAATGGAAGGAGGTTAATATGATCAGGATCTCTTTTTCAATGGTCTTTTTGTAGAATTATACATTTTGTTATCTTCGTCGCTTCCCTTTCAGCTTGGCTAGTTTTGACCTTTTCAACTTTTTTGACACGTTTTCTCCAATGATTTCCTCTACCAAAGTTTCTTATCTTTTCCTCCTGAGGAGTTCAGCAGAGCAAGGACATCACACGTCATGCAAAACGTTTCCACTCCAAAAGCTCAGTTCACCGCTTTACCTATTTTTCTTTCAGCTGTAAGTTCCGAAATTCATACACAATTCCGGCTTTATTTGTTACCTCTTTTCACTATTGTAGACATTTTTCTGATATTACTGATTTATACTAGACTTACAAATGTTCTCAGCAAAATTGTGTAAAGCATCAACATCTTATTATTCAACCCTGTGCTCTAATGATAGTGGATCCCACCAAAGTTCTCATAAATGTGGACTAGGTAAAATTGTCTTTACCAAGTTTTTCTTGGTTTTTGGAGTCTCAAATTATTATATTTTAACTTTAAGGGCTGTTGTTCCTTTTCGGCAGGGTCCGTCCCTTGACGTACCTAGGCCCTCGCTAGCCCTGAATTCACCCTGACACCCTGACTAGTGTAAAGGCCAGCGAGACTATCTCACCACTACAGTAAAGCAACATGAGGAAGGTAAGACAAACAGGTGGGGAAAGACACAAATAACTCTGCGCAGCTTCTCCAACAGGAAAATTCTCAGCTAGAACAGAAACGAACACCTAAGTTTGTCCTAAGACAGGATCCTTCAAAGTGCACAGTATAGAATGAACTATAGCCGGCAAAGCGAGAAGTGAGGAGCGGATATTTATAGCAGAAGGCAGTGGCAGAAGCTGAGATTAAAACTACCTGTTAGATCACTGCAGGATAGAAAGAAACCTTAACCCCTTCATCACCAGATGGAATTAAATAAGTTCCAACTCAGGGGAAACGACGAGCAGGTGCTAAAGAGGTTCTACGATCAATTATATGCTGTGACTTTCTGATCCCAGATTCTA
Source organism: Anomaloglossus baeobatrachus (assembly GCF_048569485.1). Lineage (NCBI taxonomy): Eukaryota > Metazoa > Chordata > Amphibia > Anura > Aromobatidae > Anomaloglossus > Anomaloglossus baeobatrachus. The sequence goes on along the minus strand of NC_134359.1, from coordinate 254,565,217 downwards.
CCAAGATTACATCAGACCATGACACACTCGTGACACTTGAGTCTTGGCCAAACACCTATTATTGTGACTTATTTATTAGGGGAAAAAAAAAATTGGAAATTGTAATTCCAAATTCATGATCTTTCTCTTCCCCAACTTCATCTGTCAGGAGGGACTTGGGAGAACCCAATACATAGTAGATAGTTAGCCATTTTGCCAAAATCAGCAATTTTGCTGACTTTTAGGTGTAGGCGGCCCTAGGAATTTATCGAGTACAGTGAGATGATTTATGTAAATGGATCATGCATATGACAAATCATTGTTCAGAGTCCATATAGTTCATATGAGGGACCCATACACATACCATGTCCAACCGCATGGTGAGCACATGAGACATATCACCTAGGACAGGATATCTACGTATGATTATGTTGGACAAAAGAAATGGTTAAAAAACTCTGATTTTCCTTATGAAGAAGAACAACAAGAGGAAGAAGAAGAAGAAGAAGAAGAAGAAGAAGAAGAAGAAGAAGAAGAAGAGGGTCACGAGGAGGAGGAGGAGGAGGAGAAGAAGAAGAAGAAGAATAAATCACTGGTCAACTTTACAAGTCTTTTGGATTCTTCATGGCAGCGCAGGTTTTTTTAACCCTTTCTTCTACATTTACAGCCATGTTCTATATACTCAACAGTGGTTGTAACTAATCACAACTTCCCAAAGTGAGAAGTTCCATGCTACTAACCCCACTCCTGTAATTAGGATAAGACCCCATCGGTGCTATTGTGTTTTCCAGCGCATCAAGACAAAAGAAATGTAAATAAACAATTTTTCAAACTTATTGAAAGGTCATGTTGACATAAAAAAACATCTTGAACTACACTAAATCTTTTTTGATTGAAGCCCTGCCATTGAATTTGTTGGGCGCGTTAAAAAATGCCTTATGGATATCTGAAAGTCTTACATACGGATGACCAAAAGGATGAAAACTCATTTTTTTTGCAAAGCACGAATGTAGCGCCTACCTACTCACTGCCCCGGCCAGGTCCCATTCTCTCCTGCTGCAACATGGCCTTCCATATGTGCTCTTCTGCCTTTTTCCCCTCCCAGGCCCTATACATGCCGCAAAGGGTTCCTGGGAGTGCAGCTAAGACACGTGCACACACATTGGCTCTCCTCTTAAAGAGCCAGAGCGCAATTTCCCAGAAATGCATCTCAGCCTGTAGCTGAGAGGCACTGTGTATTAAAGGTATCCTCCCATTAGGGGAGGTGCCTGCGCAATGCTCCTAGTTAGGCTGGAGTCACACTTGCAAGTGACTTGCGAGTCTCACGTCACATCACCCGGCACGGCCACACAATATTTGCTGCTAACCCGCTCCTGTCAGGAGAGTGTGCGGCCGTACTGAGTGATGTGATGCGAGTCACTCGCAAGTGTGACTCTGGCCTAAGTCAGTGTCTCAGTCTGTTAGCTGGCTAGTTGACAGGTCCTGAGCTCCCATTCTGTTATTCCTTTGTGTGTCTCCAGTACCTGCCTTCTCATACCTGTGTGCCCCTGCCATGCCCCCCATTCCTGTCCACGCCCGCATGTCAAGCATTCCTCAGTCACTGTGCGTCTACCTCAGTTCGTCACCTGCCCTAGGGTTCAGCTGCCACTGTCCTGGTTACTACCCTGGGAGTGGTAGCTGGTGTCCGTCTTGCGGTCGGCGCCTAGTTACGCCCCTCCCATTAAAGGGTAAGCGCAGGTCCCTCCTTGAACTCGTCCACTCCACTACTGTCACTTTTCCCGCCTCCAGGCCTGTGAACTCCTCTGTGGGTGGGGCCAACCGCTTAGCTCCGCCCCACCTGGTGTGGACATCAGACACTGGAGGGAGGCAACAAGGATTTTTGTTTGGCTGGTGTCCCTGTCTAATGGGGGTGGGGGTGTTTGTGTGTTATCTGTGACGACCTGGCTAGGCCAGGGCGCCACACATACCAGTCTACGTTGCCATATGGCAGATCTGTACAGCACAGATCCACAATTCAGCCACGTACATGCGGCTGTACACAACAATTGCTTTTTTACTGTAAGTGCAATCCCTTTTAGGAGTGATACGATTTCTTCCGCAGTACACAATGATTGACAGTCCACCAGAGAACGGCTGCGTGCACCGCAAGAACAAATGTTTTGGTAAAACCTGAACAGCAAAATTTAGACAAACATTTGTGTTTGTTCCAGATCCTCTTGCGTTCTTTACATGTCGTCAAAATGTCATCTTTTATAAATGTGCCGACAACAGACATGCAGTACAAATCCATCTAAAAAGCCTGCCGACTCTGCCATCGGGGCCGGCTCGTTAATATCATTTCATCTGTGCGTAATTGATAGTGAATTCAATGTTCTCCCTTCAGGAAAGAAGTAGAAATAATCCTGCTTACTAATAATGATTGTAAATGTCCTCCCTGCAGCCGGCTTGCTCCTTAAAGTAATTGTCAAGGAGAGTAGATTAATAGTCAATAGATTGTACTTGAGTGATGAGCTTTAATCAATCAAGTCTTGGTGGGGTTGCAGATATATGATATATGGATGCTTCCGATGTTCATCGTGAATTATGGACTAGGGCATGAATATAAATTTGTGATGATGCATGCCGGGGATATAACATCAAGGCTGACGCATGCCAAGCCGGGCATTTTATACCATGTTTACTGCATAACTGTGGATTATTAATGAATAAGAGATTTCATTAAGGAATTGTATTCGAGTTGATGAGGATCTAAAACGTTTTTAACATGCATGACATTGATATAGTATGGAGATGACTCACGGTATACATCAGAAGGAGCTCACTTTTGCGCTTGCTTTTGTTCATGGTTAAGCTCGCCTACCGTGTGATACATGATGATACTCAGTCATCTAGATTGTGAGTTGCTCTCTAAAGAGGTGTTCTCAAGTGTGAAGAACCTTATGTGACTGACCCGTTGGTCAATCATGTTCACCGGTGCTCCATTCACTCCATTTTCTGTGCTCCACTAGTCGTCGGCACTGCCATTATAATAAATGGTGCTGCAATGCCCATGATCTACTTCTACTTATATTCCATTCACACTGGGGTCTTCAGAGCCCCTGCTCTCAGCATTGTAGGAAGCCCGCAGTCAGACCCTCATTTATCAGTAAGTTATTCCCTATCTCCTGGGAAGGGGAAAACTTTGAAATTTTAGAGTACCTCCTTAAAGATAACCAGTTACCAGATTTTTGAGGTCTAAACCAAAATTAGCACCTTAAGCAGCACCTGTCCTGCATTCTATAAAGGTCCATGTTACCTCCTGAGCCCCCCTGTACACCCCACAAATCTAATATATAATGCTGAAAGTGTAAGTGTTTATGTGTGAATGTGTATGTCTGCTAAAGGAATCTGCACCGTCGCATTTACAATCATGAAATTTGGCACAGACGCCTCATTTGACTCAGGGAATGTCATAGACTATGTTTTGAGGGGAAAATTTAAACTCTCGATTTAGTTATTTGCCAAAAAACCTGCTTACATTAAAGTGAATGGAGCTGGGTGCTACAGGTCATTAATAGGAGCTGTGATTGGTTGCTACAGTATAGGTAACAAAGCATATTCTTAGTATAAGAAGCTTATGTGTGAGGTAATATGATTTCTGTGGAGAGAGGGAAAGTGAGAGATAGACATGCAGAGATAGACAGAGATAGAAACAGAGATACAGAGTGAGAAACAGAGAGATCGAGAGACAGACAGAGATAGAGAGACAGACAGAGAGAGAGGCAGAGGGACACAGGGAGCAAGAGAAAGATGGAGACAGGGAGAGAGGGGGGTAGGGAGACAGAGAGAGGGAGACGGATAGAGAGACAAAGAGACAGAGAGAGACACACAGAGACAGACAGATAGAGAGGGAGAGAGACAGAAAGAGAGGTAGACGGATAGAGAGGGAGACAGACAGAGAGAGAAACAGAGAGACACTTAGTTACTATCCCAGGCAATGCCGGGTACTACACCTAGTACCTTTATAAAATCCCCTGTCCTGTATGCAAATCCTTGGATCCGCCATGCTAATCAGTGCTAATCGCCATCCTCCTTTGATGATTGACACGCCATCCACAAGGCCAGGCAAAATCTCGTGACTGCATATGTGTCGCCCCTGCGACTCCAGTCGCCATAGAGTATTGCACCTCAATTAAGGTGCGGTGTTCGCCTCAGGTAAGGAGGTTAATCACTGGTGTTCCACATTCACACATTACATACAGCTAAGGAGCCTTCTCACTGGTGAGCTGGACTAGGGCAGGCTGGAGTTGGCCATCACGAAATGTGGGAATTTCCCGGTCACTAGGACAACCACCTGGGGGGCGGGATCCACTTGGGATAGAAGTGGGAGCAACTCACACAATCACCAGTCAGTCTTCCCGGGACATCAGTTCTGGTGACATGACTCCACCCCCTTCTCTTTATCTTTTTCTTTCACGGGGCCTGTGGCTTGGAGCGGAACGCTCAGCCTGGGTTTCTTACCACTGGAGGGGCAACTCTGAAAAAGAACAATTTCCAAATGCCGGTGGCTTCTTCCAACTTATCCGAGGTCGACGGGGCCCATCACAGCGGTGACCAGTGCTACTGCGGCAGCAACCGGACTTCTTAAAGAACTGTGAGTAAAGACACCTGGAGCCGCTGCAGCCGACTCGGACTCTTACTACCTTCTCCGTCACCCCGCACTTTGGCGCCAACGGCCACCACCACCATCACTACTCCCTTCATCATCCTCTCTGACGCCCGCTCCACCTGTGGGGAGCGAATCCATCTTGGCTGTATTTCCATCTGCCCCGGGTCACGACAAACTTTCACCTTCTATCCCCTTCCATTGGTGTACACCTCGGGGCACGAAAACGGGGAGGCCACCACGACATCCCAGACCCCTGTACCGGCCCGGTGACAAGTAAAACAGGTACGAGACCCGACCTGGACCCCCTGGCCTCTGGGTGCTACAAGTACGCAGAGAGCTCGCCTGCCTGCAAAAGACAAGAGTGAAGTGCGCCTGCGCAAGCCGGTGATGCATCTGTGCAGGCGTGAGATTTTGCCCGGCTACATGGGTGGCACCAGCGGCGTCATCCACATCAATCATCAAAGGAGTACAGAAGGAGGAACAGGAGCCGCAACCTAGGTTGCCCATCGGACGAGACCCAAGGATTTGCTTACAGGACAGCAGATTTTATAAAGGTATATATGGGGTGTACAAGGGGGGGGGGGGGGGGGCCTTTATAAAATGCTGCACAGACGCTGCTTACGGTGCTAGTCTTGGTTTAGAACTCAAAAATCTGGCAACAGGTTCCCTTTAAAGCTCCTATTGGCTCTGGTGATTGTGAGTGTCCTGTATGATGCTTCCTGTTTATGATTGGTCAAAGTCATACAGGGGAAGAAGTACACACCCCCATAAACAATTCTCTGGTAACGCCCTCCTTGACGTACCATAAATTAAATGTCAACTTTAAAAGTTAATAACTCTGCAAAAGGTAAAATTAAAAAATAAAAACCACATTTAATTCAGCTCAGAAGCCAGTATTCCATGATGCGGCCATTTTATTATGCTCAAATGGGTAATAGGGCCTCTTTTGATCCAAAATTCAATTTACCGGTTTCAAATGCCTAATTACTGTACATGTGAATTCAGCCTAAAAGAGATCCTTCTTTGTGAACAATAATATGTACAGACATAAATAGTTCTATTTGGCTAAAAAAATAATTAAAAGGAATCTGTCAGCAGCTTTTTGCTATGAAATCTGATTCCAGTGATGTGCAGTTTTGATAGAGTCCCTGTTTTCTCTCTTGTATTGTAGTAGTCTTCAAAGTGTTGAGCTGTATATAACCCCGCCCACACCACTGATTGGCAGCTTTCTGTGTACACTGTGCATTGTAATCAAACTGTCAATCAGTGATGGTGGAGGGGTTTAATAAGATTAGCTAGACTGCATGGCACACAACACCTAGTCCTCTAGTGACAATTTCCTATTGATAAAACACTGATTGTAGTGAAATTACAGCAAGTTGCTGAGTAAGTGACACATCCCTGTAATCAGACTCTCTGCCCCTACATTAGATTAACTAGATGACAGATTCCCTTTAATTGATTAAAGTAAATGTGAAATGATCAGTTATAAGTTTTCTATCAGGTTAAAAGTGATCCAGTTTTTTTTTTATTAGATCCATATCAAACAGATAATTACTGGACACGTGAACTCAGTAAAGTAACAAGTATCGTGTCATTATCAGTACCAGCTCCTTTGCATACATTGTCATTGCAAGCTGTCTGTGCTCCTTTTTATATATATCTTTGATGTGCGTGCGCATCTACGGGATTACTCTGCGGAGTTTACAGCTTTGTGGGCTTGTTTTTCTCTTTCATGTTTGTTTCATGCACAGATCTATTACGGGGCTTTTGTTGAGCGATATCCATGTGTCTCCTTAGATGCAAAAATATTCTCTTTGCTCTAGTTAATAACTGAAAAATTGTATAGTGTCAATTATATTCACAGCCGGTAACAAAGTGATATGCTACAGCGTTCCTAGTTTATTAGATGATATATTCATCGGGAGGATGCGGGGTCTGGAAAGATGGAATTGTTTAGATACTGTTTAGATATTAGCATGTAAAGAAAAATATGAATTTGATTAGTAATTATATACATATACTGTATGTATATATATATATATATATATATATATATATATACACACATATATAAATATATATATATATATGAAAAAATTCCACACGCACACTGTGAAAAACCAAACTAAATTCTACCTTATACATAAATGTAGGTATTTAGAATACTATAATGGCCATTGTAATACCAGCCCAGCCCATATATATATATATATATATATATATATATAATATATATATATATATATATACATATATATATATATATATATATATATATATATATACAGTGCCTTGTGAAAGTATTCGGCCCCCTTGAATTTTTCAACCTTTTCCACATTTCAGGCTTCAAACATAAAGATAAAAAGTTAATGTTCTGGTGAAGAATCAACAACAAGTGGGACACAATTGTGAAGTTGAACAAAATGTATTGCTTATTTTAAACTTGTTTAAAAAAATAAATAACTGAAAATTATGATTTTCCAACAAGATGGAATTGTTTAGATACTGTTTAGATATTAGCATGTAAAGAAAAATCTGAATTTGAGTAGTAATTATATACATATACTGTATATATATATATATATATATATATATATATATATACACATATATAAATATATATATATATGAAAAAATTCCACACGCACACTGTGAAAAACCAAACTAAATTCTACCTTATACATAAATGGAGGTATTTAGAATACTATAATGGCCATTGTAATACCAGCCCAGCCCATATATATATATATATATATATATATATATATATATATATATATATATATATATATATATATATATATATATATATATATATATATATATACATAGTGCCTTGTGAAAGTATTCGGCCCCCTTGAATTTTTCAACCTTCTCCCACATTTCAGGCTTCAAACATAACGATAAAAATGTTAATGTTCCGGTGAAGAATCAACAACAAGTGAACACAATTGTGAAGGTGAATAAAATTTATTGCGTATTTTAAACTTTTTAAAAAAATAATAAACTGAAAATTGGGGCATGCAATATTATTCATCCCCTTTAAGTTTATACTTTGTAGTGCCCCCTTTTGCTGCGATTACAGCTGCAGTCGCTTGGGGTATGTGTCTATCAGTTTTGCACATCGAGAGACTGAAATTCTCGCCCATTCTTCTTTTGTAAACAGCTGGAGCTGAGTGAGGTTGGATGGAGGCGTTTGTGAACATCAGTTTTCAGCTCTTTCCACAGATTCTTGATTGGGTTCAGGTCTGGACTGTGACTTGGCCATTCTAACACCTGGATACATTTATTTGTGAACCATTCCATTGTAGATTTTGCTTTATGTTTTGGATCATTGTCTTTTTGGAAGACAAATCTCCGTCCCAGTCTCAGGTCTTTTGCAGACTCCAAAAGGTTTTCTTCAAGAATGGTCCTGTATTTGGCGCCAACCAAAGTGAGACATAATAGACAACTTCACATTTCCATCTAATATATAAAGCTGAATGTGTGTGTGTATGTGTGTATGTATGTGTGTGTGTATGTCCGGGATTGGCATCTGCACCGTCGCAGCTACAGCCACAAAATTTTGCGCACTCACACGTCTGGACCCCGAGAGTGTCATAGGCTATGTTTTGAGGGGAAATTTTAACCCCGCGCTTTACAGTTATTCACCAAAAAACCTGCCTCCATTAAAGCGAATGGAGCTGGGAGCCACAGTGCAGTCAGAACTTCAGAAGAATGCACAGCCACGCCCTTAAATGGAATGTTGGCGTGTCACAATGCAGCCAGGGAAAGAGACAGACACAGACAGGGAAAGAGGCAGACACAGACAGGCTAAGCAACAGACATAGACAGAGTGAGAGACAGACACAAAGAGACAGACACAGACAAAGAGACAGACTGACAGGGAAAGAGACAGACAGGGAAAGAGAGGGAAAGAGAGAGACAGGTTAAGAGACAGACACAGAGAGGTAAAGAGACAGACACAGACAAAGAGACAGACTGACAGGGAAAGAGACAGACAGGGAAAGATAGGGAAAGAGAGAGACAGGTAAAGAGACAGACACAGACAAGAGACAGAGACAGACACAGGGAAACAGACAGATTGGGAAAGAGAAAGAAAGAGACAGACAGGGTAAGAGACAGACAAAGACAGGTAAAGAGACAGACACAGGGAAAGAGACAGAGGGAAAGAGACAGACAGGGAAAGAGAGGGAAAGAGACAGACAGGGAAAGAGACAGACAGGGAAAGTGACAGAGATAGATAGACAGACAGGGAAAGAGATAGATAGACAGACAGGGAAAGAGATTGAGACAGACGGAGAAAGAGACAGAGACAGTCAGAGACAGACAGGGAAAGAGATAGACAGACAGACAAAGAGATAGAGAGAGAAACAGAGATATATATACAGAGGGGTAGACAGACAGAGAATGGGAGAGAAACAGAGAGACAGTTACTTTCCCGGGCAGCGCCGTCGCAGCTACAGCCAAAAAATTTTGCACACTCACACGTCTGGACGCCGAGAGCGTCATAGGCTATGTTGTGAGGCGAAATTTTAACCCCGCGCGTTCCAGACATGTGGTCTGCATGTACTGCAGTGCCTTGAAATGGAAAGATGAACCGCCAGGTTTATACTCTGCAAATGGCAAGATAAAACTTCCACCTCTCCTGTCACCACCAGATCCCCTAAAGTCTCTGATGACAGGTACAGTACAATATCAAAGCTTTTCTTGGACAACATTAGGAAGTACTGTTCTGTCCCCACTTAAAGGCGATGGAAGATGCGTAGTTGTGAGAGGTTGTGAGAGTCTTACCTTCGTTTTTCCTATAGGTGGGGCAGACAGGACCAGAGCACTCCAGAGTGAAAACATGCACAAGCTGAGATGAAACAATGGTGGTTTATTTTCTCCAAAGGTTAGGACATGCAGAGTGCAGTAATCCAAGTACCTGGCATTGAAATCTTCCAGTGATGCTTGCCTCTGTAGCTACTACGTGGTCAGAAGACTTTGCTTCTAGTAGCTCCTATAAGGGATCTTGCTCTCACAAAAGCTCTGGCTGGAATGAACATCCCAGGAAGTGATGCAAGAGGGTCATCAGACACTCCCATGGGCTGGGCAAAAGAAACAGAGGAGCTGAAAAGTCTGACCAGTAGATGGCAGCAGAGACAGGCATGAAAAACATTAAATAACAGTTTTAACTAAGACAAATAGAAACAGCACACTCCCCGTCTGAAATTCACTTTGGGGATTTCACTATTGAGTCCATAATACAACCTGAAAAGAAAGGCATGTTCAATGCAAAAACAAGCTCAATTGAGTCCAAAACAAGAAGGATGGCTCAAAGTTCAGGTCCGGTAGCGTTCATCCTGTAGGGTCGCTCTCTATGGGCAAAAGCAGAACAAGTTCGTGGATTGGCCTTGCAAAGGTCTTCGTCTCACCTTTCCTGATGACCTTTAGCTCCACCTTCCGAACATTGCCGTCCTGACTAGGCAGTATCCTAGTAATTAGTCCCATAGGCCAGTCAGTCCTTTCTGTGGTCTGATCTTTCATGAGGACTAGGTCTCCTTCCTTGAGGTTCGGCTTGGGATGTCGCCACTTCTTTCTTCCTTGAAGAATGGTGAGGTATTCCTTCCTCCATCGGTTCCAGAAGTAGTCAGCCAAGTATTGAACCCGTTTCCAGTGTTTTTGATAAGTGTTCGCGTGGGTGAACTCTCCGCTGGGCATTACCGCGTTGTCAGTTTTTTGGGTAATGAGAATAGTAGGAGTTAATATGGTTGGTGTTTCTGGATCCATGGTCACCGGCACAAGGGGTCTTGAATTGATAATGGCTGAGACTTCAGCTAAAAGAGTGACTAGAGTCTCATGTGTGAGTCTTGAGGAATTGACGTCCATTAGCATGGAGTTCAAGATGTTGCGTGAAATCCCGATCATCCTCTCCCATGAGCCTCCCATGTGAGAACTGTGAGGGGGATTGAAGATCCAGGTGCAACCTTTCTCTGCCAGCTGATCTTGGATAGGTTTGGTGTCGATGTTCAGTTCTCTACATGCACCGACGAAGTTGCTTCCACGGTCAGACCTCCGCTGTTTCACTGGTCCTCTGATGGCAAGGAACCTTCTCAAGGCGTTGATTAGGCTGGAGGTATCCATGGACTCTAACACCTCAATGTGAACGGCTCGAACACTCATGCAGGTGAATAACACAGCCCACCGCTTGCTGTTTGCTTGGCCTCCGCGAGTTCTGCGTGTGGACACCATCCATGGTCCGAAAACGTCTAGGCCCACGTAGGTGAAAGGTGGCTCTGTGGAAAGTCTGTCTGTAGGCAAGTCAGCCATTTGCTGGTACAGTTGTTTTCCTCTCGCTTTACGACAGTGCACACAATCGTGTAGTATTTGTGCTACACGTCTCTTCATTCCAATAATCCAGAGGCCTGCAGACCGTAAAGCACCTTCTGTAATTTGCCTGCCTTGGTGTTCAGTCTTTTCATGGTGGTGTCAGATCAGCAAGACTGTAACATGGTGTTTATTGGGAATGATGAGAGGATTTTGTTCTGCAACTCCAAGATGAGCCTGATTTAAACGACCACCAACTCTCAGTAAGCCGAAACTGTCGATGACTGGGTTTAAATTGGCGAGAGGACTTCTTAATGGAATCTGCTGTTTGTTGTATAAACACTTCCATTCTGTGGCAAATTCACTCTGTTGGAGGTGGCGTATTATGAGGGACTCGCTATGGGAGATGTCCTCAGCAGAAAGGGCTTTGTGGCAGACATGCCAGCGATGACAGTCTTTGGTTTTAAGGTCAGTACGACAGCATCTGGCGATATGCACTAACCTAGCGACAGTCCTGACAAGCCTCATCCAGCTGGAGAAACGTTCAAAACGTTGGCAACCGAGGTTGGAAGTTTTTTCTGCACTGGTGGCCAGGGTATTGACTTCAGCTCGGACATCTGGATCGTTGTCTGGATCTAGGATGCTGAAGGCTTCCTGGACACCTTCTTCTGACTGTCTCAGCAGGAACTCTGGACCCGTAAGCCAAGAAGAGTTAGCAAAAGAACTTATAGACATAGGTCTAGTTGCGTGATCTGCTGGATTCAGTTCAGATGGTACATAACGCCATTGTTCTGGTTTGGAGGATCTCCTGATCCTTTCAATGCGGTTACTGACGTACACATAAAATCGTCTTGATTGATTGTAGATGTAACCTAAAACGACCTTACTGTCAGTGTAGTATTGGACCTCATCTATTTCGACACACAGTTCTTGTCGTATGAAGTCGGCAATTTCCACTGCCAAAACGGTGCCACAGAGTTCCAGTCTGGGAATGGTATGGTCGGGCTTCGGGGCCAGCTTCGCCTTGCCAAATACAAATCCAACGTAGTTTTGTCCGTTGGGGTCTGTCACTTTCAGGTATGCAACTGCTGCTATAGCGTCTGTGGAGGCGTCTGAGAAGATGTGCAGTTCCTTCTTTATGCTAGAGGTGAGGGAGATTTTGAGATAACATCTTGGGATGTGGATGTTGTTCAACCCACACAACGACTGTTTCCAAGCTTCCCATTTTTGCTGTTTGTCAGAAGGGAGTGGGGTATCCCAGTCCTTGACGGTTTCAGAGAATTGTCTCAGCAAGGATTTGCCTTGTATAGTGATAGGCGCCACAAATCCCAGTGGGTCGAACAAGCTGTTCACTATAGAGAGGACACCACGTTTTGTGAATGGCTTGTCTGAGCAACTTACTTGAAATCCGAAGGAGTCGGCTGCAAGATCCCATCTGATGCCCAGGCTCCTCTGCACGGGTGGACTGTCTAGCCCCAAGTCAATGTCCTTGAATCCAGGGGCGTGATCACCCGACTCAAAGGCTCTCATTACGGTCAGGCTATTGGAAGCAATTTTGTGTAACCTGAGTTTTGCCTGGGACAGCATGCCTTGAGTCCTTTTGAGCAAATCAATGGCTTCTTCCTCGGTGGGTAGTGATTTGAGCCCATCGTCTAAATAAAAGTCTTTCTCAACAAAGCCTCTGGCATCTGTTCCATACTCGGACTCTCCCTCTAATGCGGTTCTCCGGAGACCATAGGTTGCAACTGCGGGTAAAGGGCTGTTTCCAAACACGTGGACCCTCATACGATATTCCACCATCTCTTTATTGGTGTCATTATCCTTGTACCACAGAAATCTGAGGAAGTTCCGGTGGTCCTCTCTGACTAGGAAACAGTGGAACATCTGTTCAATATCGGCAGTGATGGCGACAAGCTCTTTTCTGAACCTCAGCAATACTCCTACCAAGTTGTTTGTTAGGTTAGGACCTGTGAGGAGAACATCGTTAAGGGATACGCCTTCATGTTTGGCGCTGGAGTCGAAGACAACCCTGATTTGATTCGGTTTTCGTGGGTGGTATACACCGAATGAAGGCAGATACCAACACTCTTCGTTCTTCTTCAAGAATGGAGCAGGTTCTGCGTGGTTGTTGCGGAATATTTTGTCCATAAAGGCAACAATATGTTCTCTCATTTCAGGTTTGCTGCTCATAGAACGCTGAAGAGAGTTAAATCTGGTCTGAGCTTGAGCTCGGTTGTTTGGGAGTCTTACCCTGGTAGATCGGAAGGGTAATGGAGAGACCCAATGGTTGGTTTTGTCTTTAGAAAACTCACAGTCCATTATTCCGATGAATTCTCTGTCCTCTACTGACAAGGCTGCTTTATCGTCGTCCTTGGTTGTGAGAAAGACTGATCTTCCCAAGTTGTCGATATGCAGAGAAGAAGCGATGTCAGGTAGCTGTATTGTGTCTGGAGACTTCTCTTTCACTTCATAGTGATGAGGACATGGCTTTAAGCAGGTCGTGCGCCCATCTCCATGCACATAAGTCTTGAAGGAATCAATTTCTGATCGATCAACGCACAAATTCCCTATGACTACCCATCCCAAGTCCAGTCTCTGGGCATATGGTGCATAGTCAGGCCCATTACACTGCTGTCGCACCTTGTGTACCCTTAGATTGTCTCTGCCGAGCAGGAGTAGAATCTCTGCGTTATTGTCCAGAGGTGGGATAACACTAGCGAGGTGTCTTAGGTGTGGTTGATGAACTGCAGCTTCTGGGGTAGGAATTTCATTCCTGTGGCTGGGTATTTGGTCACATTCAACGAGCGTTGGTAGAGGTATTTCAGTCTTCCCATTGATAGGAGAAGCAATGAATCCCTGGGCTCTTCTGCCGCTAGTCTCTATGCGACCCGAGCAGGTGTTCAAGGTGTAGGGTTCTGATGGTCCATTAATTCTGAAGGCTTCAAAGAATTTGGTTCCTGCTAGGGACCGGTTGCTTTGGTCGTCTATGATGGCATACACCTTCATTGCCTTTTCTGGATGTCCCTCGGGATAAACCTTGATGAGGCATATTCGGGCACAACATTTCTGTGTTTGGCCCTCTCCACATACCTCTGAGCATGAGCAGGAGACGGCTGTGGTGGTGTCAGTCTGATTCTTGGGCTCCCCGCCATGACTTGGAGTGGGAGTGGTGGTGACTGCAGCCGGTGTGTCTCTAGCTAGCTGGGTTGGGTGCATGGCTGAAACGTGTTTTTCACTATGACACTCCTCACACTTGACAATGGATTTACAGTCCTTGGCCATGTGCTCAAGTGATGCGCAGCATTTGAAACAGATCCCAAGCTCTGTGAGGACTTTCTTGCGCTCCTGTAGGGTTTTAGATCTAAACCCTCTGCACTTGTTCAGTGAATGCGGTTTTTTATGGATGGGACATTCTTGATTGAAAGACTTATCTCGTGATGAGATGGTGTTCTGTTTATCTGTGCGTGCTGCAGGTGATGGTAGCTCAGTCTTCCTGACACTCACAGTGTTCTTAATGTCTCTGCGTTTGTGTATGGCACCTTCATACCTTGATGATGATGATGTTGCAGCTGCCGAAGTGTTGAACTCTAGGAAGTCGAGGCTGGGGTCGTTCCTCATCTGGGCCTGCTCGTCAATGAACTTGCAGAACTGAATAAATGGGGGAAAGGTGACGTCATTCATTCTTTTGTACCTTGAGACTGACATTGCCCATTTCTCCTGCAGACTGTATGGCAGCTTCACCACGATTGGGTTCACTCCATGGGCTGTATCCAGGTAGCACAGCCCAGACAGACGAGGGTCTCTTTTTGCGAGCTCCAGCTCCATGAGCAGATCACTTAGGTCTTGAAGCTTGTGGACTTCTTTAAGGTTGATCTTTGGGATGTCCTGCAGTCTCTTGAATAGGGCTTTCTCTATTGCTTCTGCGCTGCCAAAGGTGCGTTCCAGTCTCTGCCATGCAGCAGCGAGACCTGCTTCTGCTTGTCCCACATAGACGGTTCTGAGGCTCTTGATACGGTTTGTAGAGCCTGGGCCCAACCACTTGATCAGGAGGTCGAGCTCCTGTTCCGCAGTGAAGTTGAGATTTGCGATGGCTGCCTTGAAAGTTGCTTTCCAGGCCCTGTAGCTCTCTGCACGATCATCGAATTTCGTGAGACTAGTGTTGATTAGCTCTCTGCTCACCATGAACCTGGCAAACTCAGACATATCTGATTTCTCACCACTTGTTGCCACGACGACTCGTGATGCCCCTGGGGCGTATGGGCTGCCTGGCGTGAATGGATGAGATGTTCCCGGGTAAAATGACGTTGCTGCAGGGTTGAGCTGTGGTTTAGCCTCTGTAGATTCTGATGACCGCTGCTTGAGCTGTGGAAGTGGGTCAGGAAACACTTGGTTGCCATCTTGCCATGGTGACTGTGTTTGAGAGGGCACCTCTTGGTGACTGTTATTAATTTGCTCGGGTGCTTTAGGTGGCACTGGCACTGGTAGAGGTAAGTTGGAGGTTTCGGTGTTGTCGGCTTGGACGGTACTGCAAACCGGGGTTGCTACAGGTAACTGATTCAGTACATAGTCTCTTGTGCGATCAACTGGATTGTCTGCTTCCAGTGGTGGCGAGTGAGCTGGATCAGGACCTTGGATCAATGCTTGCTCAAGTAGTCTCACTTTAGCTAGCGCAACTTCCTCTTCCATCTGTGACCGAAGAATCTTTATCCGAGCCTCCGCTTCTGCCCTTTTGGCTTCCGCTTTAGCAGCTTCTGCTTTTGCATGGGCTTCTGCTTTAGCGGCTTCTGCTTTTGCAAGGGCTTCTGCTTCTACTTCTCTTTCTGTGAAGGAACGTCTCACCTTGGATTCCTCTGCTCTTATGCGGGCATCTAGTATCCTGTCACTCAGGGCTGAGCTTCTTGAGGATGATGACCCGGATGACCGAGAGGAACGTCTAGAGGAGGTTGATCGGTGTGATCTGGTTTCTTGCTGGTGAGAGATACGGTGTTCGGCCTTGTCTATGGCATCTTGCACCTTGGCATCTCTTTCCTTGTCCACCTTTTCTGCCTTGCTCAGGTCTGAAAGCGCTTCATCAATTTTAGAGTCTTTTAGAAAGGTAATGTACCTTGTTGACAGTCTCTTGTATCTTTCATGAGCTGAGTTCAGCTGTTCCACAGCGGCTTGTAAGCATGTGGCATCACCTGATGAGGATTCAAGTCTTGACATGTAATAGGTGACTCGTTCCCACTGTTCTTCCAGGTGTTCACATAGCTCATCTTTCATAGTGTGATAGTTTTCAGCGGCCTTTATCGTGGGTTTAGAAGAGCGCTTCGGTCGGACAACTTGGTCTGCTGAAAGCGTGGGCTCTGCCTCCTGGGCTTCATAATGGACAGTATCAGATTGTATTTGCTCTGTTTCAGCAGTGGGGAACTGTCCAAGGTCTTTTTCAGCCATTTTGATTTAAGGTGTACTGCCTCTTTAAGAAACTTGACTTTTGAATAGGGGTCCAAAAATCGTTGTGCAGCTCTGCAAGGACTCCCTGATGAGATTCCCAAGGTGTCTTCAGTAAAACTTGGGGTTCGCAGTGCAGCAATGTGCAGTAATGGGGTATAATGTACTGCAAGTCTATAGAAGGAGTATAGCAGGAGGGAAACAGCAGGTGCATAAACTGTCCCTTTACAATGCAAGCAGAGGTGACACAGGACGTGGCAGATGGGAGGGCTTCCCCTTAGGCTTGTCCAGGCATGCACTGTGCAGGCAGACTAGTGCACAAGGCTTGTTGCTAGGCAGATTACATGGGAAGTTACAGGGCTCTTAGGGATCTGTAGCCGGGGTATTGAGCTCTAAGGCTATGTGCGCACTAGTGCGTTTTACCCGCGGATTTACCTGCGGATTTGCCGCGGAAATTTCTTGAGAAATGTCTGCAATCTTTGTGCAGACATTTCCCAGCAAATCCTATGGTAAAAAAAAATAGCTGTGCGCACTGGTGCGGATTTTTCTCAAGAAATTTCCTTGAGAAGAATTTCTCGAGAAACTTTCTTGAGAAAATGAACATGTCCATTATTTCCGCAGGTACCCTGCGGATTTCGGCAGTACAGCCTGCAAAAATCCGCAGGGAACCACCCGCGGGAAAATCGCGGCAATTCCGCGGCTATTCTGCGGCTAATCCGCGGCAAATCCGCGGCAAATCCGCATGCGGATTTGGTGCGGATTTTTTCCGGAGGTCCGGAAATCTTTCACTCCCAGAAGTTTCTCAAGAAATTTTCTTGAGAAACTTCTCATTTCTAGTGCGCACATAGCCTTAAGCAGTCTTCTGACTGTTCTGTCCCCACTTAAAGGCGATGGAAGGTGCGTAGTTGTGAGAGGTTGTGAGAGTCTTACCTTCGTTTTTCCGATAGGTAGGGCAGACAGGACCAGAGCACTCCAGAGTGAAAACATGCACAAGCTGAGATGAAACAATGGTGGTTTATTTTCTCCAAAGGTTAGGACATGCAGAGTGCAGTAATCCAAGTACCTGGCATTGAAATCTTCCAGTGATGCTTGCCTCTGTAGCTACTACGTGGTCAGAAGACTTTGCTTCTAGTAGCTCCTATAAGGGATCTTGCTCTCACAAAAGCTCTGGCTGGAATGAACATCCCAGGAAGTGATGCAAGAGGGTCATCAGACACTCCCATGGGCTGGGCAAAAGAAACAGAGGAGCTGAAAAGTCTGACCAGTAGATGGCAGCAGAGACAGGCATGAAAAACATTAAATAACAGTTTTAACTAAGACAAATAGAAACAGCACAAGTACAACTCCTGCTTCCAAATGACATCATTTAGTGCAACAAAAGAAATG
This sequence comes from Anomaloglossus baeobatrachus, assembly GCF_048569485.1. NCBI lineage: Eukaryota > Metazoa > Chordata > Amphibia > Anura > Aromobatidae > Anomaloglossus > Anomaloglossus baeobatrachus. The sequence goes on along the minus strand of NC_134359.1, from coordinate 254,547,462 downwards.
TTTCCAACAGGATTTATGCTAACAGGATTTTTGTTAACAGCAGTTATTAACCCGGGCGAAGCCGGGTAGTACAGCTAGTATATATTAAATGTGGCTTTTTAACCCCTTAAAGAAAACCTGTTGTCCCCAAAACACTATTATATGGTTAATTTGCAGGTTAACCAATCCAGTTTGGATGCTTAACTGAAAAAGCAGCTACAGGGAGAAAATAAACTTTATTCTGTGAGGTGAGTCGGTGAGGCTCCAGTTACTGCTCAGTATACAGTGAGCGGCAGCTGTGACCACTACCGAGTAATTTGATTGACAGCTCGCTCTGCGGTGCATCTGTGCAGAGAGAGCTTCAAATCAAAGTGCTTGGACATGCTTGCAGCCACAGCTTACAATGCTATTGTGTCACGGGTGTGTTACGTGTGACAGACAGTCATGTGGTTTCTGGCCATCAAAGGTCACAGCGTCTCGCTGTGCAGAATGCTCCCTGACTTTCCATTGTTCCTGTTGTCAGTATACATTGGTATAGGTAGCTTTCTTGATGTATTCACCTCTCTCCCTTTTGGACCCAGCAGGAGCTCGCCTTCCACCCAGCTGTTGATAGTCATTATTCCTTTGATGTTTAAATACCCTTTCCTTCTTTGGACTGGTGCTGATGATATTTTAAATTCCTTCAAGCCGAGGTTGCAAGCAGGTGGCTTGTACTCCTCTGTGGTATCGTTGCTGAAAGCTCTGCTGAACTCCTACCTAAGTCATCTAATGATAAGTAGTTCATGCTTTTCCCCCGTGTGTCCTCCTTGTGTCTTCTATAGTTGTTTAGTGGAGTTGAGGAAGAGCTCATCCCATCCGTTACCTATTTAGGGCCCAGCACTAGGGATACCTAGGGTCAGGTATCCGGCGCGGCGCATAGGTGTGGAACCTATCTAGGGTGGTGAGGGACCCCAAGGACCAGCAGAAGGTTTGGTCAGTGGTTACCATCTTCCCTCTCCCTAGACACAGGGTTTTCCTTCCCTTTCGCCATACGCTTAGTCCTTCCCCGTACCTAGCCCCTGCGAGAACGCCTCTATAATTGAAAGCTGGTGGCTGCGCCAATCACTGGCAGTTGACAGCTATAATATAGACGGCATCTGCCCTATGTGTAGCCAACTCATCTTCTGAGCCTCCTTGATACACTCCATGATATAATAGTGAGATGTGAAGGGGATAAAGATAAATTTGGCGCATACTATAGCTCAGTTATTTAAGTGTGTCAAATATTAATATAGAATTTTGCAACTGTTGTGACTTTTCCACTTTAAAAATGATTGCGACATTCATGTATTTGTTCCAATATTTTTTTTAAGACAACTGCGACTGTATAACCACATCCTACTTCACACCAAAAAGTCAAAAGGTTTTTCCGCACCCCCTTTCTCATCATTGTTAAGTTTTGGTTTAGGTATTAAAAATTATTAAATAAATGGTGTAATATAATGCTAAATATGACCTACGCATTTATGACAATGAAATATCAAAATTTGCACCCACATTTTGGAGCAAATACAATGATAAATCTCCCCCATTGAGCTCAGTTTATTTCCAGGGTAATATTTTAACAAAAAATATATAATCCTATTAATTTAGCAACCAAAAAAGTAAAATAGTATTTGACACATAGAAAAGTGCAGCAGATGTACAGAAATACATTGTTTGCCTTATACCTAGTAAATAATTTCATCAACATTACTTTCCATGGAGGTATAAATGTCTACGAAATTTACGATCTGTCATAAAAGAATACAGTCCGGTCTTGCCCCTGACCCGGCCTTCCTTTGTTACTCTCTGTGGGTAGGAGATCTTCAAAACTACTACAATTTATTTCTGACTATAAACCTTAAAATATACCATCTTCTCTGAGTATTAAAATGTTTTTGTTTTTTTTTTAATATAGTGAATGATGTAAAAATGAAACACAAAAATGTCGGAAGTGCATTTAAAAAAAAATTCAAATACAATTGTATAATTTCATGGAGTTTAAATATTTCCTATTTAAAGTACATGATATGATAAACTTATTGGTGTAGTTCAAAATTACAACTCATCCCGCAAAAAATCCCCTAAGCCCTCATAAAAAAAGATATGACTCTTGAAAAAGGGCGGAAACAACGAAAATCGCTCAATACCGAAGAGGTTAAAATTACAACTGTCAAAGTATTTCTACTAGTCACGTAAAGGAATTCTCTACTATCACTCCAACCTGGAAAATAGCCAAAAGTAACTTTTTTTTTGTTTTTGCGGAGGTGTCCCATCTGTCCCTGACATTCATGTTGCGTAAAATCTTCTTACTTCAGCCATTCCATTATTAACACATTTTTATGTCATACAGAACACTTGTTAGGTGCATATGCTTATCTCTATTTGTGTGAAGTAACCATATTCAGCCTCATCCAACAGTGATACAACTTATGTGCGAACAGCTTAGTCAGATATGGAAATTCAGACATTTTATCAAGTAGTTATAACTTTCTAGAACACACAAGCTTTCTTCACTTTCCAAAACTTTGGACATTGCATAAGATTCCCTGTCTGAGAATAAAAGGAATATGGGCTAATATTAATCATGTTTGTGTACGCTGACAAGCAAAAGGGTAACAATGCTTTGAACTTTTGACTTTTAGCTCCATATCTCACCATCCACTACAGCTTTGAACCTTCATTTTATAGACAATCTTCTTGGCTATCTCATATATAAATATAACTTGCAGCTATTTAGCATATGATTAGTTATGCAGATTATTGTCAGGTCACTGCATTGTTACTGTTTTGCTCCTTTTTTTTCCTGTATACTACAAATTACACCCTGTTCCCATATTCTCTAATAGCTCAGTGTGTTATTAGGTTGATTCCCAAGTGAAAGGTCACTGGTTCGAATCGAGGAGAAGCCATTAAAAATATTTCCTAAGAAAATAGAAACAGCATCATCCAGCTCATTGATAGCCATCTCACAGCCAAGAAAATTGTCAAACTGCATCACGTGAGACCATGACAGTTGGAAGAATATGAAATTAAGTCCGTAAATCCATTCAAAAGCCAAGAGGTGGACGTCCAGGCAAATATCAGAGTCAACAAATTATTATTATTATTATTTATTATTATAGCGCCATTTATTCCATGGCGCTTTACAAGTGAAAGAGGGTATACGTACAACAATCATTAACAGTACAAGACAGACTGGTATAGGAGGAGAGAGGACCCTGCCCGCGAGGGCTCACACTCTACAGGGAATGGGTGATAGTACAATAGGTGAGGACAGAGCTGGTTGTGCAGTGGTCTACTGGACTGAGGGCTATTGTAGGTTGTAGGCTTGTTGGATGAGGTGGGTCTTGAGGTTCCTCTTGAAGCTTTCCATGGTAGTGGAGAGTCTGATGTGCTGAGGTAGAGCGTTCCAGAGTATGGGGGATGCGCGGGAGAAATCTTGTACACGATTGTGGGAAGAGGAGATAAGAGAGGAGCAGAGAAGGAGATCTTGTGAGGATCTAAGGTTGCGTGCAGGTAGGTACCGGGAGACTAGGTCACAGATGTAGGGAGGAGACAGGTTGTGCATGGCTTTGTATGTCATGGTTAATGTTTTGAACTGGAGTGGTTGGGCGATGGGAAGCCAGTGAAGGGATTGGCAGAGTGGCAAGGCTGGGGAGTAGCGAGGGGAGAGGTGGATTAAGCGGGCTGCAGAGTTTAGGATAGATTGGAGGGGTGCAAGAGTGTTGGAAGGTAGGCCAGAGAGCAGGAGGTTGCAGTAGTCGAGGCGGGAGATGATGAGGGCATGCACTAATGTTTTTGCAGATTCTTGGTTAAGGAAAGCACGGATCCGGGAGATATTTTTGAGTTGTAATCGGCATGAGTTGAAGAGGGCTTGGATGTGTGGCTTGATGGATAGAGCAGAGTCGAGGGTCACTCCAAGGCAACGAGCTTGTGAGACTGGGGTGAGTGAGCAACCATCGAGTTTGATGGAAAGGCTTGTTGGAGGAGATGAGTGAAGAGGAGGAAAGACAATAAACTCTGTTTTGTCCATGTTAAGTTTTAGGAATCGTGCAGAGAAGAAGGATGAAATAGCAGAGAGACATTGTGGTATTTTGGTTAGTAGAGAGGTAATGTCAGGTCCAGAGAGGTAGATCTGTGTGTCATCGGCATAGAGATGATACTGGAAGCCATGGGACTCTATGAGCTGTCCCAGGCCGAAGGTGTAGATGGAGAACAGCAGGGGTCAACAAATCAGCTCATCGCAAGATCTATCAGTTCTGGTGTGACAAACATTGCAATGGAGGCGTCTCATATGCTTCATAATCCCAAACGTCCATGGAAGCCCCATGCGACGAACGTTACCCAAGTCTGGAATGGTGGCCCGAAAAAAGGTGAAGAAGCCATGACTTAAATATTGTCATATGAAGCGTCGGCTCCAGTGTGCAAAAAAGTATGAAAAGTAGAAGACAGGACAGGACAGTAGAAGATTGGAAATGGGCAATTTGGAACCATGAGACAAAAGTCAATGGATTAGGCGCTTATGGGTGCAAATGGGTCTAATGAATCGAGAAATTGAAGAAACGTTCAAGTTCGGTGGAAGAAGCCTGATGATATGAGGTTGTTTTACAGCCAAAGGCATTGGATACTTGACCAGGATTGATGGTGGCCTCTACATAACTAATCACATGCCAAATAGTTGCAAGTCCAATTTATGTATGATATAACCAAGATGATTGTGTATGAAACGATGATTGTCTCACGCTCAAAGCTGTATTGGATGGTGAGATATGGAGCCATCCATCGCCGGAGAATTTCAGAGAAAAATATACCTGGCTGCAATGTTGAAGCGAGGCTTATGGCTTGGTCAGGCTGAATCAAATGTCCGGTTGTGATACATTTTTCAACAGTCCCATAATTCAGAATATTTGATAATCACAGGTCCCAATGATCCCGGATTTATGGACCTTATCAGTTTAGTTAATCCAAGTTATACTCTATACTGTCAATAATTTACAGTTTTCAATGTAATATCAATGGGAAATGGTCGATAAGCCGGTACCCTCAACGGAGAGACGTCATACCAGAGCAAATGACTAACAAAACTGTGACTTTTTAACCATTTTTATCCATTTTTTAACAGCCCCTCATTAGCAGACTGCAGGTTTCTATCTGTTCTGTGCTCAATATGGGCCACTGCTGACATATGAAAGACAAATCTAACAGCTTGACGTTTTGGCTCTGATAAAGAAAATGATTGAAAGTAAAAAATATTCATATAACTTGTCTTAAAAAGAAATGAATGAACTGATTTGAACACATAATTATCACTCCGTAAATGGCCCAGGAGACATATTTAATTTAATTTCAATGAAGAAATATTTTCAGTTTTGAAGGAAATATTGAATAAAATTGAAAAAAAAAATGCAATATGAATAATATCTTAAAATATTTTTCTTCTACAGATCACTAAGAGTGAGCAGAAGTCTATGAATAAATTACAGGGTTTTTTTTACTATAATAGGTGGACTAGGGATGAGCGAATACTAAATATTCAGGTTCGGATTATTTGTACAAAATACCTAGTTCTATTCCAGTTTTGTCACGAATAACTAATCTAATACAAGTCAATGGGGAACCCGAGCATTTTTCTTAAAGATTCCCTAGAAAAATGCTCAGGTTCCCCATTGACTTGCATTAGGTTCGTTATTCGTGATGAATACTGGAATAGTACTAGGTATTTTGTACGAATAATCCGAACCTGAATATTTAGTATTCGCTTATCACTAGTGAAGACCACAATTAGGTGCTGAATTGCAAGATTGGCCATATTTCCAGAAAGTAAGAATAAGCTCCACCACCTGAGCTTTTGATATTTAACGTGATTTTTGTCGCAGGTGTGTCACATGTGACAGACAATCATATGGTTTCGGGCCATAGAAGGTCACAGCATCTGGCTGTGCAAAATGCTCCCTGACTTTCTATTGTTCCTGCTGTCAGTATTCATTGATATCGGTAGCTTTGCTGCTGGATTCTCATCTCTCCCCTTTTGGACCCAGCAGGAGCTTGCCTTCCATCCAGCTGCTGATCATCAGTATTCTCTTGGTGCTTAAATACCCCTTCCTTCCTTGGACTGGTGCTGGTGATATTTTTCAGTTCATTCAAGTCTTGGCTGCATGCAGGTGGCTTGTACTCCACTGTCGTATCGTTGCTGAAAGTTCCACTGAACGTCTACCTGTGTCATCTGTAGATAAGTAGTTCATGCATTTTCCCCGTGTGTGTCCTCTTTGTGTCGTCTATAGTGGTTAGTGGGATTGACGAAGAACTCATCCCATCCATTCCCTATTTAGGACCCAGCACTAGGAATACCTAGGGTCAGGTATCCGGCTCGGCGCATAGATGCGGACTAGGGTGGTGAGGGACCCCAAGGACCAGCAGTAGGTTCGATCAGGGGTCACCCTCTTCAATTTCCCTAGACACAGGGCTTTCCTTCCCTTTCGCCATTCTCTTGGTATTTCTCCGTATCTAGCGTGACAATTTTTGACGTTTTCCTATCTCCTCAGGTGAATTAAAAAGCCACAATTGAGCAGACGTCATGAACTTAAATCTCAGGTTTCAGGGAAAAGACAAAATTAGGCAAGATCTTCCATAATTCTGTTAAGCAGATATGCATAATGACCAACCTCTTTCTTTAGCATTGCAAGCCTAATCTCCGATAGATCTCCTGGGCTGGTGACGAGTGTCCAGACCCATTTCTGATGTTCCAGATGACCTCAATCAAAAAAGTAAGTGATCATTGTATGGAATTGATGGGTTTAATACTGAATATCTTTCACTTTTATCTGCACAATTCACACAATCAACATGAACTAAGGTCATATGGCTTCTTGTTTTTAACTTTTTCCTTATGATGTATTTTTTATACATTTTTCCAAAGCCCCCTCTGTCTCACCCTTTGTTTTATCATTATGATGCTTTTATGTCCTTTTAAACTTGACGGTCAGACAGGATTTTTTATGCTTCTCCTCATAAAGGAGACAGTCCGGGTCTGAAACAAAAATGTGCGGAAAGTTGCAATTATCCTCTTTGTCGTTTCACCAGACATTCTCCACCCATGGGTACATCCTATGGGGACAGTATGGGCAGCTGTACATTTGTAAGGATTCTTGGATCACATTTGTATTGAGCTTGAAGTAGGCATAAAGAATACCTACAAATATGAACCTAATGACAATAGAATTACAACATAAATCAAGCCTTATTCTGGAGCAATCCTTTCTTAGAGGATCATTTGTGAAAAATATTCAAGATCTATATCAATAAGTACATTGAGAAATCAGCAAATCCTACCTAGTAAGGTATATCGATACTAGGATTATTTTAGACATTTTCCTTCTACCTCGCGTGGCTCCATTAGTCAGCTGCAGGGATTATTGATTTCCTATTTGTGCCAGCAAGTGTAGAATAGGAGTTATTCTTTACTAAATCCCTAAAGAGGTTGGCCACTATTTTTTAACATTAATGGCTATCCTTAGGAGAGATCATCTATGTCTGATCAGCCAGGGTCAGACACCCGGCACCCTCGCCAATCAGCTGCTCTCCGTGTGGCGGTAGTGTGGCATTCCTGAGGCTCTATTCGCCACAGAGTATTGCACCTTATTTAAGGTGCGATATTCGCCTCGGGTAAGGAGAGAGTTAATCACCGGTGTTCCACATTCACACTTTACATACAGTGTAGAAGCCTTTTTCACTGGGGAGCTGGACTAGGATAGTCAGGGAGGTTGGCCAACACGAAGCTTGGGACTTCCCGGTCACTAGGACAACCACTTGAGGGGCGGGTTCCACTTGGGGTAGAAGTAGGAGAAACTTCACACAATCTTTAGTCAGTCTACCTGGGAATTCAGTTCTGGCGATGTGACACCACCACCTTCTTCCTTCTTTCACGTGGACTGTGGCTTGGAGCGGAACACTAAGACCGGTTTCCTCACTAGAGGGGCAACTGTTAGAAAGGACATTTTCCAAACACCGGTGGCTTCTTCCAACTTATCCGAGGTCGACGGGCCCATCACAGCGGCTGACCGGTACTACCTGGGCGTGCGGCATAACAATGAGTAAAACAACTTGGAACCGCAGCAGCCGACTCGGACTCTTATTACCGGCGCCGCACGCCCCGCCGCCAACGGCCCCCGCCACTACTCCTACATCCCTCATCATCCTCCCCGGGGTCCGCTCCACCTGTGGGGAGCGAAACCATCTTGACTGCTACTACCATCCGCCCCGGAGGACAGCGACAGCAGTGGTGGCTAATCCCTAACCATATACCACAGGTGGCGTCATGACAACAACCCCTGTCATCACCTCCTATTTCCCCATTTATTGTGGACACCTCGGGGCACGAAACTAGGCAGGCCACTGCGACATCCCAGACCTCCATACTGGCCCGGTGATGAGTAACAGGTATCAGACCAGGACCTGAACCCCCTGCCCACCTGGGTTCCACAGAAGCAGGCAGCCAGAAATGCTCAGTTTTTGAAATACCCCATCAATAGATAGCAGCCGTGGTCGGGTACTGCACATACACCTCCCATACAAATCAATAGGATGCAGATATGCAGTACCCGGCCGCGATCAGTATAAAAAAATGGGGCAGCTCCAGAACGGAGCATTTTTAGCCACTGGCACCAAGGACAGCTGATTGGCGGGCGTCCAGAGTGTCAGACCCCAACCAATCAGACATTGATGACCTATCCTAAGGATATTTCTGCAAAGATACTTCTGTATACCCAGTGTCTAACATAGAGGTCCAATAGAAGACAAACCCATTGAAGCTGACTTTGGGAACAATCATTTACCACTACAGTCTATTTCTTATGGGTCATTTCTTTAAAGGAATCTGCCATTAATAACAATTCCCCCCAAAAAACAAATTTTTAGGCATACATGTTTTTGAAAGGTAAAGCCATCTACATATTTATATCTTCTATATGTTACTGCATTCACAAGAAATTAGCATTTGTATTAATATGCAAATTATGTATTAAGAGCTCTGGACCTGACGGACCACTTAAGAAACTCAAGCCTCCTGTACTTGTTTCCCACCTAGTACAAGACTATTTAGCCTGATTAACAGCTTACCGTCTAACTTTCTTTCCTTCCTTGGGACGTCACACAAACAGTGAGCTATCAATCAAGCTAAAGAGGCTGGTGCTGGGTAGGAAACAACCTGGGAGTGCAGTGGTTCCTTAAAGGTAATCTGTCAGGTGATTGTCTAATACAAAACTAATGGAATCCTGGAATAGGACATGGCCAACCCTTTCAGGATCAGTAACATTTATTGCTTTACCTTAACACGTTATCTTGCTGTAAACCCTAGAGAACTTAAGCTGGGAGGGACAGGCAGCGACCGGCGACCTCACAGCAGGGGCCGGGTCGTTGCTGGATGTCACACACAGCGACAGCGACGGGACGTTGCTGCTACGTCACAGAAAATGGTGATCTAACAGTGACGTCGCTGTCGCTATGTGTGAACCCAGCTTTAGTGTTGTGTGCTAGATAGTCAAGCATATGTAAACTCAACTGATTATGCACTGTGCCCCTCATCCACCTCTCATGTGCTGGAATGATAGTAAAAACATTCACTGCCATTTACTATGCCTGCAGAGAGGTGGGCGTGGGCAGCAGTGCATATTTAGTTTAGATTTACATATGCTTTACTAGCAGCTGCAGAACACTGAATTCTCAATACAGCAAGATAACAGGATAAGGTAGAGCAATAAGAGTTACTGATCCTGAAAGGGCTGCCCAAGCCCTATTCCAGGATACAATTAGTTTTGTACTAGAAAATCACCTGACAGAGACCCTTTAAGTACCATATCCAGAATACTTATAGTTTAATTTACATATGAATGAAAAAGCTAAATAAATACTCAAGAATGCAGCAACCAATAAAATGGATTTACATTTCAAATACCTGTAGGCCCATAAATTAAGGTTAGGGGGTTGTACCTACTGACAGATTCCCTTTAAAGGTGCCCCGCCATGTCGTGTTTTGATATTAAACCACCCCTAATGTGTTTTAAATGATTCAATGTGCATCACTAACATGGTTTTGTTTGTTTGTTTTGTTGTTTTTTTGTTTTTTTTTAAATTCCATGGGTTTTTTTCTTAAAAAAATACTTTGTATGCTTAGGTGAATGCAGTAAATACCTTAGGTTTCAGTTATAGCAGGGAGTTTTTGCTGGATCAGTCACTGTCACTCAAGATAAGGCATGATTTTTTTCTAAAATTAGTAACTCCCCAAGTATTGTAATTGATTACACCACAGATTCGTCAACATCACTTCTCTGCTGAGCTCCACCCATTACAGTTATATGATCATGATGTCAGCACAGGTCCTGCTCAACCACTTCTCTTCTGCTGATTACCACAGGTCTTACAGTATTACTTCTCTGCTGAGCTCCTCCCATTACAGTCACATGATAGTGACATCAGCACAGGTCCTGCACAACCACTTCTCTTCTGCTGATTACCACAGGTCCTTCACTATCACTTCTCTGCTGAGCTCTACCCATTACAGTCATATGATCATTATGTCAGCACAGGTCCTGCTCAACCACTTCTCTTCTGCTGATTACCACAGGTCTTACAGTATTACTTCTCTGCTGAACTCCTCCCATTATGGTCACATGATAGTGACATCAGCACAGGTCCTGCACAACCACTTCTCTTCTGCTGATTACCTCAGGTCCTTCACTATCACTTCTCTGCTGAGCTCCTCCCATTACAGTCAAATGATAGTGACATCAGCACATGTCATTCACCACCACTTCTCCAATGCTGACCTCCAGAGCTCAGCAAAAGATAAGTGGTTGTGCAGGAACTGTGCTGATGTCACGATCATGTGACTATAAAGGGATTTAATGCATTCACCTAAGCATAAAGAGCCCTTTTTTTTAAAGATATTTATATTACTTTTTTTAAACCATGTTAGTGATGCACTTTGCATCATTTAAAACACATTGGGGGTGGTTTAATATAAAAAAAAATGACATGACAAGTTCCCTTTAAATAAATTATCTAATATGTATGCTGTCTTTTTTGTGTGTAATGATGACGATAAAGATGGTGGGCGCACCCTTACAATTATTTTCTGTAATGGGTTCTAGGTACCATACTCTAAAGCTAAAGGCCCCTTTACACACTGCAACATCGCTAGCGATATCGCTGTAACGTCACCAGTTTTGTGACGTAATAGCGACCTCCCCAGCGACATTGCAGTGTGTGACACGCATCAGTGACCTGCCCCCAGCTGTGAGGTCGCTGATCGCTACGAGTCGTTCAGGACCATTCTTTGGTCCTTTGTTTCCCTCTGCGCAGCATGCATCGGTGTGTTTGACACCGTTACAACGACATCGTTAGCGACCCAGCCCATAGGTGTGCTAACATTCCCTTTCCAGGGAGGTCGTTCCGCAGGTCCGTATCGCTACTGCGTCGTTAGCTAGATCTGCCTGTTTGACAGCTCACCAGAGACTGTGAGAGACTTTCCAGCGATCCTGGCCAGGTCGAGATCACTGGTGGGATCGCTAGAAAGTCTCAGTGTGTAAAGGGGCCTTTTGGCCCAATAATTACTGGTACAGTACAAGGTCATAGAATAATGTCCTTAAATTGGATAATGGGTAGAACATTTCTAGGCCACCTTTCCTCAGTCCAAAGTGGCTACAACCTTTAGGCGGGCTTTGAACGTTGCGACATCGCAAGCCGATGCTGCGATGTCGCACGCGATAGTCCCCGCCCCTGTCGCAGCAGCGATATCCTCGTGATAGCTGCCGAAGCGAACATTTTCGCTACGGCAGCTTCACATGGACTCACCTGTCCTGGGACGTCGCTCTGGCCGGCGACCCGCCTCCTTATTAAGGGGGCGGGTCGTACGGCGTCACTGCGACGTCACACGGCAGGCGGCCAATAGGAGCGGAGGGGCGGAGATGAGCGGGATGTAAACATTCCGCCCACCTCCTTCCTTCCGCATATCCTACGGGAAACGCGGTGACGCCGGTAGGAGATGTTCCTCGCTCCTGCGACTTCACACACAGCGATGTGTGCTGCCGCAGGAGCGAGGAACAACATCAGACCGTCGCGTCAGCATAATTATGGATTACGCCGACGCTGCACCGATGATACGATTACGACACTTTTGCGCTCGTTAATCGTATCATCTAGGCTTTACACACTACGATGTCGCCTGCAATGCCGGATGTGCGTCACTTTCAATTTGACCCCACCAACATCGCAGCTGCGATGTCGTAGTGTGCAAAGTACCCCTTAGTCAACTGCTAGAAAAATGAAGACATTATAGACGTTTACTTTAGTTCCCCTTTAACTCAAATGATGGACAACCATCTTCAATAGTAATTATGTTTTAAACCCATTATTAAGGGTTTGGATTTCTTTAGCTTTGATGTGGAATTACACTTATAGAAACTTGTTATTCATTTTTGATGTGCATCTGCGGTAATATCAAAGACATCTGTCATGAAAAAAATAACTTACATAACTTTTAAATTTCGAGTTAATTGCAATCATAGGTCTGAACATCTCATCTACCAATATATCAAATAGTCATTAGCAGAGCAAAGCTCCACAGCAGAAAAAAACACTATAAATCACACTTAATGTGAAGCGTCGGTTCAGAAGCACTTTAAATTGAAGATGAGAGAAATGCATAATGGTTAATTGCTTAATATACTGGGGGGTTTTTTTGTTGTTTTTTTTTTGGAATTCTGGAAGGATCATATTGCCATCCTCTAATATAAAAATGGCTCTACCAGGAAATAATAGAACCAGAATCAGATGATCAGACGTTTACTGGACAGATACCTGCAACAAGCCACACATCCAAGCCCTCTTCACCTCCTGCCGCCACCAACTCAAAAATATTTCCCGGATTCGTACATTCCTTTTACAAGAAGCTGCAAAAACCCTAGTACATGCCCTTATTATCTCCCGCCTGGATTATTGCAACCTCCTGCTCTGTCGCTTCCCTTCTAACAGTCTCGCACTCCTACAATCTATTCTAAACTATACTGCCCGGCTAATACACCCCCCGCTATTCCCCGACCTCTCCTCTCTGCCAATCTGTTCACTGGCTTCCCACTGCCCAACGACTCTGGTTCAAAACACTAACCATGACATACAAACCCATCCACAACCTTTCTCCTCCCTACATCTGTGACCTAGTCTCCCGGTACTTACCTGCACGTAATCTTCGATCCTCACAAGATCTCCTTCTCTACTCCCCTCTCATCTCCTCTTACCACCATCGCATCCAAGATTTCTCCCGTGCCTCCCCCATACTCTGGAATGCTCTGCCACAACATGTCAGACTCTCACTTACCTTGACAAGCTTCAAAAGGAACCTGAAGACCCACCTCTTTCCAGTATTCACAATAGGTGATGTCACAGCTCACCTCCTCCACCTACTGTACAATGACTAAAAACCCTGTATATACAGCAGATACCACATAATCCACCATTCACAATAGGTGATTTCATAGCTCACCTCCTTCCCCTTCCTTCACATTTACAGTGCCTTGCGAAAGTATTCAGCCCCCTTGAATTTTTCAACCTTTTCCCACATTTCAGGCTTCAAACATAAAGATAAAAATTTTAATGTTATGGTGAAGAATCAACAACAAGTGGGACACAATTGGGAAGTTGAATGAAATTTATTGCTTATTTTAAACTTTTTAAAAAAATAAATAACTAAAAAGTGGGGCATGCAATATTATTCGTCCCCTTTACTTTCAAAGATATCCATAAAAAGTGTTGTTTAAAGTTTGCCATAAGCCACCTGGGAGACACCAAACATGTGGAAGAAGATGCTCTGGTCAGATGAAACCAAAATCGAACTTTTTGGGCACAATGCCAAATGATATGTTTGGCGTAAAAGCACACAAGTGGGACACAATTGTGAAGTTAAACGATATTTTTTTTACTTATTTTAAATTTTTGTAAAAAATAAAAAAAACTGAAAATTGGGGCGTGCAATATTATTCATCCCCTTTACTTTCAGTGCAGCAAACTCACTCCAGAAGTTCATTGAGGATCTCTGAATGATCCAATGTTGTCCTAAATGACTGATGATGATAAATATAAGCCCCTGTGTGTAATCAAGTCTCCGTATAAATGCACCTGCTCTGTGATAGTCTCAGTGTTCTGTATAAAACACAGAGAGCATTACGAAGACCAAGGAACACAACAGGCAGGTCCGTGATACTGTTGTGGAGAAATTTAAAGCCGGATTTGGTTGCAAAAAGATTTCCAAAACTTTAAACATCCCAAGAAGCACTGTGCAAGCGATCATATTGAAATGGAAGGAGTATCATACTACTGCAAATCCACCAAGACCCGGCCGTCCCTCCAAACTTTCATCTCAAACAAGGAGAAGACTGATCAGAGATGCAGCCAAGAGGTCCATGATCACTCTGGATGAACTGCAGAGATCTACAGCTGAGGTGGGAGAGTCTGTCCATAGGACAACAATCAGTCGTACACTGCACAAATCTGGCCTTTATGGAAGAGTGGCAAGAAGAAAGCCATTTCTCAAAGATATCCATAAAAAGTGTTGTTTAAAGTTTGCCACAAGCCACCTCGGAAACACCAATCATGTGGAAGAAGGTGCTCTGGTCAGATGAAACCAAAATCGAACTTTTTGTGCACAATACCAAACGATATGTTTGGCGTAAAAGCAACACGGCTCATCACCCTGAACACACATCCCCACTGTCAAACATGGTGGTGGCAGCATCATGGTTTGGGCCTGCTTTTCTTCAGCAGGGACAGGGAACATGGTTAAAATTTATGTGAAGACGGATGGAGCCAAATACAGGACCATTCTTGAAGAAAACCTGTTGGAGTCGGCAAAAGACCTGAGACTGGGACGGAGATTTGTCTTCCAACAAGACAATGATCCCAAACATAAAGCAAAATCTACAATGGAATGGTTCACAAATAAACGTATCCAGGTGTTAGAATGGCCAAGTCACAGTCCAGACCTGAATCCAATCGAGAATCTGTGGAAAGAGCTGAAAACTGCTGTTCACAAACGCTCTCCATCCAGCCTCACTCAGCTCCAGCTGTTTACAAAGGAAGAATGGGCAAGAATTTCAGTCTCTCGATGTGCAAAACTGATAGACACATCCCCCAAGCGACTGCAGCTGTAATCGCAGCAAAAGGGGGCGCTACAAAGTATTAACTTTAAATATTGCACGCCCCAATTTTCAGTTAATTATTTTTTACAAAAATTTAAAATAAGCAATAAATTTCGTTCAACTTCACAATTGTGTCCCACTTGTTGATTATTCACCATAAAATTTTAATTTTTTTATCTTTATGTTTGAAACCTGAAATGTGGGAAAAGGTTGAAAAATTCAAGGGGGCCGAATACTTTCGCAAGGCACTGTATATGCAAGCAAATAGTGTCCTGAGTCAGTCCATTTTATTAACAGGAAGTTTGGATTAGTGGCCAATCTGAAAACTGAAAAATGATAATTTTTTTTTCTATAGAAATAAACCTGATATAACAAGAGGTAATTTTCTGCGGACACAGAAAGTCATTATCTCACCCTATGTTGGCAGAGGAGAGTATACAATTTGTATGTCCCTTTACCAAACAAGATGACTTAACATCCCAGGTGCCAAGTGTACAGATTATTACTGCGCTATTCACTGTCAATGAAGAATAAACAACTATACTGCCATGTTGATTTAATTTATTAGTCTGTATTCCCAGGGAACATTTTACTCATCATTTGTCAAGACCTCAAGTAATCAGTCTGACTTCACGTCAAACGCAGCATCTGTTAGCGCAACATCACTCGGCTCCACACCATTTGCTTATTAATGACTGTGATGAACGATAAATCACAGGTTTACACCTCGGCTGTCAGGTACAGGTGTACACGGCGATGTAGTAAAACTTGTCAATAATGCCAATAAGAGGATTGATGACCTATAGGAAGTGGAACTAAAAGGTCAACACAACAATTTTAGTTACCAAGTCCTCAGACAGTTCTCTTCTTATTTTTCTGTTCTCCATGCTTAGTGTGGCACATACAGACACACAATGCAAAGATTGAGTCAACTTCTCCCCTTTTGATCTGGTTTCAGGTGTGATTTTCATATTGCCCACACCTGCTCATTGCCACAGGTGAGTTTGAAAGAGCATCACATGCTTGAAATAAAGTTGTTTACCCACAATTTCGTAAAAGGTAGTGTCACGCACGTGAATAACAAGGTTTAACAAAATACCCACAAACCCCCAGTAGGTGTAACTACACACAGGATACACAGGGGTCATGATACAATGGAGGTCCCTGGCGCTAGGGAGAGGGGAGTGGGGTCATCACCTACACTCTCCTATGACTGAACCTTGCACTCCCTGATGTCCCTATATGGGTTCTTTCAGCCCATCGACGACCACGTTCCTAAGCCCTCGCTTGCCCTAAACTCATCCTGGCAAGTGAACAGGCTGACAAGATCGTTAGTCTCGCCACTACAATACAAAAACACAAGGGTAGACAAACAGACTTTGGAAATAGGCATGAAAAAGGAAAACACTCTAGGCAGTGCAGTAAACATCACCGCTGCACACAAGACAACAAACTTTTTTTCAGAGCAGGATCCTTCCAAAGTGGCCACATAATGCTAGAGAGGGGAAACAAAGGCGCAATAGGGTCTTACCCGGTAATAACCGTGTGAAGATATAAATAGGTACACTCACCTGATGAGGTTGTGCCAGTCACAACCCCTTATTGAGCATGTGAGTGCCCGTGTGGTTCAAGCAGCAGCCCCGTGAAGACGTAGTGGAGAAATATATATATATATATATATATATATATATATATGAGAAAACGGGTTTTAGCCGTGCTAAAAAACCACTGTTGTCAGGATGTTAATAAAAAAATCTCTTTTATTTCAGCATTCCAACGCGTTTCAGAGACAAGGACCATCTCCTTCTTCTTCAGGGAAAAGAGAAAATACCTGAAAAAGGACACGGTCCTTGTCTCTGAAACGCGTTGGAATGCTGAAATAAAAGAGATTTTTTATTAACATCCTGACAACAGTGGTTTTTTAGCACGGCTAAAACCCGTTTTCTCATATATATATATATATATATATATATATATATATATATATATTTCTCCACAAAGTGGCCACATAGAAATATACAGGATTGGATACAATTTCTATCACTAGCATCAGTTGCTCAGGCACATGATCTTAAATAATGAAGGGAAGTGAGCTCAAAGAGCAGCACCTGAGTTTTAAAACTACAGCCAGCAGCCAGACAGGAAAGAGTGCTTAAACTTTACAGAACCACTAGCAAGAAGATACTACTCAATTGACAGCAATGGATCTGCCGGCAAAGAGCCACTGTGACCTTCTTATACTGGACTCGACTGAGGTATCCCCCAGGTGGGACACACTCATGACAGGTGGCAACAATTTTGTCGGACCCATTTTTGGAGTTTTGTATGAAATTATATCCAATTTACCATTTTTCTCGGGTTTTTTTGTGTTGTTCCATTACAGACAAAAGGATATAGACGTGTACATCAAAACGTGTAATTGCAAGAATTTTGCTTAATTTTCTGGAACAATTTCAGGGTGGCAACACTTTTGGCCATGACTGTATATATGATGATAGCGTACCTCTGACATATAGTCCGTGATCATTCCAAATAATGTCTATGTGACGTCCTGGGCAAGCCAGGGGTCACAGGTCATAACACCACCACACCCTACACCCCAGTTAGGAACACCTAAGCTACCAAAATCCTTGTTGCCTTCCTCCAGGGGCTGATGTTCACACCAGGGGGTGGGCCAGGCGGTTGGCTCCGCCCACCGAGGAGTTCACAGCCCTGGAGGCGGGAGAACCAGGCAGTTCAGTTTAGGGGAGGAAAATAGAAGGAAGTGGTAGAGGAGCTTGAGAAAAGGAGTAAAGAGTGACAGTAGTAAAGTCTGCAGTTGGTCCGGGTGTGTGCCCCGGACAGTGACAGCAAGGTCAGCAGACGGCGGTGATAGTCTGCAGGGGGACTGCTCGGAGGTTGCTGGAAGGACTGCGGACGGGTAGTGGCCCGGCGGTCTGGAGCAGTATACGAAGAACAGTCAGCACCAGGGCAAGGGCCTTTCGGATCCCGGCAAGGCTAGGAGTCACCATAATTTGCCAAATCCGTCAGTGAAGGGGACGTCTGTCTCCTAACAACCAAGTCCCGATTGAAGGCAACAGTCCAACCATTGAGGAGAGACACCGCCACCGCCAGGGCACCAGTCTCTCAGGGCCAGCGCCTGCGGGCAAAGTAGGGCTCCTCCGGCCCATATCCAAGCCGGGAAGCGGGTTACCGGTGGGAACCCATCGCAACCATTATCATCATAGGTGCAGGACAGAGGGACTGTCACTGTCACCTACTGGGGAAAGCAAGTGCAGCCGTCCGTGGGAACCATCTTTCCAGCTGTGTGTTTTACCGAGAACTGTGTCATCGTCTCAGGCTGAGTGAGTACCACAGTGCCGCCAGGCACAGCGCTGCCCCCGCGTCCCTGCGCCCACCAAGCCCTGCATCACCCACCTCAACACTGGGCCCCGGGATCACCAACCCCTACCCACGGAGGGGCAACACAACAACTGGCTGCTCCATACCATCGCTCCCGGGAGCCCCATACAGAGCAGCGGTGGTGTCAACAAATCACCACAACCGTGGGTGGCGTCACGGACAATAAACAATCCCCACACCCAAAGCCCCCCTTTCACTCACGGGCGAGGAGCGCCGCTCGAGTCCCCGGGATCCGGCCCATCGCTCGAGCCACCGAGCAGCGGCAGCAGCAGGCCGCAGTGCCCGCCGGACCCGAGCAGAGGGAGAGCGCTGCGTCCCCTCCTCCGCCCGCGACAACTTGGCGTCACAAACAGGATCTTACCGCTCTGCCGTTGGGTAGAGGTGCGCCTTGTGATCGCCGGAGGTATCCGGCTGGAAAATTTCAGAAGTCGCCATCTTTGGCGCGAAAAGTTCCCGCTCGAGCGTCTTCTCGAGTAGCAGAGGCGCGAAGGCCAAAACCCCGCCCCAATAGAGGAGGGGCCGGAAAGAAGCTAAGGGGGACGGAAACAAGATGTCTGCGCCCGACGGAGCCGCTGGAGGAGCAGTGGTCGCAGCCGCAGTGGCACCTGTGGATGGGAATGGGCCTGCCCAGGTTCCGGCCGCGCTGGCGGGAGGTGCCGCGGTCCCCGCGCTCGCTCAGGTGATGCCGTTCTCCTTGCCCTATGCGCCCGGAGCTGCCTGGCTACCGCAGTATGACGGGAAACCTGATGCTTTACAGGTCTTCTGGAAAAAGCTTAACCCGTTGCTAGAGCTGAACCCCCTAACTGATAAGCAACGCGCAGCGGTAGTGCTGGGCCAGTTAACCGGTGCGGCTGAGCAGGAGGCGGAGACCTGGGCCGAGGGGGACCGGCTCTCTGTAGCCACCATCTTTGAGAAGCTACAGACTGCCTTTGAGACCCGGACTGAAGCTGAGCTGAGGATGCAGTTTTACCAGTGCCGGCAACGGGCTGTGGATAGCATTCGGGACAATGCTCTACGCCTGCAAACCGCCCTCCGCACGTTAAAGCGGGTGAATCCTATCAATGAGGCGGACAGTAACAAGATGTTAGTAGAGCAATTTGTGCAGGGGATGAGATCCCCTGAAGATCGCAAACAACTCCGGCTGTGGGCCCTGGAACACCCTGATGTGGACTTTGCTGTGTTAAAGGAACGGGCCATTAAAGCACTACAACCCCCAGCCTCAGAAGTCCTGGAGCCAGCCCCGTGGCCCATTGAGACGGCCCCCGTTGTGGTGGCCCCTGCCCTACCAACCTCTCCAACACCTACCGCCCCAAGCAGCACTATGGAGGAACTGGCAGCCCAGGTCCGTCGCATGGACGGAGACCTCGCCAAGATTCTTGCTGCACTCCAACCTTTGACCCGATCTCAGCCTTCAGCACAAATACAGCTTGCCGACAGCCCTGAGGATGTTCCCTGGATGCAGCGGAGAAGCAATAGCAACCCGCGGAGCAGACCTCCAACCTGCTACAAGTGCCGAAAGCCTGGACATTACATCCGACAGTGCCCATTAAACGAGCAACCCCTGGGGCCCTGGGCCGACCCTCAGGAGTAGAACCCCGTGGCCCCTCGGACTGGCGGGACCGGTATATCGGGGCCCGGCCCATCATCCCCGTGGCTGTGGACGGCATACCGGTGATGGCTCTCTTGGACACTGGATCACAGGTAACCACCATACCATACACATTGTACCAGCGGTATTGGGGGATAGACGAGCTGGCACCCCCAGACACTAGTATAACGCTAATTGCTGCCAATGGACTCCCATTGACCCAAGTGGGGTATAAACAGGTGGCTATGACAGTAGGGCAACCTGAACTACAACACCAGGGTATGATTGTGATCATGAATGAACCCAGTGATCATAACCCGAAGATAGTGCTAGGAACCAGTGTGATGGAGCACTGTATGGGTGATGTGTTGGCCCTACTGCAGCAGCTGGCCGCCACGGCGGCGGGGAGCTGACAGAGAGCTGTGCAGCGTGAGATCCGAGCCTTGATGTACCGCCAGCATGTAAACTCAACAGGAGGAGAGATTGGTGGAGTGAGAGTGATGGATGTTGCTCCGTTGCTTGTGCCCCCTAGGAGTGAGATGATGATTTGGTGTAGGGCAGCAGTAGGGCCTCAGGGGCGTGACTACCCTGCCATGATGGAGCCCATACCCTCCGAGCACTGGCCCACTGTAATGGCCGCCCGAGGGGTGGTAGACGTAAAGAAGGGGAGAGTGCCCGTGAGGGTGCTGAACTGTGGGGAGGAAGAAGTCAGGCTTCCCCAGTATGCCACCATTGCCAAGCTCCTCACCCTGGATCCCCACACCATCCACGAAGCCAGTCCCTCAGTCTCCCCACCTACTACCAGCACTTCCCCGCCTCAAGGGGAGGTAAATGAGTGGCACCAACAGCTACACGTGGGCACTGATGATACCCCTACACATCACAAAGCAGGGGTATACAGGGTGGTGCGGGAGTATGAACAGGTTTTCAGCAAACATCCACTAGACTTTGGGCAGATCAAGGGGGTCCAACACCATATCCCCACCGGGGAACACCCCCTTATCAAAGAGAGGTACAGACCTATTCCCCCTGCACATTACCAGTGTGCCAAAGATATGTTGAGGAATATGAAGGAGGCAGGGGTTATTCGGGACAGCTGTAGTCCCTGGGCCGCTCCGTTGGTACTGGTCAAGAAGAAGGATGGTACCATGCGGATGTGTGTGGACTACCGGAAGATTAATCAGATAACCCATAAAGATGCCTACCCACTGCCCCGTATTGAAGAGTCTTTGGCCGCACTGAGAACTGCAAATTACTTCTCTACACTTGACCTCACCAGTGGGTACTGGCAGGTGGCCGTGGCCCCAGAAGACCGGGAGAAAACCGCCTTCACCACCCCGATGGGGCTCTGTGAATTCAATAGTATGCCGTTCGGGCTGTGCAATGCCCCAGGAACCTTCCAACGGCTGATGGAGTGCTGTCTGGGACACCTAAACTTCGAGACCGTCCTATTGTACTTGGATGATGTGATTGTTTACTCCCAGACGTATGAAGCCCATCTGGAGCACCTGGCCGAGGTGTTCGCGTCCCTTGCCAAATATGAGATGAAGCTGAAGCCCTCTAAGTGTCACCTGCTGAAACCCAGAGTGCAGTACCTGGGGCACGTGGTAAGTGCAGAAGGTGTCGCCCCCGACCCTGAGAAGATCACTGCCATCCAGGGCTGGCCGAGACCAACCACCGTGAGTGAAGTAAGGCAGTTTCTGGGTCTGGTGGGGTACTACCGGCGCTTTATCAAAGGGTACACGAAGATGGCTGCCCCCATGCAAGATCTCCTCATGGGACAGACCAAAGGTGGTAGACCCATCGGAGCCCCACTGGTGTGGGAAGAAAAGCATGAGGAATCCTTCTGCTGAAAGCGGCCTTGACCGGAGAAGAGGTCCTAGCGTATCCTGACTATGGCTGCCCGATCATCCTCTACACTGACGCCAGCAATGTGGGACTAGGAGCAGTCCTGTCCCAGGTCCAGGATGGGAAGGAGAAGGTGATTGCTTATGCTAGCCGGAAGCTTCGGCCAACTGAAAGGAACCCTGAGAACTACAGCTCCTTCAAGCTCGAGCTCCTGGCATTGGTATGGGCTATCACAGAGAGGTTCCGCCACTACTTGGCTGCAGCAAAATTCACCGCTTTCACGGACAACAATCCGTTGACTCACCTGGACACGACCAAGTTGGGCGCGTTGGAGCAGCGGTGGGTGGCCCGGCTAGCCAACTATGACTTCACCATCAAGTACCGTGCTGGTCGTGTCAACATCATTGCTGATGCACTCTCCCGAATGCCCCATTTGTCGGAGGAAGGGTGCGAGGATGACGAACTCGAGGAGATCGAGTTGCCTGCATTTCACCAGCCATCAACTGAGAAGGTACAGGTACACCAACAACGGGTGGACTTGGACCCACGGCCCAGTCAAGAGTGGCAGGAAGCTCAAAACCAGGCGCCGGCTGTCCACCTCGTCAAGACCCTGGTGGAACAAGGTGCTGTTGGAATGGACCCTGCCGCCCCAGCTGAAGCCCAGCGTTTGTGGAAAGAACGGAAACGGCTGTATCTACATCAAGGGAAGCTGTACCGTGAGCTGATCAACCCGAAGACTCATGAGAAAATCTGCCAGTTGGTTATTCCCCAAGCTGATGTAGCTACTGTTTTGCGGGCATACCATGATGGTGCCGGGCACTTCGGGTGGAAAAAGCTGGAGATGCTGTTGAGAGAGCGGTTCTACTGGAGTGGGATGCGGGAGTCAGTAGAAGCCTGGTGCCGGGAGTGTGGTCCTTGCACGCTGAGGAGGAAGGACGAGACCAGCCAGAGGGCGCCCCTACACCCGATCATCACACATCAGCGGCTGGAACTGGTCGCCTTAGACCATGTCAAGCTCACCCCCAGCCGAAGTGGGTACGCCTACGCGTTGACCATCGTAGACCACTATTCAAGATTCATGGTGGTTGTCCCCGTCAAGGACCTAACTGGTCGAACAGCCGCTCGAGCGTTCCAGGCTTATTTCTGCCGACCACATGGATATCCCGAAAAGGTGCTTACTGACCAAGGCCCGGCTTTTGAAGCGGAGGTGTTCCACGAGTTCTGCCAGTTGTACGGCTGTAAGAAGATCCGGACCACCCCTTACCATGCCCAGACCAACGGCATGTGTGAGAAGATGAACCACTTGGTCCTGGGACTCCTCAAGACGTTACCGCTGGAAGAGCGGAACCTGTGGCCGGAAAAGCTACCCGACTTGGTCGATATGTACAACAATATCCCGTCCAGCTCCACAAAGTGCACCCCAGCATATCTGATGAGGGCTCGCCCCGGCCGCCTGCCGGTGGACCTGGAGATGGGGTTGGAGGCCCCGGAAGCACTCCCTTCAACAGCTGAATGGGAAACTCGGCGGAGAGCACAATACCGGCAGATTCAAGAATATGTCGAGAAGAACTTGAGTCGGAGTCGGGAACTGCAGGAGCAGCGCTTTAATCAAAAGGCGTCTGCTGGCCCTTTTCAGCCCGGAGATGTCGTCCTGAAGCGGAAGAGGAAAACCCACAAGCTGGATGACCAATGGGAACAGAACCCGTACATCATACAGCCCACCGGATGGGAAGATAGGAAGGCCTACCAGATTAGTCGTGACCAAGGAGGCACTTTGGCCACAGTTTCCCGGGACCATTTGAAAAGGTGCCCACCAGCATTGAGGGCGATGGCTGAAGTACAAGTTCCTCCACCAGCGGAGAAGGCAGAAGAGGTGATCCACACTGTGATGGGTGACTTCCCAGCAGACTGGCCTACACAGAACGGCGCGGTGATTCTTCCAGTGATACTGTTCCCACAACCTGTGGATGAAGAAGTGGTGGAAGCGGTCAACCGTGAGCCAGAACCAGTGCCAGTGCCCAGGGATGAACCTGTGCCCAGCTCCCCTATGCCTTCGCCTGCCCCACATGATAGCAGGGAGGAGGAACCGGTTGTTCCCTCTACCCCACTGCCCAGTCCTACTGACACCGGACCCCGGAGGTCCACCCGTTCCAACCTAGGTAGACCCCCACTTAGGTACAGGGAGACCGTCCTTTAAAGAGGGGATCAGGAAGTCAGTGTGTGTTTGAAAGTTGCAAATGATAAGAGAAGATGAAACCGAGAAGTAACCTGATTGTCTAACCGTGATTTGAAAACCGGCCGTTGCCGGCACCGTTGTCCCCGTGGGGACCGTTTAAAAAGTTTTGCATGGAGAACTTTCCATGGACAAGCCCGTGAACTTGCAGGGCAACCACAAACGTTAGTGGCGTGTAAATAAGTTGTTTTACCGTTACCGTTTCCGCATTGCTGCTTCCGGAGAGGCAGGTTGGAGGGAGGGCCCTCAGCAGAGCAGGCTGGGGCCCAGCTACCACAGGAACCGGTGGCTACCCTCTGGAGGGGAAGGACAGATCCCGCTCGGGTGACTTGGTGCAGGACTTGGGTAAAGGGGTGCTGCCTGGGTTTTAGGGGCAGCATCAGGGCCAGGTTGCTTGGGTGGGAGAGAGCGGAGACCGTAACCGTAAACCGTTAGCAACGTTTAAGAACTGAACCTCCCGATGTGGGATGATGTTATAAATTGTATTATGTTTACCGTTTTACTTTTACATATTTTTCAGAAAATAAAACCGGTGTTGGACGGGCAGCCCGCGGACGGTCTGCATTTTGCTAAGGGGGAATGTGACGCCCTGGGCAAGCCAGGGGTCACAGGTCATAACACCACCACACCCTACACCCCAGTTAGGAACACCTAAGCTACCAAAATCCTTGTTGCCTTCCTCCAGGGGCTGATGTTCACACCAGGGGGTGGGCCAGGCGGTTGGCTCCGCCCACCGAGGAGTTCACAGCCCTGGAGGCGGGAGAACCAGGCAGTTCAGTTTAGGGGAGGAAAGTAGAAGGAAGTGGTAGAGGAGCTTGAGAAAAGGAGTAAAGAGTGAAAGTAGTAAAGTCTGCAGTTGGTCCCGGTGTGTGCCCCGGACAGTGACAGCAAGGTCAGCAGACGGCGGTGATAGTCTGCAGGGGGACTGCTCGGAGGTTGCTGGAAGGACCGCGGACGGGTGGTGGCCCAGCGGTCTGGAGCAGTATACGAAGAACAGTCAGCACCAGGACAGGGGCCTTTCGGATCCCGGCAAGGCTAGGAGTCGCCATAATTTGCCAAATCCGTCAGTGAAGGGGACGTCTGTCTCCTAACAACCAAGTCCCGATTGAAGGCAACAGTCCAACCATTGAGGAGAGACACCGCCACCGCCAGGGCACCAGTTTCTCATGGCCATTCCTGCGGGCAAAGTAGGGCTCCTCCGGCCCATATCCAAGCCGGGGAGCGGGTTACCGGTGGGAACCCATCGCAACCATTATCATCATAGGTGCAGGACAGAGGGACCGTCACCGTCACCTACTGGGGAAAGCAAGTGCAGCCGTCCGTGGGAACCGTCTTTCCAGCCGTGTGTTTTACCGAGAACTGTGTCATCGTCTCAGGCTGAGTGAGTACCACAGTGCCGCCAGGCACAGCGCTGCCCCTGCGTCCCTGCGCCCACCAAGCCCTGCATCACCCACCTCATCACTGGGCCCCGGGATCACCAACCCCTACCCACGGAGGGGCAACACAACAACTGGCTGCTCCATACCATCCCTCCCGGGAGCCCCATACAGAGCAGCGGTGGTGTCAACAAATCACCACAACCGTGGGTGGCGTCACGGACAATAAACAATCCCCACACCCAAAGCCCCCCTTTCACTCACGGGCGAGGAGCGCCGCTCGAGTCCCCGGGATCCGGCCCATCGCTCGAGCCACCGAGCAGCGGCAGCAGCAGGCCGCAATGCCCGCCGGACCCGAGCAGAGGGAGAGCGCGGCGTCCCCTCCTCCGCCCGCGACATCTACATTATGAAATTGTGTTCTTCAGGTTCAGATAAGATGATGACAACTCTAAATATATTACCCCCAATTCCTATATTACAGAATAATTAGCCAGCACCAGAAAATGACTCACTGCAAGTCACCCGTGTCATTTAGAAACCACAGGCACAGATGTAATAAATTACCACAGACTCATTTATAGATGGGAAAGCTACAAAAGTAGGGTTAATGGTTCATGTTATACTCCGCCATCATTGAATGATTTTAAAGACTTCGCTGGGAATGACGGAGATCACAGGATCAGCTACAATCGTAATTCCAGAGATGGATTTTATTTAAAAAAAAAAAAAAATACTTTGATCTGTGAAATAACCTCGTCTTTTTAATATAAAAAAAAATGATGGTGTATAGATAAAGAAAAATGACACTCACAGGTAATAATCTGTTTTGGATGACAATTCTGCGGAGGACTTAAACGAGCAATCTTAGTGGCCATGTCTTGATGCACTGTGTTAAGTTGAGCTTAAATTTCCATGATGAGTATTTGGTACGTCATATTTTGTCTGTGCAAAAAAAAAAAGTGTCTTACAGTTCCAGCAAACCTGATATGATTCATAAAAATGTCATGCCAGTCCCTATACAGTCTCCGCAACTGTCGCCAAACAGCACCCTGGGTCCCTACGAAAACCCTATAGATGCCGTGACTAGTGAGAGGCTAGACTCCACCGCTGCACTAAAGAAACAAGAGGGTAGGAGAAACAAACAGGGGAGAAATAACCAAAATGAAGAGGACTTTGCAAAGGCATTTGATACTGTACCACATAATAGCCTTATACTAAAGCTCCAGAAGCAAGGACTAGGGGAAACTATATGCAACTGGGTAAGGAATTGGCTAAAGGATAGGAAACAAAGAGTAGTCATAAATGGTATATTCTCTAAATGGGCTATAGTCAGCAGTGGGGTGCCGCAGGGATCTGTGCTAGGACCGATTCTTATTAATCTCTTTATTAATGACCTTGTGGATGGGATTGATAGTAAAGTGTCAGTCTTTGCTGATGACACCAAACTATGTAGGATATTAAAAACTGACCTTGATAGTACAATATTACAAAAATATCTGGATAAGATGTCAGAATGGGCAGATACTTGGCAAATGAGATTTAATGTTGATAAATGTAAAGTAATGCACCTAGGACGGAGTAATCCTATAGCTGCGTATACATTAAATGGAAGTAAACTCGGGACTACAGAACAGGAGAAGGACTTGGGTATTCTCATTACAAATAAGCTGAGCAGCAGCACTCAATGTCAGGCAGCAGCTGCTAAAGCAAACAAGATTCTAGGGTGTATAAAAAGAGAGATTAGATCCCGTGATCCCAACATATTGTTACCCCTCTATAAATCACTTGTAAGGCCACATCTGGAATATGGGATCCAGTTTTGGGCTCCACATTTTAAAAAGGACATTCAGAAGTTAGAGTCAGTTCAAAGGTGGCAACTAGACTACTACAAGGAATGGAGGCCGCCCGTATGATGAGAGGTTGAAAAAGTTAGATATGTTTAGCTTAGAAAAAAGACGTCTCAGAGGAGATCTCATTTATATGTATAAACTAGAAGGTGGCCCGATTCTACGCATCGGGTATTCTAGAATTTACGTATTGTGTAGTTCATGTATGATTTTTGTTATATATATGTGCGGTATGTGCGTATATTTGTGTGTGCAGCGTTGTCTGTGTGTGGGTGTCTGTGTAGGGCAGTTGTTTGTGGTTTCCAGTGTGTGTGTGTGGTGTGTTGTGCAGTGCGCGCGCGCGCGTGTGTGTGTGTTGGGGAGAGGTGTGCACTCTCCATCGTGCTCCATCCCTTATGCTGCGCACCCCCCATCGTGCTACATCTCCCATCCTGCGCACTCCCAAACGTGCTCCATCCGCCATGCTGCGCACTCCCAAACGTGCTCCATCCGCCATGCTGCGCACTCCCCATCGTGCTCCATTCCCCATGCTGCGCACTCTCCATCGTGCTCCATCCGCCACGCTGCGCACTCCCCATCGTGCTCCATCTCCCATGCTGCGCACTCCTAAACGTGCTCCATCCGCCATGCTGCGCACTCCCAAATGTGCTCCATCCACCATGCTGCGCACTCCCAAACGTGCTCCATCCGCCATACTCCACACTCCCTATCGTGCTCCATGCCCCATGCAGCGCACTCCCCATCGTGCTCTATCCCCTATGCTGCGCACCCCCCATCGTGCTCCATCATCCATGCTGCGCACTCCGAAACGTGCTCCGTCCGCCATGCCGCGCACTCCCAAACGTGCTCCATCCGCCATGCTGCGCACTCCTAAACGTGCTCCATCCGCCATGCTGGGCACTCCTCATCGTGCTCCATCCCCCATGCAGTGCACTCCCTATCGTGCTCCATCCCCTATGCTGCGCACCCCCCATCGTGCTCCATCTCCCATGCTGCGCACTCTCAAACGTGCTCCATCCGCCATGCTGCGCACTCCCAAACGTGGTCCATCCGCCATGCTGCGCACTCCCAAACATGCTCCATCCGCCATATTCCGCACTCGCCATCGTGCTGCATCCGCCATGCTGCGCACTTCCAAACGTGCTCTATCCGCCATGCTGCGCACTCCCAAACGTGCTCCATCCGCCATGCTGCGCACTCCCAAACGTACTCCATCCGCCATGCTGCGCACTCCCAAACGTGCTCCATCCGCCATGCTGCGCATTAACAAACGTGCTCCATCCGCCATGCTGCGCCAGCATCAGCCTCTCTACCCGCATCATCAGCCTCTCTGCCCGCAGCATCAGCCTCTCTCCTCCCAGCATCAGCGTCTCTGTCCCTAGCATCAGGCTCTCTCCTTCCAGCCTCCCTCAGCATCAGCCTCCCTTTCCCAGCCTTCCCAAGGATCAGCCTCTCTCCTCCCAGCTTCCTTCCTCCCAGCCTCCCCCTCCCAGCCTCCCTCAGCATCAGCCTTCCTGTCCCAGTCTCCCCCAGCATCAGCCTCTCCAAGCATCAGCCTCCACCAGCATCAGCCTCTGTTCTTCCAGCCTCCTCCAGCATCAGCTTCCCTAAGCATCAGCCTCCCTCGTCCCAGCCTCCCTCAGCATCAGCCTCTCTCCTTCCAGCCTCCCTCAGCATCAGCCTCCTCTCCCCAGCCTTCCATAGGATCAGCCTCTCTCCTCCCAGCCTCCTTCTTCCCAGCTTTCCCATCCCAGCCTCCTTCAGCATCAGCATTTCCCTCTTCCCCATGATCAGCCTCTCTGCTCCCAGCCTCCTCCAGCACGCCCTGCTCCTCTGCCGACACTCACACACCCGATCGCATGCACTCACACACACACCCGATCGCATCCACTCACACACACACCCGATCGCATCTACTCACACACACACCCGATCGCATCCACTCACACACACACCCGATCGCATCTACTCACACACACACCCGATCGCATCCACTCACACACACCCGATCGCATCCACTCACACACACACCCGATCGCATCTACTCACACACACACCCGATCGCATCCACTCACACACACACCCGATCGCATCCACTCACACACACACCCGATCGCATCCACTCACACACACGCGATCGCATCCACTCACACACACCCGATCGCATCCACTCACACACACCCGATCGCATCCACTCACACACACCCGATCGCATCCACTCACACACACCCGATCGCATCCACTCACACACACAGACACTGACGATATCGCACTTACGCGCTCATACTCACAACATCCGGGGATATCACATGCTTCTGGCCATGTGATCCTCCGTCAGGTCCTGGAAGATCACAACAGCACATTTTCGCCGCCGAGAAGCAAGCGATATCCCAGGATGTCGTGAGTATGTGGATGCGATGTGAGGTGTGTGTGAGGTGTGTATGAGAGTGAGTGTGAGTGTGATCTGATGTGTGTGTATGTTTGTGTGTGTGCGTGTGGACCTTCCGGCGCAGCAGGACCTTGATGGGCTTGTAACCATGCGAGCATGGTTACCAACGTATCCACACCACTCCCACCACTGCCGTGGGAGCGGGGGCCGGGGGAGGGGGAGGGAGTACAGTACTCACCTCCGTGACAGCGCTTGTAACCATGCGAGTATCCACACCACCCCTTTGGGAGCGGGGGCCGGGGGGGGGGGGGGGATAGGGAGTACCGTACTCACCTCCGTGACAGCCGTGTCAGTTAGAGAAATGCGCGGGGGGAGGGAGGGGGTGGGGCCAGAGCTAACGTGCATTGCGTGAGGGGGGCGGGGCGTGGCGTGGCTGAATTGCCAATGCCTGCAGGGTGCCGGGGCTAGAGGCCAATCTGTGGGGGGGGCGGAGCCTGGGCGAGCGGCTGGCCAATCCGTGTGGGGGCGCAGCCTGGGCGAGCGGCCAATCCGTGTGGGGGGGCGGGGCCATGGCGAGCCCAGCGGCCAATCAGCTTTGTGTCACCGTAAGGACACAATTTTGGAGCATGACAGACAGACAGACAGATAGACAGACAGACAGACAGACAGACAGAATAAGGCAATTATATATATAGATACATGTGTGGTCAATATAAAGGACTGGCACATGACTTATTTCTTCCAAAGACAGTACTAAGGACCAGGGTTCACTCACTGCGAGTGGAAGAAAAGCGATTCCAACAGCTAAATAGGAAAGGGTTCTTTACAGTTAGAGCAGTCAGACTGTGGAATACACTACCACAAGAGGTAGTAATGGCAGATACTATAACAGCTTTTAGAAAAGGGCTGGATGATTTCCTCACTACACACAACATTGTTGGTTATAAATGACTTAGTGACCAAATGTAGAACGGATATGGCTACCAAGCAGGTGCAGCTGACCTTAACTGAAAATTGACATTAACTACTTCAGAACCAAAGGAAACAAATATAGATAAGGGGCTCCAGTCCTCAAGCTGCCACTAGTCTTCCAAAACAGGAAGACGACCGTAACATGCCCGCTGGGCTTTTTTTTATGATGTATAAACTGTCCTATGATGAGTTTTTGAAATCCGCAACATGTCAATTTCTCCTGTGGATACGCTGCGATTTCAGTGCAGATTTGCTGCATATGATTGCATTACATGTGGAAAATCCACACTTAAAAACAAGCATATGCGCTGTGAAAACCATACATGACTATCAAAACCACACAGGACTATCAATGAAGTTATGTCAAAGCAAAACACCAGGAAGTATAAAAACAAAAAAGGAGCTTAATATAAAGCACAACATAGCAAAAAGAGACAAAAATCGCAGTAAAAATGCATGTAAAAAACACACTCATAAATTCAATGAATAACACACAGTTAACCTAATTTATCTAATTGGTGCAGAAATGTTGCAAAAAAATCTCCAGCATTCAAAAATTACCAAATACTCATCGTTCATCGTGGGAACGTAGCCTTGCAGTTTTTAATGGGGTTGAAAACTGTTTTTTTTCACCAATGTAGTACCAAAGCTGTCCACATGAGTGGCATTGCAGCTCAACCAAATTGACTTAAGGGATGTCCATTACTTTTACATTGATGGCCTATCCTCAGGACACCCAGCACCCCTGCAGATCAGCTGTTCTCAGTCCCGGCGGCAGCAGCAGGTAGCCAGAAATGCTCAGTTCTGGAGCTGCTCCATCTTCGAATAGTGGCCATGGCCAGGAACTACATATCCGCCTCCCATTCAAATCAATACAGGTGGATGTGTAGCACCCGGCCGCGGACTTTATCAGAAGACGGAGCAGCTCCAGAACTGAGCATTTCCAGCTGCCTGCTGCTGCTGCCGGGTCCAAGAACAGCTGATCGGTGGGGGTGCCGGGTGTTGGATCCTGGCCGATCTAACATTGATGACCTATCCTGAGGATAGGCTATCAATATAAAAGTAGGGGACAACTTTTTCATTGAAACTGAACTGTAATATCAGGCACAACCCAATGACAGATGTGACCCATTTTCATTTTTGTGCTTTTGTGTTTTCCTCCCCTTCTTCAAAAGAGACATTATTATTTTTTTTTTCATCAACTGAGACATAGGCTTGTTTTTTTGTGGGATATAATGTACAGAGAAAAGTAGGGTGAAATGGTTAAAAAAAGTGAAAATGTTATTTTTTTTATTTCGCAGGTGTCAGGGGCCATATTTGATAGATGGTATCATGAACTCACAGGTTCTGCTCTATAGTGAAAGAGAAGATGCTGCCATCACTCCGTGCCCTTGGTAGACGTGCACTTTTCCAACAGGACAATGATCCAAACACATCTCCTGCATTTCTGAAGAACAGGGTGAAAGTGATTCGGTGGCCGAGTGTTTCCTGATCTGACCCCAAGCACACATCTATGGGGAAGTTTGAAGAGACAAGTTGTTATCACTCTCCATCCAGGATCCAGGATTAGAGATGAGTGGACCTGTGGAAGTTCGGTTCATCAAGACTTTAGATAAATATCGGTTCTGGACCCGAACTTGACCTGAACCCTAATGGAACTTACTAATTGGGCAGTTTGTGTCTCCCCCCACATGCAGCCAGTGATAAACAGATCACTTCCAAGGGCAGGTGATTTTTCCTTTTTTTTATCCAGGATCTAAAAGAGATCGTTCTTGAAGAATGGAACAAGATAAGTGTTGCAGTGTGTCGCCAACTGGTTCATTACATACCTCTAAAAGATTGGTCATGCAGGTCATACAAAATACTAGATGTAAAAGTTTTTGATGTGGGGTGTACTTACTTTTGCATCAACTAAATTGAGTAAAACTGAAGATGTCATGTTATGGGTTAAAACAATGTTCTATAAAGCTCAGTGTGACGCCCCTGGACTATCGGGTCGTCACAGAGTATTGCACAATCTGCCCTCCCGTGCAGTATCCACCTCCTTCTTGGTTTTGGGTCCCTAGCTACATGGTGTTGCCTACATCAGCTAATCAAACCCTAGATACACCCTGCACCACACCCACCAAACACACCAGTGGACGGCTTGAGTGGAATAGAGTCGCCCACCTGGGGGGTTGGATAGGAGAGGTCAGGAGTGTCAAGAGGAGAGAGTTGGGTCTGAGAAGTGAAAGTGAGAGGAGGTTAGGAGCGGGGATCCTGGGAAGCAATCTAGGTGGTGGTCTGCGCCTAGAGGAGCTGGACCCCCGGTCACAGGGGATCGTGGCAAGGGGCACGGATCTGTCGAGGAGAACAGCCGGCGGCCTTGCACCATCACCGGGCTGGGACCAAGGCACGACGGGGTACGTGGACCCTAGGTCGGGGAGTAGCGTCAGGCAACCCGATAATTTACTCGAGGAGAACGGAGTCTTCAAGATCCGTTCCCACCCGCTCCAAAATCGGGGCATTAGCACAACGAGGGGGATAGGACTTTCCAATTCAAAACAGTCCAGAAAATCCCAAGCGTGAGCCCTGAGAGCAAGCTCCCACACTTAGCCATAGTGGGGAATGGGACCCGGCAAGTTTCACACTACCGGGACCACCAAAGAAGTAAACTTAGTGCCAGGAGGCTAGCACGGGGGCAGCACACTCAGTCTTATCAAAATTTCAGAAATTGTTCTTGTGTTCAGTGATATATTGATAGAAAACTTACTTTTCCAAGGGGGTGTACTCATTTATACTGAAGTGTAATTTGTAAGTGTCTCAATATTTTGTATCGTATGATCTTGTAGACATTTTACATTTTAAGCAGCTCCTATCCTTACATAGCCTCTCTCTTCGGATTCAGTTTTACAAAATCCATGTATTATAAATAAGTAAGGAGATGGACGCCTTACAAAAGATCATTGATGCTTGCTTCTGGAAGCAGAGACATGGTGACATTGTAAAAAAAGAGGTGTTGTGCATCTTCTAATAGCTTTTCTTTTCCTGTTGATTTCCTCGGGGGAGAAAGTGATGAGACCTAAGAGCTTAGATCAGGTGTCACTGGCACAATGAGAAAAGCTAATGGTCATTTCTTCTAGAATTATATAGCACTGAAGGACTGATGCCGAGACTGAAAGGCAAGACATAAAAGAAATGCTTTATAGTCATTCTATTAAATATATATGTGTGTTCCTCAATAACAACACAGTCTACTTATAGTGCCATTGTCTACTTCTATAAGTCAGGCAAACATATAGGAAACTGATTATTGGTTTTCTCCCAATCCCTATTAAAATATATTCCACCATTAGTACTAAAAAAGTTTTGCAAAAAAAATAATAAACATACAGTTGAAACCAGAAGTTTACATACACTATCTAAAGACACATATGCTCACATACGTCTACGTTCAATTATCTGTTTGACACGGACAACAATTAAATGCATACATAGAATTAATGAAGAATTTTTAGGCTTGGAAGGACCCAATAACCATGGACCCTCCCAACCTGATAATATCAGCCCCAAGTTGTCTGTTTTACCTTGTTGGTTATCAAAAATACGAGGGACCCCACTCTGTGTTTTTTTCAGTTAATTATTTATTTGGCTATTAGGTAATATCGCCTATTTATGCTGGTCGAATCCTTCCACCTATGCCAGCTATAGTTTGTCCTTGTTGCTCTGTGAGGTGTGGAGTCCCAGATTTTCTGGTGAAAGTAGTGCTCTTCTTTTTGCAAAGTTTACCTCTGTTGTTTTGTAGCTTCACCCTGCTATTGTTTTTCCTCTTGAATCTCTTATTGCCTTAGGGGTGCTTCACACACAGCGAGATCGCTAGCGAGATCGCTGCTGAGTCACGGTTTTTGTGATGCACCAGTGACCTCATTAGCGATCTCGCTGTGTGTGACACTGAGCAGCGATCTGGCCCCTGCTGTGAAATCGCTGCTCGTTACACACTGCTCTGGTTCATTTTTTGGACATTGCTCTCCCGCTGTGAAGCACACATCGCTGTGTGTGACAGCGAGAGAGCAACGATCTGAATGTGCAGGGAGCAGGTAGCCGGCTTCTGGCAGCCTGCGGTAAGCTGTAATCAAGGTAAATATCGGGTAACCAAGTGAAGGGCTTTGCTTGGTTACCCGATATTTACCTTGGTTACTAGCGTACGCCGCTCTCACGCTGCCAGTGCCGGCTCCCTGCTCCCTGCATGCGTAGCCAGAGTTCACATCGGGTAAATAAGCAAAGCGGTTTTCTTCTTAACCTGATGTGTACTCTGGCTAGGAGTGCAAGAAGCCAGCGCTAAGCAGTGTGCGCTGGTAACCAGTGTAAATATCGGGTAACCAAGTGAAGTGCTTTGCTTGGTTACCCAATATTTACCTTAGTTACCAAGCGCAGCGTCGCTTCCACACGTCGCTGGTGGCTGCGGGCTGACCACTGGTCGCTGGTGAGATCTGCCTGATTGACAGCTCTACTTATTAAAAAATTCTTTTTATTCATATGCATTTAAAAACCAAAACAAAAACATAAACCCAATGTGAACTAAAAATCTTAAGGTAGCATAAACAGTTCCATGAACCTCTTTTTATAATAATTCCTGAGACCCAAGTCAAAACAGATGTCTCGTCAGACTAGGAGGTATAGATGGAAGGGGCGGGGGCGGGGTTTAGTATATTCCCTTTCCTCTCACCCTACTTCAATATATCACTGCCTGTCAATGGAGTACATCCTAATGTGAGCGATGCCCCCATTCCTCGGCGGCTCTCCCTTCTCTGACCCTCACTAAATACGTGTCATGTCACCGGGGTCACACATAAAAAATTATCACTTAGGGTTCATAGACAACAATATATAACCACCACCACTTATCAATTTGATATACTTAGAAACCTCCTAATCTAAATAGCAGACATTTGTATAAACATATAAATCATGTCTCATAGAGAAGGAACTGCATACATTGATAAAGATCCCTCTCTGATTTGCTGCTGTTATAGGAAGCACTTAGTAAATGAATCAGATCAAAAATCGTATTAACACATTTTTCTCTCCCAACCTAGAGACAGATACTCCAATGGTGATAATAAACCATATCTTGTATAGTACAGGGGGTATAATAAATATCCCTAATAAGCTTTCCTCTACCTGGCAATGGAGCACACCCTCAGTTTTTTGGTGCCCCCATTCCTCGGCGGCTATCCCTTCTGTACCCTAAAACTCCCTCTCAATTCATCTGGGGTAGTAATATCAAAATATGGAATAAATAGTTCCAAATCACTTATCTGTCATTCTAGAATTTGCTCTGGGAACATGTCAATTTCATGTCGGCATTAAATTCTTATTATATCTCGACGCGTTTCTCTCCGCCCTGATTATGGATGGAGTTCATAGGAGATTTTTGTCAAACAGCACAATGGCTTCCTATAAAAAATGTCAAAGTCAAGATTTTGTATTTTGCAAATAAAATAAACAAAAAAGGAAAATTGGCTCCCAATCATGGACCAATCTACCCCATCTCAGTGCATCATGCCAGTCACCCCCACACAGACCAAGAGATCACATAGTGCTAATAGAACAGGCCTCACCTTTGATGTATCACCTTCAAGGATCAAAGTGGTATAATACAAGGAGGACAGGTAGCAAGGGTTTAAATAGGGACAAACCCTCCCCTTGCGATCATATGACATTTTGCTGACTTCCTATTGGTGGACAGCTCGTTTACCACTATACGTTACTATCTGCTTCTAGTATACATATAAAATAGCCCACTACATTTTTAGGACTGGAGCTGGTCCAAAGATCACATCCTGATACGGTGGTATAATGTATATGCAAAAATACCATGTTTCGCAGACCGGAAGTGTAAGTGGAACGCATTATGCGCTCCACACCTCCGGATCAGGTACTAGTTTCTCTGACTGCGCTGGCGTGCGACGCATACCACGTCCTACGTCACACGCCTGCTCTCTGATTCTCTCATATCATCTGGCTGCGCAGAACGCATGCGCGGCTAAATCACATACCCGGAAGTATTTGTGGAACGCATTCATGCGTTCCACATCTCCAAGCCAGGTACTGAACTATCGGACAAAGCAGGCGTAGCGGCGCACAATAACTTATATCGCACGCCTGCGTTCTAGTCCCCTTATCCCGGCTTGCTGCATGGGGCGTTACCAAAAGCCAGGCATGCGCAGATAAAACAAACCGGGACTTAGTACCTTGCTATTATGTTAAACAGCTGCAGCAGCGTTCTTTTTCATATGCATAATATAAATTTTAGAATATGATCGGAGGAACACTATATTTGGCTAGGAATATTCATAAGATAATTACCAAATCCATCTTTCCCTTAGTGGGATTTTTAGGCAAAAACCATTGATTTTTATTCTATTATTTAAACCATTCCATCCTATGTGAGAACTCCTGGACTATGTACCGGACACTCCCATGATGCACATCAGTAGATGGGGTCAAAATAGCCTTTTTAGGGCAAAAAGATTTTTATATACAAAACGGGGTGACCAATTTTAGATCAATGCATCCCATGCAGGCAAATAAAAAGTAAAAAACCAGTGACAACAGCTGTACTACAAGGCAAAAAACGTCTTTTCTCCTATTTAATTTTATAAAAAGCAATTATAAGTCAATTGTTCATTCAACCCATCAGGATGGACTGATTTAAACCAATAAATCCATTTGCATTCTTTTTGAAGTAGGGTTCTATTCCAATCTCCCTTTCTAGGTGACGGGGATATCTGCTCGATTACTCTAAAATTTATACTATGTAGGTCTCCCCCATGGACCATACGTACATGTCTAGACACTGGGGTATCCCTGATGTTACGGATATCTCCCAAGTGTTCGCCTAATCGTTTGCGTAGTTCTCTTTTCGTCTTCCCTATGTAGTTCTTAGGGCAATTACATGTAATCAAATAGATTACTCCTTCGGAGTTGCAATTCGCAAATTCCCGTACCTGGTACGTTTTCCCAGTACATGCACTTGTTACTTCTTTACTCTGTATAATCCATTTACAAAATTTGCAATGGCCACATTTATATGTCCCAGTCACTTTCCTTTCTATCCATGTTCCTGTGGCTTTCGGGGCTTCATAAAAACTATGGATTAAGCGATCCCTTAATGCTCTTCCTTTTTTGAACGTTACTGATGGTCTAGGTGCAATATATTTTTCCAAACTAGGGTCAGCCCTCAAGATACCCCAATGTTTTTCAAGGATAGATAGAACTTCTCTATTGCAGTTGTCAAAGGTGCCAATGAGTCGTGCCATTGAGTCGGACATCTCTTTTCCCCTAGGGATCAGCAGATCTTGTATATCCCTCTTGGTTGCTTCTTTATACGCTTTAGTCAGGATCGAGGGGGGGTAACCCCTTTCTGAAAATCTTTTTTGTAAATCTTTTGCTTGTCTATGAAACACATCATTTGAAGAGCAGTTTCTACGTAGTCTCAAATATTGACCCTTTGGGATTCCTCTTTTTAGTGGTACCGGATGGTGGCTTGTCCAATGAAGCAAGTTATTTGATGCTGTGGGCTTCCTGTGGATTTTCGTTTGTATCAAGCCCTGTTCGTCCCTACTCAACACCACATCTAAAAACGGCAGATCATTCTCTCGGACCTCTGATGTGAAAAATAAACCCAATTTATTCTTATTGAGTTCTTTCACAAACTCCTCAAACAAATCTCTGGGGCCGGTCCATAGAATTAATATATCATCTATGAACCGACCCCAGAACATGAGATGGTCAGTCCACTTCGACATTGGTTCCTGGAAGACAATTGTGTCCTCCCACCAACCCAGGGTCAAGTTGGCATAAGATGGGGCGCATGAGCACCCCATTGCAGTTCCCCTGAGTTGGTGGTAATATTTTCCATTAAACAGAAAAAAATTATGATTTAGGACATACCTCAAAAGATCTAAAATGAAGCAATTATGTCTCTCAAATTGAGTGCCTCTTGTCTCAAGAAAGTATCTTACCGCTTTCATCCCTATGTCGTGTGGTATTGAGCTATACAATGATTCTACATCTATGGACGCAAAGAAAGTTCCCTCATCCATAGTGATTCCATCAATTTTGCTTAAGAGGTCACCGGTATCTCTTATATATGAGGATAAAGATGTCACGAACGGCCTTAGAACAGTATCCAAATAAACACCCACATTTTGCGTTAAAGAGTCTATCCCCGCCACAATTGGGCGTCCCTTCAAGGGGGACACCCCCTTGTGGATTTTTGGGAGTGCATAGAAGGTGGGTGTTGTTGGATATTTCTTAATCATAAATTCCATTTCATTTTTGGATATTAATTTCTGTTCAAAACCTGCTGAGATAATTGTGGTCAGAGTTATAGAAAAGACTGGTGTTGGGTCTTTCCTTAAGACACAATAATTATCTTTTTGTCCCAATAGATCAATACACATCCCCTGATATTTATCATGGTCGAGGAGGACAACATTTCCCCCTTTATCTGAGGGTTTCACTATAACATTTGTGTTCTTTGTTAGTGCAATGAGGGCATCCATTTCATTCTTTGTCAGATTGGCAAAGCCGGTCTGTTTTGATGGACATAACCGTGCAAGGTCCTCGTTCACTACTTTCATAAAGATGTCTATGCTATCTAAGTCACCTCTAGGAGGTGACTTAGTGCTTTTGTTTTTAAGTGTTGTGAACGGGCCTATACCTGGTTGCCTAGTGTTTTCCTCCTGTAAATCACAGAGGACGTCAAAAATTTCCTTATCCTCTGGGGTTACCCCTAGAGCTTCCATTTTGCTCTTGTCTACATCATGAAAAAAATGTTTCCACTTAAGCTTTCTTCCAAACAAAGCCACATCTTTAGTCCATGCAAAAGCGTCATATCTTTCAGTAGGCACAAATGAAAGGCCCTTACCAAGGACCCTCATGTCTATCTCCGTCGGTACATATGAGGATAAATTAACAACTTTATTTCTCATCTCCTCCTCGGTCCCATTGGCACGAATTTGGGTCTTAGGTCGTACCGAGGGACCCCCTGCTCTAAAAAAGAGGAGGAGGATGATGATGAGGAACCTGATGCCCCTGTGTGCGTTGTTGCATTTGAGCCCGACTGATGGCCTTGCTGGTGCCCCTGCCATCGATTCCTATGATGTTTAAATTTCCTCCTCTGTGGTAGACCTCTATTGTTCGTCTTTTCTATGTCTGATGTTTCTAAGTCTGATGACGATATATCTGTCGTAGGATTAGTTTGTTCTTTCAAAAAATCATATGCTGTTTTATCCCTAAACTCAGCTAGGTCTCGTATAAATTTCTGATGCTTCCTTTCCTTTAATGTATTTTGGAAGCGTTCAACTGAACTATGCAACAAGGCCTCTTTTTTATTGAACTCAGAATCGTTCTAATGTTTTAAAGTGAGGGCAATTTGTTCAGTGAGTTTAGTAGTTGTTTTAGTCAAGGTAATCCTCTCTTCTGTTAGTAATAACTGTAGAAACTTAAGAGATGTAGCTCTCGATTCTCTCTCCCACTGCTCTAATAAGGTCGGACTCCTAGATCTCTCTGCTGGTACTAATGGTATCCTTAGTCCCCTGGGTATAATACCTTGTTTAATATAATTTTCCAGGGACTGGACTTCCCAGAAAGATTTCAAATTTTCTTTGTAGCAACTATATAGGTCATTAAATACCTTTTTCAAGGTGACCGTAGTTTCTAAATTATAAGGTGCTTTATCGGAGAAAACGTTATTTGCCTCTAGCAACCACTGATTAGAGTCAATTGGTTCAGACAGGAAGCCTGCCATAAGTACAGACAATTATCAAGTTTTTCAGAAAATATGTATAAGCAATAGGTAAGGATTAGCAAATATTGTGACAGAAATTACCTACTTATTAAAAAATTATTTTTATTCATATGCATTTAAAAACCAAAACAAAAACATAAACCCAATGTGAACTAAAAATCTTAAGGTAGCATAAACAGTTCCATGAACCTCTTTTTATAATAATTCCTGAGACCCAAGTCAAAACAGATGTCTCGTCAGACTAGGAGGTATAGATGGAAGGGGCGGGGGCGGGGTTTAGTATATTCCCTTTCCTCTCACCCTACTTCAATATATCACTGCCTGTCAATGGAGTACATCCTAATGTGAGCGATGCCCCCATTCCTCGGCGGCTCTCCCTTCTCTGACCCTCACTAAATACGTGTCATGTCACCGGGGTCACACATAAAAAATTATCACTTAGGGTTCATAGACAACAATATATAACCACCACCACTTATCAATTTGATATACTTAGAAACCTCCTAATCTAAATAGCAGACATTTGTATAAACATATAAATCATGTCTCATAGAGAAGGAACTGCATACATTGATAAAGATCCCTCTCTGATTTGCTGCTGTTATAGGAAGCACTTAGTAAATGAATCAGATCAAAAATCGTATTAACACATTTTTCTCTCCCAACCTAGAGACAGATACTCCAATGGTGATAATAAACCATATCTTGTATAGTACAGGGGGTATAATAAATATCCCTAATAAGCTTTCCTCTACCTGGCAATGGAGCACACCCACAGTTTTTTGGTGCCCCCATTCCTCGGCGGCTATCCCTTCTGTACCCTAAAACTCCCTCTCAATTCATCTGGGGTAGTAATATCAAAATATGGAATAAATAGTTCCAAATCACTTATCTGTCATTCTAGAATTTGCTCTGGGAACATGTCAATTTCATGTCGGCATTAAATTCTTATTATATCTCGACGCGTTTCTCTCCGTCCTGATTATGGATGGAGTTCATCAGGAGATTTTTGTCAAACAGCACAATGGCTTCCTATAAAAAATGTCAAAGTCAAGATTTTGTATTTTGCAAATAAAATAAACAAAAAAGGAAAATTGGCTCCCAATCATGGACCAATCTACCCCATCTCAGTGCATCATGCCAGTCACCCCCACACAGACCAAGAGATCACATAGTGCTAATAGAACAGGTCTCACCTTAGATGTATCACCTTCAAGGATCAAAGTGGTATAATACAAGGAGGACAGGTAGCAAGGGTTTAAATAGGGACAAACCCTCCCCTTGCGATCATATGACATTTTGCTGACTTCCTATTGGTGGACAGCTCGTTTACCACTATACGTTACTATCTGCTTCTAGTATACATATAAAATAGCCCACTACATTTTTAGGACTGGCGCTGGTCCAAAGATCACATCCTGATACGGTGGTATAATGTATATGCAAAAATTGTGCGCCGCTACGCCTGCTTTGTCCGATAGTTCAGTACCTGGCTTGGAGATGTGGAATGCATGAATGCTTCCGGGTATGTGATTTAGCCGCGCATGTGTTCTGCGCAGCCAGATGATATGAGCAGGGGCGTAACTACCGCGGTCGCAGGGGTCGCGATTGCGACCGGGCCCGCAGGTTAGGGGCCCGCGCTGCAGATCAGCAGCTC
Organism: Anomaloglossus baeobatrachus; assembly: GCF_048569485.1. Taxonomy (NCBI): domain Eukaryota; kingdom Metazoa; phylum Chordata; class Amphibia; order Anura; family Aromobatidae; genus Anomaloglossus; species Anomaloglossus baeobatrachus. Next base: position 254,505,166 of record NC_134359.1, on the reverse strand, counting down.
CTGTCAGTGAGAGGAGCTGGGCTGTTCCTGCATTTTCAGTAGAAGCGGCCGGGCAGCGTGAGCTCCGCCCCCTCCAGTCTCTGCATGTGATTACACTGTGGTGCCGGCCTCTGCAGGAGACATATCAGGTGAGGGCAGCAGTGCAGTGACCGGCATGTTTGTGAGGCAGCACTCCGTACCTCTCAGTCCCAGCAGCTCAGGCATGGCAGTATAATATATACTCTGCCTCCCTTCCATCGCTCTGAGCAGTCACTGACAGCGTCCGATCGTTTATTTACTGATGTGCGACCATGTGGAGAGGGCTGAGCTGTATATATGGCAGGAAAGTGCATCTGACCTTCTTTACATTCTGTTATCTTACTGTAAACCGTTCAGGTGCTGCTTTGGATACTTTTTGATTTGGGGGGGGGGGTGAGGAGGATGAGGCTGATCAGGTGATTGGGGCCAGCCCACAGAATCAGTCACAATGTGAGCAGAGGGGGAAGTGTTTGCAGCAGTTTGATGAAAGCAGCACAGCCAGGTCCTGTATCTAAATCCAGCTAAATTACTGTGCACTGCTCAGCTACATACACAGAAGACCTTGTGCACACGTGGCTTTTTTCATGCGTTTTTCCTTGCTTTTTTAATTGATAAAAGCAAGGAAAAATGATCTCAGCAAAGTCTGAGAATCCTGACTTGCTGTGCCCACGCTGTTTCTTGCAGTTTTTGTTGCTGAAAATAGAAGCAGTGTGTCAGTTGTTTCTGTATTTTTTCCTGCTTTTTCACCAATTGACTTCAATGGAGTCAGTGAAAAATGCAGGAAAAAACGCATGTGTAATGCCCACATTGAATTTGCGTGTGTTGACGTCACTGGGGCTCCCTGCAGCCATTTCCTCATCTCACAGTCTTTACTGCAGGACATTGCTTCTGGGAAGTCCGGTGATATCACAAGGTGAATCGAGTTCATGCCTACGGATCACTGGGGTGTCCTGCAGATCCACTGCCATGAACTCAGTTCACCTTGTGATGTCACCAGGGTTTCCTGCACCTAGGCCTTGTGGTCTTTACCACGGGACCTTGTTGCAGGGAACTCTGGTGACGTAGGTGCCCTGGTTTGGGGGGCGATCCATGCCTCAGTAAACCGGGGTCATCATGGTGATGACCCAGGGTTGCCATGGCAGTGATCGGGTCCCTGTGATTGCACTACAGGGACCTGATCGCCAGGGAGGGTAAGCGATGCCTCTCCCTGCCTTCTGAATGCAGCAATTGCATTGATTGCAGCATTTAGAGGGTTCAACTGCCGAGAGCGGCACGGGTACTCCTCCTGGCAGCGAGAGCCAGGTCCTGGCGACCGCGGGGGTACAGCGCTTGAACCCCCATGATCGCCATGACTAAAAAACGCTCAAAAAGAGGTAGGTGAAAAAACACGCAATAAAAAATGCTCGTTTTTTTTCAGTTGCTTTTTTCGTTACAAACATGCGTTTTTATGTGCAGATTTTCTGCACATAAAAACGCAAAGTGGGCACATAGCCTGAAGTAGATTTGATGCAGTGTGTCCTGGGAGGGTGCTTTATCTTTACAATACGTGAGCTGACTTCAGCAATCAATAGTTGGTGGATGGAGTGAGGAAAGCAGGTAGGGGAGTAACAATCACAAACGTAGAGATTGTTACCAGGCCCAAAGGTACAGGGCACACAGTGGCTGGCAGCTGACGTTCATACCATAACTGGGGGCAGCGCATGGTAGTACGGTCATGCTCTATAGCACGCACTCTGATGTCAGCTGCAGGCCACTCCGCACTCGCTACAGAGGACACTTGGTGATGTGGGAGCAGAGGCAAGATGAGTAGAATTTTTTTTAAATTATTTATATTTTTTTAATTATTCATTAGAGACAGTCCCAGACCATATATACCAGGATGGGGGACATATATACCAGGATGAGGAACATATACTATATATCAGGATGGGAGACATATTAGGATGGGCCCAGGATGTGCAACATTTTTACTAGGATCGGCCCAGGATTGGATAAATATATACCAGCATGGGGACGTTATGTACCATGTATACCAGGATGGGGAACATGTATACCAGGATGGGGACATATATACCAGTATGGGGGACATATGTACCAGGATTGGGAACATTACTGCATAGTGAAGGGGGGGAAGGGGCAATTAATATGCCTTTATAGGATTTAGAACGCTACAGGTGCCCATTCATCTGACCAACGTCCGGAGGGGGGCCCAGGTCCAACTTTCGCACCGGGGCCCATCGCACTCTAGTTACGCCACTGGATATGAGAGAATCAGAGCGCAGGCGTGTGACATAGGACGTGGTATGCGTCGCACGCCAGCGCAGTTAGAGAAACTAGTACCTGATCCGGAGGTGTGGAGCGCATAATGCGTTCCACTTACACTTCCGGTCTGCGAAACATGGTATTTTTGCATATACATTATACCACCGTATCAGGATGTGATCTTTGGACCAGCGCCAGTCCTAAAAATGTAGTGGGCTATTTTATATGTATACTAGAAGCAGATAGTAACGTATAGTGGTAAACGAGCTGTCCACCAATAGGAAGTCAGCAAAATGTCATATGATCGCAAGGGGAGGGTTTGTCCCTATTTAAACCCTTGCTACCTGTCCTCCTTGTATTATACCACTTTGATCCTTGAAGGTGATACATCTAAGGTGAGACCTGTTCTATTAGCACTATGTGATCTCTTGGTATGTGTGGGGGTGACTGGCATGATGCACTGAGATGGGGTAGATTGGTCCATGATTGGGAGCCAATTTTCCTTTTTTGTTTATTTTATTTGCAAAATACAAAATCTTGACTTTGACATTTTTTATAGGAAGCCATTGTGCTGTTTGACAAAAATCTCCTATGAACTCCATCCATAATCAGGGCGGAGAGAAACGCGTCGAGATATAATAAGAATTTAATGCCGACATGAAATTGACATGTTCCCAGAGCAAATTCTAGAATGACAGATAAGTGATTTGGAACTATTTATTCCATATTTTGATATTACTACCCCAGATGAATTGAGAGGGAGTTTTAGGGTACAGAAGGGATAGCCGCCGAGGAATGGGGGCACCAAAAAACTGAGGGTGTGCTCCATTGCCAGGTAGAGGAAAGCTTATTAGGGATATTTATTATACCCCCTGTACTATACAAGATATGGTTTATTATCACCATTGGAGTATCTGTCTCTAGGTTGGGAGAGAAAAATGTGTTAATACGATTTTTGATCTGATTCATTTACTAAGTGCTTCCTATAACAGCAGCAAATCAGAGAGGGATCTTTATCAATGTATGCAGTTCCTTCTCTATGAGACATGATTTATATGTTTATACAAATGTCTGCTATTTAGATTAGGAGGTTTCTAAGTATATCAAATTGATAAGTGGTGGTGGTTATATATTGTTGTCTATGAACCCTAAGTGATAATTTTTTATGTGTGACCCCGGTGACATGACACGTATTTAGTGAGGGTCAGAGAAGGGAGAGCCGCCGAGGAATGGGGGCATCGCTCACATTAGGATGTACTCCATTGACAGGCAGTGATATATTGAAGTAGGGTGAGAGGAAAGGGAATATACTAAGCCCCGCCCCCGCCCCTTCCATCTATACCTCCTAGTCTGACGATACATCTGTTTTGACTTGGGTCTCAGGAATTATTATAAAAAGAGGTTCATGGTACTGTTTATGCTACCTTAAGATTTTTAGTTCACATTGGGTTTATGTTTTTGTTTTGGTTTTTAAATGCATATGAATAAAAAGAATTTTTTAATAAGTAGGTAATTTCTGTCACAATATTTGCTAATCCTTACCTATTGCTTATACATATTTTCTGAAAAACCTGATTGACAGCTCACCAGCGACCATGTAGCGACGCACCAGCGATCCTGACCAGGTCAGATTGCTGGTGGGATCGCTGGAGCGTCGCTAAAGTGTGACGGTACCCTTAGCCTTTGCGAGTATGCGCTGTGTGAGAGCATTGGTTTTTCTTTGTCTGTCTGTATCTGTGGATTTCATCACATTTCTGTCTAGTCCCTCCCTGGGTGGGGAGGGGGAAGTGGTATCACATCAGGACTGGTGAGATGCAGGGCTAGGAAGGAGACTCAGGCATCTCCACCATCAGGAGTATCCCTGAGGTTAGGGATAGCATAGGGTCCCCCTAGCTTGAGGGACAGGTTAGGAGCCCCGGGTCCCCACTATCCCATGGTCATTGTGACACAGGTCCACATTAACTACATATTGCATTGTAGTATGTTATTACATTCATCCTAAAGTAAAAAGAGTGGTATTAAAAGATCCGCGCTTGCCACCAAAAAAATACAGAATCCAGTAGAAGTAAAGGAATAATATCTTTATTCTTCCAGTCACCACACTACGTGTTTCGCGGATCTGCGCTTACCCCTTCATCAGGTGTTTTTATATGATGAAGGGGTAAGCTCAGATCCCCGAAACGCGTAGTGTGATGACATGAAGAATAAAGATATTATTCTTTTACTTCTACCGGATTTTGTTTTTTTTGCTGGCGAGCGCAGATCTTTTATTACTACTCTTTTTATTTTTGGACTGGATCTTCGTTAATGACCGCAGCTGCTAGCTTCTTTATGCTTGTCTGTTGGTTGTGTTTCACACAACCACAGGGGTGAGTACCTGACAAATATCTTTATCTACCATTTAATTTATGATAAGACCCTATGTGCGCTTTTTCCTTTTATTAGAATCAAGCATTACATTCATCCTGATTTATGTCATAGAGCCAGGAAGCTATTTTTTTATATTTAAATTATTATTTAAATATAAAATTCTAATAATAATTTATTAAAAAAAAATAACATTTAGTTTTCCCTCAGGAGCACTGTGGGGATAAAAGAAAATATAGGTCTCGGCTTGTCAATGTTATTTTATTCTACTATATAATTACAAGAATGGCGCAATACTACCAGTTCAGGACATTTCAAAGGTGAATATGGGAAGTGTCATGATCTAAATCAGCAAATCATACTAGCTTTGTATGTGTAACATATAGAGAGTATGGAATTCATGGCATCCAGTTTAAGTCAGTACCTACAATGAATAATCACCTCCTTTTCATTCTCCCTTGTAGCGCCGTCATCACTGCAGAGACGCCGACTAACTCACTGCTCCGGCTGAGTCGCATCCACCCCAGCACTTCCTTGACTATCCATGTGTGCTGTTGTCTCCTTCCCCTTCTGAGTCCTGTACATGCTGCACAGGGTTCCCGGGAGCACACCTAAGGCACGTGCACACACACCGAACCTCCTCTTAAAGCCTAAGGCTGAGATGCATAGTGTATTTAAGGCACCCTCCCATTAAGGGAGGTGCATGGGCAATGTCTTTAGTCAGTCAATCAGTCTCCAGTCTTCTACCTAGTTAGTTGTCAGGTCATGAGCTCCTGTTCTGTTATTCCTGTGTCCATCTCCAGTACCTGCCTTCCCATACCTGTATACCCCTACTGTGTCCACCATTCCTGTCTGTACCCACCTTTCTCAGTCACCCCACCTGTACCTGCCTATACCTGAGTCCATCATCTGCCTTGGGGGTCAGCTGCCACAGGCCCGGCCACTGCCCTGGGAGTGGTACCTGGCGTCCACCTCGCAGTGGTAGCTTAGTTAAGCCCCTCCCAGTAAAGGGTAAGCCCGGGTCCCCCCTGTGGTTCAGTGGCTCCAGTAATCTCGATCGCCTCCCCCACACCGGCTGTGAGTGTTACACCCCTGTTCTTGTTCCCTATGTTCCATTGGGATTTATGATCTATGGTTACAGCTAAGCTGCAGTCCCTACAGTGAGTTTAAGGTAGTCTAAGACACACCTCCTATGATGTTATTGGTTCCTGTTACTGCTAACTCCTCATCTCTCCACAATCTGCCTTCTCTGATTGGCTCACCTCCGTTTTCCAATAATTTTTATTGAATTTTTCACTTTAAAGGTAGACATACTTTGAAGTTTTATTTTCTTTAACTATTGTGAACGAAGGACACTCGTTCTATGGCATTGGAACTCCAAATTAATAATGAGTTTTATTTCTATAGCGCCAACATATTCCGCAGCACTTTACAATTCAGAGGGAACATGTAGAGACAATATGAGACAATACAAAATAACAAAATTAAGATACCAAGAGGAGTGAGGGCCCTGCTCGTAAGCTTACAGTCTATGAGGGAATAGGGGAGGTACAAAAGGTGAATGGGGGAGTAAAGCTTGTTATATATGGCCCAGCCATCGATTTACTAGGGGATTCAATACCAGCTTTGTGGACCGGTCGCCTGCCAGAATTTATATAGGTACAGAGTGTAAAAAAGTAAGATTTGTTTTACAAGCGCTTAGGAAATCATTGCAGCACACACGCTTTGTGGTCTACTGAAAGTTTCTGCTTTATTACATCATGTGACCAGTTTATATAGTACCCCAAACAAAGAAATAATTCCTTCAAACAAGAAGGAATGGCGGCAACTCACTGGTCGATATGAACTGGCAAATTTATTGCACAAACCGCAGCATAATTACAGCAAACACGGGGAGGGGGGGAGTGCAGGAGCGCCGGACGACGGCCGTTTCGCACACCACTGGTGCTTCCACAGGTCCGAACTGAGTTTCTGCTTTATTACATGATGTGACCAGTTTATATAGTACCCCAAACAAAGAAATAATTCCTCATAACTATGCACCAATAAGAGCCGCAGGGGTGTGTATAGAAATGTGAACCTTCCCCACCCATCAGTTTTAACTGAGCCCTATGACATCATTCAGTTATAAGACAAGATGTTTTCTATAAGAAACTAATGGATTGTATTCTCGCACACTATTTACAAGGAAGGGTAAGAGGGGAGGGAAGAAGGAATAGGTACTAATTAACAGACAGTTAGGGTTGCGATTTCTGCTGCAGCACAGGCAGAACGTTTGCACAATATACTCAGAGTGTTCAATAAAATACACTAATATTAATAGTAATAATCAATGTCATATTACAAAATATTATTCAAATTCCTACAAAACATATTCAGGGCTTGTCAAAGAAATATGCAGAATTAAAAGGAGCCTTGCAGATTTTGTGTGGTAGCGATTTCAGCAGAAGCCTCCATATGTTGCTCTGAAAACGTCCTTCACACAACCTGTAAAAGCAACTGTTCCGATTACTCAGAGGCACAGTCTTTGCGTGAGTGCATCTGCCCGGACCCAGATTGCATTGTGTGAGGAGCGGATTATGCATCCTTTACTCCGAGCACCAGCCTCTCATGTATCACGTGTCAGCATCTTAATCAGAGGCAAGACCTGCTAGATTCTTGGCAGAGATCTCATTTACAAAGTGCTGGCAGCCTTTTCCATCCACAGAACGTTAATCATCATCTAGCAACATATTATTTTTATTTTATGCATTTTTGCCTCTACTGTGAATCGGTATTTAATTCTGGATATTGGTTTTTTTTTGTTTTTTTTTTAATAGTTTGTTCTTTATACAGAAGTTTATGTAAAGATTTTATGACTCACATTCATAAATAGTCACAACCACATACACTTCAACTGAGAAGTTTCCATCCACTATCTATAAAGACACATCTGCAGGTTTTTCTCACTATCTGACATGAAATCAGAATAAACCTTTCCCGTTTTAGGGCCATTAGGAACCGAAATCTAATATATAAAGCTGAATGTGTGTGTGTGTGTGTGTGTGCGCGTGTGTGCGTGTGTGTGCGCGTGTGTGTGTGTGTGTGCGTGTGTGTGTGCGTGTGTGTGTGTATGTATGTATGTATGTCCGGGATTGGCATCTGCACCATCACAGCTACAGCCACAAACTTTTGCACACTCACACGTCTGGACCCCGAGAGCGTCATAGGCTATGTTTTGAGGGGAAATTTTAACCCCGCGCTTTACAGTTATTCGCCAAAAAACCTGCCTCCATTAAAGCGAATGGAGCTGGGAGCCACAGTGCAGCCAGAACTTCAGAAGAATGCGCAACCACGTCCTTATATGGAATGTTGGCGTGTCACAATGCAGCCAGGGAAAGAGACAGACGCAGCCAGGGAAAGAGACAGACACAGACAGGGTAAGAAACAGACATAGACAGGGTAAGAAACAGACACAAAGAGACAGACACAGACAAAGAGACAGACTGACAGGGAAAGAGACAGGGAAAGAGATGGAAAGAGAGAGACAGGTTAAGAGACAGTCACAGACAGGTAAAGAGACAGACACAGACAAAGAGACAGAGACAGACACAGGGAAACAGACAGACAGGGAAAGAGAGGGAAAGAGACAGACAGCGTAAGAGACAGACAAAGACAGGTAAAGACACAGACAAAGAGACAGACACAGGGAAAGTGACAGAGGGAAAGAGGGAAAGAGACAGACATGGAAAGACAGGGAAAGAGAGGGAAAGAGACAGACAGGGAAAGAGACAGACAGGGAAAGTGACAGAGAGACAGAGACAGACAGGGAAAGAGATAGACAGACAGGGAAAGAGATTGAGACAGACGTAGAAAGAGAGAGACAGACAGGGAAAGAGACAGACAAACAAAGAGATAGAGAGACAGAGAGAGATATACAGAGGGGGAGACAGACAGAGAATTGGAGAGAAACAGAGAGACAGTTACTATCCCGGGCAGCAGTTATTAACCCGGGCGAAGCCGGGTAGTACAGCTAGTTATTTATATTTGCCAAATGCCAGAATAATGAGAGAGAGAGAGAGAATGTTTTAAGGCATTTTTATTACATTCTGCAAAGTTAAAAGTTTCCGTCCATTTCATTAGTATTTGGTACCATTCCTCTTAGGCCTCCTTCACACGTCCATGTCTCCGGTACATGTTTGGTCCATTTCCTCATGTGCCGAAAACACGGGCACACGTAAACCCATTAAAATCAATGGGTGTGCGCTCACGTACGTGTTTTGCCATGGACCATGTGCTCCACACGTAGACATGTCTGTTTTTCTCTGGCATCACGGGTGTCACACGGACCGCACGGACGTGATACGTGTGACACGCACCGGAGAAAACACACGTGTCTGTGAATTAAAAAGAATTTCTATACTCACCTTCTCCAGCGCTGATATCTCTGCCGCTGCTCTCACTTGCTTCCGACCCCCCTTCATTATGCTCATTGCATATTCACTCCACTGTGGGCCCGGAAGCAGCAGCAGCAGCGGAGAGTCAGCAGGACTGGAGACCGTAGATCAGAACCACGGACAGCAACGCCAGGGACAGGTGAGCAGAAAGTTCCTGTTCTCCGTGTGTTATCATGGATAGCACACGGAGAACACACGTGTGCAATAAACACAGCACACGAAGGGCAATACGCACCTTTGACATGTCCATGAAAAACATGCGTGATTTTCACGGACGTGTGAAAGAGGCCTTAAACTGTATAACTTAGGTGAAACGTTTTGGATATCCTTCCACAAGCTTCTCACAATAGTTGGTAGGAATTTGGGCTCATTCCTCCTGATAGAACTGGTGTAATTGAGACATGTTTGTAGGATGCCTTGCTCACACTGACCTTTTGGGTTTGCCCAGAAATTGTTAATAGGATTGGCCACATTGACTTTGTTATCCTTTAGCCACTTTGTAACCAGTTTGGCAGTAGCTTCAGGTCATTGTCCATTTGGAAGACCCATTTTCACCCAATCTTTAAGTTCCTGGCTGATGTCTTGAGATGTTGCTTCAGTATTGCCACATAGTCTTCTTTCCTCATGATGCCATCTATTTTATGAATTGCACCAGTTCCTCCTTTAGCAAAACAACCCCACAACATGATACTGCCATCCTCGTGTTTCACAGTTGGGATGGTGTTCTTAAGCTTCAAAGCTTCTCCCTTTTTACCTTCAAATGTAATGATGGTCATTATGGCCAAACAGTTCACTTGTAGTTTTGTCAGACCGCAGGACATGTATCCAAAATTAAGATCTTTGTTCCTGTGTGCATTTGCAAACATTAATCTAGCTTTTTTTAATGTTTCTTTTGGAGTAATGGCTTCTTCCTGGCAGAGAGGCCTTTCAGCCCATCTTGATACAGTACTCGTTTCACTGTGGATAATGACACAATCTTACCAGCTTCCGCCAGCATCTTCACAAAGTCTATTGCTTTTGTTCTTGAGTTGATATGCATATGTCTGACCAAAGCACATTCATCTCTGGTACATAGAACCCATCTCCTTCCTGAGATCTTGGCTGATTTCTTTTGACTTTAGCTTGATGCTACACAAAGAAGTAGTGTGTTTCAGGTGTGCATTAAAATACATCCACAAGTGTGTCTCTAATTAACTCAGAAGTTACCAATAAACCTATCAGAAGCTTCCAAGGACATGACATCATCATATGGGCTGTCCCATATTGTTTAAAGGCATAGAACTCTTAAGGGCACTTTACACACAGCGACATCCCTAGCGATGTTGCTGGTGAAAGCACCCGCCCCCGTTGGTTGTGCGTCACGGGAAAATCGCTGCCCGTGGCGCACAACATCGCTAACAGCCGTCACACGTACTTTCCTGCCTAGCTACATCGCTGTTCCTGGCGAACCGCCTTCTTTCTAAGGGGGCGGTCCGTGCGGCGTCACTAAGCAGCCACCCAATTGAAGCGGAGGGGCAGAGATGAGCGGCCGTAACATCCCGCCCACCTCCTTCCTTCCTCATTGCGGGCGGCCGCAGGTAAGGTGATGTTCCTCGTTCCTGTGGTGTCACACATAGCGATGTGTGGTGCCGCAGAAACGACGAACAAATTGTACATGCAGCAGCAACGATATTTGAGATTAGAACGACGTGTCAACGATCAACGATATGGTGAGTATTTTTGATCGTTAATGGTCGTTCCTGCGTTTCACACGCAACAAATTCGCTAACAAGGCCGGATGTGCGTCACGAATTCCGTGACCCCAACGTCATCTCGTTAGCGATGTCGTTGCGTGTAAAGTGGCCTTTAGTGTATGTCAAATTTAGACTTTGCAGAAAGTAATAAAAACGCCTTAAACATTCTCTCTCTCTCATTATTTGGAATTTGGCAAATATAAATAATTTTTGTTCCTAATTGAACTGAAACGGTTTATTCTGATTTCATGTCAGACAGTGAGAAAAACATGCAGATGTGTCTTTTTAGATAGTGTATGTATGCTTCTGGTTTCAGCTGTACATATGAAAAGCTCCACACCTGCTTACCTCAGCACCGTGCCAGATTTATGAGTAGTACCCAGGGTCCATTGCCCAAGAGTGCTCCAAATCCCCTGTAATATTTACCATTTGCACTGTATGGTAAAACTGACCTGGCATTATGGTTCCCCAAGTCAGTACGAGTACATAGATACCAAACATGTATAGTTTGTTTGTTTTTTAATTTAAGTGATGAAAAGAAATTCAGACATCTGGCAAAAAAGAGAATTTTACTATTGGCACCATCTTCCAAGACTCGTAATGTTCTCATTTTTTTGATCTGGGGCCCAGTGACGGCTTGTTTTTTGTGCCTTGATTTTTTTTTATCAGATTAATTTATTCTATATTTTGATACATGGGGCATTCTGAAATCGGCGATACCAAATGTGTATTTTTTAATTTATTTTTGTTTTATTTTCAATGAAGCAAAAGGGGGGGGATTTAAACTTTTGTATTTTTTTAGTTTTTTCATATTTTAAAAAACCTTTTTTCACTTTTCCTTGTTTTTACTAGCGGGACCTAAAGCTTCGATCATCTGATCACTTGTGCTGTACAGAGCAGGGCATTAGCATCAGCCCCGCTCTGTACAGCAGAAATGCTGATCTCCTGTGAATGCAAGTGCTCAGCCGACATTCACAGGAACTATATCATGACAGACACAGGGGTCATCAACTGACTCCTGGCTGTCATGACAATGCTCCGGCACCCCATGATCACATCACAGGGCTTCTGATGGGAGTGGGGAATGACATGTTCCCCACTGGAGCTCGTTAAATCCCTCTGTCAGAGATTTAACTAGTTAACAGGCGTGGGTGGATCTCTGATTTACCTGCGCCTGTTAGAGGCACATGTCGATTAATCAAATCAGCCGACATATGCAGGGAAACATGTGGGCTCGTGGTATGAGCCCGCATCAAAGGGAGCGACATGACTTTGGAGGTACCAGTACATCCAAGGTTGTGAAAGGGATTAAGGAGGAAAGATCTTATATTTGCAAATGGTATTGTGTATACCCAGCCATACTCCTATTCTCCATTTGCACTTGTCTCCTTAACTTTTTTTCACTCTCACCACTTATCCCCAAAATACATTGTCTCATTCTTTTTTTTTTCATCTCTTGCTATTTTCTGCTTTCCTTCAAAGCTGTCCCACTAACTTGAGACTTCATGTCTAAGCTTCGGAATGATCCTTCTGGTGCTCCAGGTTGTGTTTTTAAACTGTCTGAATTGCAGACCATATTCATGGCGTCTAATTACATGAGATAAATACAGAAATCTGACAAGTAGCTGTCTCCTAATAGTTATCAATGTAAAACAGAATCCGTCCATAGAGGTGGTGCTCCAGTGATGCAACAATCAGATAACTATCACGTATTTGTATGATACATTGATTACACAACATTCTTTCAGATCAGAAGAGCTTTCCTGTTTTTGATTTGCAATGAGCATATACTTAACATGGGGTATTCCTGTCCCTTAAACTAGGGGGCTCTATGCTATCCCTAATCTCAGGAATACTCCTGAAGGTGGGGAGACCTGAGTTTTCTTCCTGGCCCTACTGCTGACCAGTCCTGATCTGATTTACCCTCCTCCTCCCCCCAGGGAGGGACGGGATAGAAGTGTAATGAAAATCCCAGATATAGACAGACAAGGGAACACGAAAACTTGGTCACACAGCACTCACACACAAAGGTAAAGACAATAAGAGGTTCAGGAGGAAACACAAGAGTAGGAAGGAAGCTACAAAACAGCAAGGCAAACTCTACAACCGCAACAACAAGCAAATAGCATCAGTTTTACTTGAGAATCCGGGACACCACATCTCACAAACCAACATAGAAACTATAGCTGGCATTGGTAGAAGATTTCATCCAGCTTAAATAGAAAAGGAGCAGATGTGATTGGCTTCCGCACTATATGTCATCACAGGAACCTAACAAGCACACTAGCAGAGATTAACTCTTGCTAGCCTGCCTAGCAGTCAGCACAAAGCAGGTTGACGCCTGAGTCTGCCTGTGTTGATCCCAGACACCAGAGAAACCATAGGGCAGAGTGTCAGAATCTGCAATGTGAACAGAGCCTGACTCTACCATGACAGTCGGCGAAGTTTGTTCAAAACTCCGTGTGAAAATTCCAGTGTTTCCTAAATGAAAATATTTGGCAAACATCAAATAAATAAAGCAATTATCTCAGTCCAGCTTCAGTTCTTTCCTGGCACAGAGGTCACACCAACCCTATGTTCCTCACCTAGTCTTATGTCACACTCTTTATTCTCATCAGCAATCTCAGACCCTGCTCTACACAGGCCTGCCTTCATCTCAGGGCTTTTGTCTAAAAGGGTGTTGCCGCTCATCCGTTCTATTTAGTAGGAAAAAAAGATTCCCTCCACTTACTGTTGTAGTGACAGGAGGCGTTCCACTAAGACCTAGTGTCTCTCTCTCTCTCAAGGACCTTCGCTTACAACCCTCTCACAAACTACTCTACACAGTCCAGTGTAATCCAAGGCTATACCTTCTGGCTACTCACCAGGCCTACACGGCAATTATACCTAACTTGAATGCACCACCCTCGGCCAACTCTTGTTCAATTGAGTCTTCTCCTAGCCCAAACTAGACTGCACAGAACAGACCGCTTAGCCTAAAAATATACCTCAGCCCTCACCAGTTAGGTGGCAGCCCATATGGAACACTTTCCTGCTCTTTTTTGTCCACCTACTACATGGGACAATGTTATTAACAGACAGAGCGCGGTTATTTGCAACCTTACCATTCACTACTTGACTCACGAGAACTCACTTAGAAATGTGTCCGATCTGTCTTTCATTTCTAAGGTTGCCTTACTTTTAAAAGGCAATAATTCTTAACAGTTCTTCACAGGTCTCTCCTCTAAAGAGGTTGTCCAGTGAAAACAAGTTATCATCTATCCTCAAGATCAGTAACCTGCTGATCGGTTGATGTCCCACCAATGGAACCCGCAAAACTCGGCAGAAGTTTTATGCTTAATGGGGAACTTTTATAGCCTTTGGGCGGAAAATCGGTCCGTCATTCATTCCCTATGTGACTACCACAAAAAGGACAACATCATAGAAAATGAGTAACTGTGGTCGCTTCTGCGCATTGCCTTGCATTCCAAAGCGGATAAAAGGTTCCTCATTTTGAATATTGCACCAATCCCAAAGGGTCACAGCAGACAGATCTCCATTGATTAACAAGTTTTCAGCTATTCTGCACACAACTTGTTTTCACCGAACAACCGCTTTAAGATTGCCTGCCAACCACAAGTCCACCGCTCCAATACAGAAACTTTGTAATCTTCTCCTGCCTTTTGGCTGACGAACTAGCTTGCACTTCCAGGTGACTGAGGCACCTGCCAATCACTATTTCAACCAAGCAAACTCCAGTCTAACACCTCACACAGTTTTCTGTGCCTCTGACGTCATACAGTACAAATGTATTCTGCGGCAGGATGACACTTAAGCCCTTTTTGGTACTAGGGTTCAGGTGCTACTACTACCTCTACAGTAGGTACAGAAAGTATTCAGACCCCTTTAAATTTTTCACTCTGTTTCATTGCAGCCATTTGGTAAATTCAAGAAAGTTCATTTTTTTTCTCATTAATGTACACTCTGCACCCCATCCCCCATCTTGACAGAAAAAAACAGAAATGTAGAAAGTTTTGCAAATTTACTAAACAAGAAAAACTGAAATATTACTTGGTCATAGGTAGTCAGACCCTTTGCTCAGTATTGAGTAGAAGCACCCTCCCTTTTGAGCTAGTACAGCCATGAGCCTTCTTGGGAATGATGCAACAAGTTTTTCACCCCTGGATTTGGGGATCCTCTGCCATTCTTCCTTGCAGATCCTCTCCAGTTCCATCAAGTTGGATGGTGAACGTTGGTGGACAGCCATTGTCAGGTCTCTCCAGAGATGCTGAATTGGGTTTAGGTCAGGGGTTTGGCTGGGCCAGTCAAGAACAGAGTTATTATTTTAGCTGCATGCTTAGGGTCATTGTCTTGTTGGAAAGTGAACCTTCAGCCAAGTCTGAGGTCCAGATCACTCTGGAAGAGGTTTTCTTCCAGGATATCTCTGTACTTGGCCACATTCATCTTTCCTTTAATTGCAACCAGTCGTCCTGTCCCTGCAGCTGAAAAACACCCCCAGAGAATGGTGCTGCCACCACCATGTTGGGATTGTATTTGGCAGGTGATGAGCAGTGTCTGGTTTTCTCCACACATACCTCTTAGAATTATCACCAAAAAGTTCTATCTTCGTCTCATCAGAGCAGAGAATCTTATTTCTCATAGTCTGGGAGTCCTTCATGTGTTTTTTGCAAACACTATGCAGGCTTTCATATGTCTTGCACTGAGGAGAGGCTTCCATCGGGCCTCTCTGCCATAAAGGACCGACTGGTTGAGGGCTGCAGTGATAGTTGACTTTGTGGAACTTTCTCCCATCTCCTTACTGCATCTCTGGAGCTCAGGCACAGTGATCTTGGGGTCTTTTTTACCTCTCTCACCAAGGCTCTTCTCCCCCGACTGCTCAGTTTGGCTGGACGGCCAGGTCTAGGAAGAGTTCTAGTGGTCCAAAATGTCTTCCATTTAAGGATTATGGAGGCCACTGTGCTCTTAGGAACCTTGAGTACTACCGAAATTCTTTTGTAACCATGGCCAGATCTGTGCCTTGCCACAATTTGTCTCTGAGCTTCTTGGGCAGTTCCTTTGTCCTCATGATTCTCATTTGGTCTGACATGCACTGTGAGCTGTGAGGTCTTATATAGACAGGTGTGCGCCTTTCCAAATCAAGTCCTATCAGTTTAATTATACACAGCTGGACTCTAATGAAGGGGTAGAACTATCTCAAGGAGGATCACAAGGAAATGGACAGCATGTGACTTAAATATGAGTGTCTGAGCAAAGTGTCTGAATATTTATGACCAAGTAATATTTCCGTTTTTCTTGTTTAGTAGATTTGCAAAAATTTCAACATTTCTGTTTTTTCTGTCAAGATGGGGTGCAAAGTGTACATTAATGAGAAAAAAAATGAACTTTTTTGAATTTACCAAATGGCTGCAATGAAACAAAGAGTGAAAAATTTAAAGGGGTCTGAATACTTTCCGTACCCACTGTATATTTCAATCCTCAGCATCAATTTTCTGTAAAGAATTGTCCATAAAAAACGATATGGGTGACCTTACTGAATAGCAGACCTGCAACAGTAGTCAGAGAAGGAAAGAATCTGCCTTGGTAGGCTTACACATATCAGTTTTTATGTTATATTTTATTTTTGTGGATAGATTAATCCTTCCTGGTATACTTGTTCCCCAAGCTGGTATATATGTATCCTATCCAGGTATATATTTGGTCCATCCTAGTATATGTGTTCCCTATCCTGGTATATATGTGGGACATCCTGGTATATATGTCTCCTATTCTGGGATATATGTGGTAAACCCTGATATATATGTGGCCAATCCTGGTATATGTGTCCCCATCCTAATATATACCGTATTTTTCGGACTATAAGACGCACCTGACCATAAGACGCACCCTGGTTTTAGAGGAGGAAAATAGGAAAATAAAATTTTAACCAAAAAATATGGTCAAGACACACTGTTATGGGGCGAGGATCTGCTGCTGACACTGTTATGGGGGTAATGTCCCCAAATTCTCTACTAAGGTACCCCATTCTGATAAGGATCCTCCTGCCTTGTATATGATCCTGCTCATATACCCCCCATCCATCCTGCTCATATACCCCCCATCCTGCTAATAATATACCCCCCATCCATCCTGCTCATGATATACCCCCATCCATCCTGCTCACGATATGCCCCCATCCATCCTGCTCATGATATGCCCCCCATCCATCCTGCTCATGATATGCCCCCATCCATCCTGCTCATGATATGCCCCCATCCATCCTGCTCATGATATGCCCCCATCCATCCTGCTCATGATATGCCCCCATCCATCATGCTCAAGATATGTCCCCATCCATCCTGCTCATGAAATGCCCCCATCCATCCTGCTCATGATATGCCCCCATCCATCCTGCTCATGATATGCCCCCATCCATCCTGCTCATGAAATGCCCCCATCCATCATGCTCATGAAATGCCCCCATCCATCCTGCTCATGAAATGCCCCCATCCATCCTGCTCATGATATGCCCCCATCCATCCTGCTCATGATATGCCCCCATCCATCCTGCTCATGATATGCCCCCATCCATCATGCTCAAGATATGCCCCCATCCATCCTGCTCATGAAATGCCCCCATCCATCCTGCTCATGAAATGCCCCCATCCATCCTGCTCATGAAATGCCCCCATCCATCCTGCTCATGAAATGCCCCATCCATCCTGCTCATGAAATGTCCCCATCCATCCTGCTCATGAAATGCCCCCATCCATCCTGCTCATGATATGCCCCCATCCATCCTGCTCATGAAATGCCCCCATCCATCCTGCTCATGAAATGCCCCCATCCATCCTGCTCATGAAATGCCCCCATCCATCCTGCTCATGAAATGCCCCCATCCATCCTGCTCATGATATGCCCCCATCCATCCTGCTCATGAAATGCCCCCATCCATCCTGCTCATGATATACCCCCATCCATCCTGCTCATGAAATGCCCCCATCCATCCTGCTCATGATATACCCCCATCCATCCTGCTCATGATATGCCCCCATCCATCCTGCTCATGAAATGCCCCCATCCATCCTGCTCATGAAATGCCCCCATCCATCCTGCTCATGATATGCCCCCATCCATCCTGCTCATGAAATGCCCCCATCCATCCTGCTCATGATATACCCCCATCCATCCTGCTCATGAAATGCCCCCATCCATCCTGCTCATGAAATGCCCCCATCCATCCTGCTCATGAAATGCCCCCCATCCATCCTGCTCATGAAATGCCCCCATCCATCCTGCTCATGATATGCCCCCATCCATCCTGCTCATGAAATGCCCCCATCCATCCTGCTCATGATATGCCCCCATCCATCCTGCTCATGAAATGCCCCCATCCATCCTGCTCATGATATACCCCCATCCATCCTGCTCATGAAATGCCCCCATCCATCCTGCTCATGATATACCCCCATCCATCCTGCTCATGATATGCCCCCATCCATCCTGCTCATGAAATGCCCCCATCCTGGTAAATGGCGTGTATCCTGTGGCACAGGAAAAAAAAAATAAACGTTTATACTTACCCTTCCTCACTCCCTGAAGCACCGATCTCTGTCTCAGCTGCAGCGCCGCTGTGTGGAGCCGTCACCGGTGTCTGCAGCATCGCGTCTTCCTGTCTGTGCCGGCGGTCAGCTGATCGATTCTGGTGGATACTAGCGGCGCGCACAGCGATGACGTCATCGCGGTGCGCGCCGCTAGTGTCCAGATCAGCTGACCGCCGGCACAGACAGGCAGACGCGATGCTGCAGGGGGGCGGCTCCACACACGGTGACGGGTGAGTACACTGATTCACTGCACCCCGCGCTGATAATGATGCACGGGGGGGCAGTGAATACAGCCGCACATGATCACCCCAGGCTGTAGTTGCCAGGGGTGCCCACGTGGTCACGGCAGGCTGTTACAGCCTACTCGTGCCGCCGATGACCCGCTGCACCGCGGCACCCTCATTCCCCGCAGCCTTATAGTCAGACCATAAGACGCACCCCCCACTTTCCCCCAACATTTGGGGGGAAAAAAGTGCGTCTTATGGTCCGAAAAATACGGTATGTTCCCTATCCTGATATATATGTGGCCCATCCTGGTATATATCTTCCTCATCCTGGTATATAAATTACCAATGCTGGGCCCCATCCTGGTATATATGTCTCCCATTGTGGGGCCAATACTAAATAGGAAAAAGGAGATATTTAGCAATCGCATTGATCAATGTAACTGAGCCCCAAAACCTCGTCAAGGTATATCTATATTTTTTTCTGAATGTGAACACAGCTCCGTCCCTTTCGGCCATGTTTTTTTTCCATTTCCTATATAAGAAAGTCCTTGGTTACCCCTCTCCACACATAGCAGTTTTTAATTGCAATGAGATGACACACAGTTAGGGTCACAGAGCTAGGGACCCCAATATAGAGATATACCTTGACGAGGTTTTGGGGCTCAGTTACATTGATCGATGCGATTGCTAAATATCTCCTTTTTCCTAATATTCATGGCAGGTATGCAATTCATTATTCACATGTTCAAGTTAGCAAATAGCATTTTTCATTGTATGCTTCAATGTTTTTCGGTATGCTTATGGCATTATACTATTATCTAAGTTTGATGTGCAGCCTTATCCTCATGTACTATGTATTTTTTGGCTTGCACTCATAATATATATGAGTGCTCACTTCAGTTATCCTATTTAGTATTATGAAAAAAAATTTCTGAATGTGAACACAGCTCCGCCCCTTTCGGCCATGTTTTTTTCCATTTCCTATATAAGAAAGTCCTTGGTTACCCCTCTCCACACACAGCAGTTTTTAATTGCAATGAGATGACACACAGTTAGGGTCATAGAGATAGGGACCCCAATATAGAGATATACC
This sequence comes from Anomaloglossus baeobatrachus, assembly GCF_048569485.1. Classification (NCBI taxonomy): domain Eukaryota; kingdom Metazoa; phylum Chordata; class Amphibia; order Anura; family Aromobatidae; genus Anomaloglossus; species Anomaloglossus baeobatrachus. The sequence goes on along the minus strand of NC_134359.1, from coordinate 254,485,450 downwards.
TTGACGAGGTTTTGGGGCTCAGTTACAATGATCAATGCGATTGCTAAATATCTCCTTTTTCCTAATACTCATGGCAGGTATGCCTTTCATTATTCACACTTTCAAGTTAGCAAGTGGCATTTTTCATTGTATGCTTCAATGTTTTTCGGTATGCTTATGGCATTATACTATTATCTAACTTTGATGTGCAGCCTTATCCTTATGACCCATTGTGGGGCCATCCTGGTATACAGTACATGTCCTCCATTCTAGTATAAATGTCCCCCATGTCCCAAAACTAGGCATGTTTGGTATCTACAAACTCGTATTGAGCTGGAGAATCATATTACTAGATCAGTTTTACCATATACTAAAAATGGTAAATAAAAATAAAAAAACAATCGTGCAATTGCACTTTTTTAAATTTTCCCACACATGGAACTTTTTCCCCATTTTCCAGTATAATATGGGGCAGAATAAACGAGAACATTCAAACTCATCCCACAAAACAAGTCCTCATATGGTTATATTGAAGGAAAAATAAAAAGTTATGGCTCTTGGAGAAAAATGAAAACAAAAAATGGAAAATTGCAGGGTGGTGAAGGGGTTAAATGTGCCTGGAGTTGCATCACATTCATCATACGGTTCCGCAGGGCATTGCTCACAATGAAGCTGTCATCAGTGTGGATATGGCCAAAGGACACTTACTTCTCTGCCTTTCTGTGAGTCTTCCAGTCTCTCTGTGTCTATTTACAACCTGCTGGTGACACTCTGAGACACTCAGTGGCCACTTCTATCTGAGAACATCCAGCTTAAAGCCTTGCAATGCCAAGGTACTGCTGATTAATTGTTAGATGTTGTCTTGGTCTCACGATGAAAATGGAAAAGGCAGATGAGGAGGACTGTTTAATACCAAGTCTAACTGAACCCCAAAATGTATCGGGCAATTCATGGATCAAAAACCTGTTGTGAATTTTCCCGTTAGGCTCCCTGCTAGAAGAGAACAACACGTTGTGCAAAACGTCCTGAAATATTGCACAGCTGGACATGTGCAGTCAGAAAATTAGAGAATGTCACAATAAGTTCACCTAAAGGTTAGAGGGAAGGTTAGGATCATCCTGAGATCAAAATATCCCTCATGTTTTGTGAGTAGTATATATAGGACTATAAAGATTGTTACCAAGTGTTAAATCCGATCTTCTGGATAGCAATCAGTGTTTTCCCCCAAGCTACTGTAAATAAATCTTATAGTTGTTGACCAGAAACCCAGCAATATATTACAGTTGCTGCACAATCTGGGACTACATCTCCGAGAACTCCTGAGATGGGTGTGCATTAATTGTGCAAGCACTGCACCATGAGCCATAAAGACAGGGAAAAATGTAGGACTGACTATAATGTCACGCAACAAGCATGGCGACCACGTTCAGACCAACTGAAGTCTGACACACAACAAAAAACACACCTTAAAAACACCACAGACAAGGGGGACACCAGGGAAACAATAACAACAGTGGGCCATGGGACTAGTGAGAGGGAGGATGGACACCTCCTACCCTCACCTGTAGCTGTCCCTACTCTTGTAGCCAGTCCCTATACAGTCTCTGCAACTGTCGACAAGTAGCACCCTGAGTCTCTGTGAAACCCTATAGATGTCCTGACTAGTGATAGACAGGTGAGATTCACTAGACCCACCACTACACTAATAAGTCAAGAGGGTAGGGGACACAAACATGGAATAAATAACCAAAATGGAGAGGATACGACTTTAGGAGAATCCGCAGCAGCTCCTTCCACCAAGGCGGCTTTCATACAAATGGCTTTGTATGGTCAGCAAAGATTGCTGTGAAACTTAGCTATTTAAATACAAGGGGGTGTGGTTACTGAGCAGGTGCCCTTAAATGCAGGAGAGCTGCTGGCAGAAAAACTGACCTTAATTATTCCAGAACCAAAAGAAACAAAATAACATTTAAATGTAGAGTCCCAAATAGAGATAAGGGGCTCCAGTCCTCAATCTGCCACTAGTCTCCAAAAACAGGGAGATGACCGTGACAGTCGTGACAGATATAGGTGATAACTTGTTGGTTCATGGGAGTCCAACCTGAACCGATCAGCAGCTCCGCAGGGAATGATTGGAGCAGCGGTTTAATGCAAATGAAGAGTAGAAGCAATCATCGATAATTAAAATCAACCTATTGGATCATCCGTTAATTAGTCAGTAAACCCGACTGATCACAAGTAAAGGTCATTTGGGTTAGAATTTTGCTATTTTGCTTCCTGGCAGATTTTCAGCACCAGAGGTTTGTGCCAGCAGCTTATCCCGCCATACTGAAGCATCATGCCCTTTTGGCTTAGCTGAATGTTACAGCTGTTGACAAAATGATCATTTCATCAATAGCAGCCATCCTACAGATGTGTCCGTCCTTACTTTTCCTCTTGGCTTGAGATGCCCTGAGATGAGTAGGGGTGAGGAATCCAGCTTTGAAAAAAAAAACCTTGAAAATTCAGACGTACCCTTCTTTTTGGCTTAACTCCTTCTCAACTTTCAGCGTATTGGTACATCCAAGGTCATGTCTATCATTTTAATGTGGGCTCAGGTGCATGTTTCCCCGCATGTTAGCTGATCATCAGAAATAATTAGACTGTGTCAGCTTCAAGTCATCTAGGGGACTAGTAAAGTCAATAAAAAGTGCAACAAAAAGTTTTTAAAAATGTGAAATTTTTTTTAAAAAAAACACAAATTCAAATCACTCCTTTTTCCCCTATTGAAAATAAAAATAAAAAATACACATATTTGGAATCACCGGGTTCAGAAAAGTTACGAATCTTGGCAGAAGGGAAAAAAATGAAAACCAGAAAATTGCTGGGTGGTGAAGGGGTTAAAATACTGTATGCTCATTTTTCAGCATATCTCAAGCCAACAAGAAGGTGGATTTGTGGATGGTCAGCTTTACTCCTTGTACATAATTCTGCTGTAAATCCACAGGATTTTCTGCCCTTCCATCCTCTCCCCTCCTTACGAAACTGCTCCAGTTTATTCTGTCTGTCAAGCTGCAGACAGGCAAAACAGTAGGCTTTTAGATCAGTATAGGAATGCATTCTGGAAAGTAAGGGGGAGTTCCAGCTCCTATAGTGCTGACAGAGTACCGATGAAGAAGAACCACTCACTCGAAACAGTGTATAGCATATTACAAAAAGGGAGAACCAGAACAGTTCTTGGACATGTTAGACTGATATATGCACCAAAAGTTGAGCTAAGTTGCTGTGGGGTGAGCAGGCAAATGCTTTCTACAGGTTTTTAGAGAAAAGACTGGTACGCTGTAATATTAACATGTTATCATCAGTAATATTTGCTTTTTTTCTTGTTTAATATTTCAGCAGATGTTAAGAGTTGTAACCATTCCCCTTGGTAATAGGGAAAACTTCACTAATAGCACTGATTGGATAGTGGTAGCTTGTATTGTGTAAGGCTACGCTCACTGAATTTGATAGGGGATACTCGCATTGCTGTTAGATTGAGGCACACACAGCAATGGTTTCGATTCAAACAGTCCAGTTGGTTTATTAACAGACACATAAATCATCTTCCAGGAAAAAAACATGAGCCTTCCTTTGATTTTGCAGAAATGTGTATAACATACAATCCATTTAATCCATGGGGTAGGCCTGCATGGCTTCAAATACAACCCCCTTTTGTGAAGTTACTGTTACGTCACCACCGGAGTCCGCTCCATCGACTTCTGCTCCGATCGTCAGGCGACGCCATGTTCCTGCCGTGGATGGTGCTGGTGAAGGGAGAGGAGTCGATGCCGGTGGCGCCGGTGGGCACAGGCTCCGTTCATCCACTGGTCTGGGTTTCCTGGGGATCTACAATGCCACTGGCTGACTTTAGGTGGCAGGTGTCTCCCAGCTGAGGTACCATCATTCAGCTACAGCCTATGGGAAGACACCACACCCTTTTTAATTCCCCTCCTGTCTGCTGACCTCTGCCAGAGATAGTTCTGAGAATTCTGGCTCCTGTTTCATCCTGTGGTTTCCTGACTACCCTCCTGCCTGCTGTTTTTGTACCTCGCTGCCCAATCTGGTTTTGACCTCTGCTTGTTTCTGATTACGTCTTTGCCTGCCGATTCTGTCCCTGTTCCGCAATTCCTGGTTTGACCCTGCCTGACCCTGCCTGACGACTACTCTCTCAGACTGCAGCCTTCCACAGGTAGTGACCTCAAGGGCCCTGTGTAATTCCAAATCCCTGTATAGGGGTTAAAGGGTTTCAGGGTTCTGGGGGTCCTGCCTGGTGAGCGGCTTCCCTCTAGCCTGTCCATTACAGCCCGTCTGAGTCTGTGGATCTAGGCAGGCATTACAGTTACCTTTCAGGAGCTATGGCAGGCTCCACACACTGACTCCTGTCAGTATTGACATTTAGGAAAACTGCCTCACTGGGATTACTGACTAGAATCTGCGACTTGCTCCAGACACTAACTCCTGTCAGTCCAGACCCTCAGGAGGTCTACCGCTTCCTAAACATAGAGCCACTACAGGCTCCCCACACACCTGGTCTCCTCGCTGGTTGCCTACAGGACATAAACTGTTTCCAAGCACAGAGACACCATGTGAGTATGTGCCGCCCCTGCAGCGGTCGAACCGCTCGGATCCGGGGTTGCTGCTGTGGCTCGAGGGTCTTCGGACCTGAGGGCTCACGTCCACTTCAAATGAAAAGGGGGTATTTAAAGGGTATAAGAGTTCGTGACGCCACTCGTTCGCGGTAAGGGGAGTACCGCCGCTGCCGATGGGAGTACCTGGGGGAGATGGAGTGGGGCAGCCAGATGACGTTAGGGGAGGCCCCGGGACTCTGGATGATGGAGGTGGTGGGGAGCAGGGTGCAGATGGGAAGCAGAGGGAGGACAGCGAACTGACTCAGGTAGTGTTGGCAGTGTGACCGCAAAGCAGACTCTGACACAAAGGTAAACCAAGTCTCTGAGTGCCGCTGCCCTCTTGGGGAAGCCCGTCCGGGTGTCCACTTCTTTTGGTACTGCCGGATAGTCCGGAGCCTGCCTCCTTGCACTAATTTTAGAATGCTTTGGTGGCCCGTTGGGTTAAAGCTGTCCGTTCTCGCTCCTTACTTGTTGGTAGTGGAGCTGTGCTCTCATGGGGCTCACGCTTGGGATTTTTGCAGGCTGCATGGATTGGAGAGCCCTATCCTCCTCGTTGCGCTAGTGCCCCGATCTCTGAACTTCTTGGGGTCAGTACGTGAAGACACTATCCTCCACAGGTTAATTTCCGGGTTGCCTGAAGCTACTCCCCGACCTAGCATCCTGTACCCCGCCGTGCTTTCGGTCCCGGACCGGTTATTAGGCTGGAGATGCTGTCCGTCCTCCAAGACCAGGTCTAGGCACCAAGCCTCAATACCCTGTGACCGGGTCTCCGACTACTCCGGGCCCAGACCACCGTCTGCGACCCAACTAACTACAGGGAGCCACTACTATCTCAGCCCCTCACTTCTCGAGGGCTAACACTCTTCTCTTCTCACTTCTCTCCCACCAACCTACCTGACCCCTAGGTGGGCGGCCCTATTCCAGCTAAGCAGCCCACTGGTGTGTCTGACAGGGTGTGGTGTGAGGTGTGGTTGGGATTTGGATGCGGATGGAGGCAGTACCATAGGTTGGGAACCCAGAACCAAGAGGGGTTGAGTCCTGCACCACAGAATAAAAAGGGTGCAATACCCTGTGATACCCTGACTAGTTCAGGGGTGTCACAAGTATAACACAGACTTGAGACACACCCATGGGTGGAGGTATGTGAATAGCCAGAGCCACCCAGCTCACTGACTATTCATAAAATTGGCCCTGAATGCACTAACAACCCTCGTAGAACTACAAGTCCAAAAGAAAATGTTCCAGGTTTACATTGTGTCATGAACAGCCGGGGGTGTCACTCAGATATCTCGCAGCTGTTCGCTGATTTGTGAAACACGACTACTCCCTAGCGCCCCCTTGTCGGCAGGCCACTTTTGGTACTGCAGGACAATGCATAAAATGAGGCTGCTGAGCTAATAATGCCAAATATTGGAGGTCTCACAGCAATGGTAAATGTATATACCACCGATTCCCGCTAATGGAAGATATATATATACCTCGGTAACCTTAATGATAGCACTCCAATAATTCTATGCAATAATAATTACGCTGCCACCACCCAGCTTTTCAGGATAGCTGGGGACCCGTTTCAGATAGCATAAGGCCCTTCAGGTTTTTGGATTCATATATAAAGCATGAAGAAAGAAGCTATTAAATTTTATATATTTAATCCGAAAATAGGCAGTATTTAAAAAATATATACAAGAATTTACAAAAGGGAACAATACAAATACAGTATAGAAAGTTACATGAAAAATAAAAGGTATAAACGTGAAACTTACTAAACTCGTGCTATAGAAGTGAGGTCCAACCTTAGAGAGGGAAGGTCTCCAAAGGAAGAAGATGTTAAGAGACAGCCAGCATCACCTCTTAAGGATGCCTTCCAATGCTGACTGACCCCCCCTCAAGGAGCTAGTTGCTTTTATGCCTTTGGTAACCCCCTTCTCTGTGACCTCATTTTACAGTCTCTTGTGGGCTGTGCCGAGATTGTCCCAAAGGTTCCTTAATTCTAACTATCCACATATCTTTGCCCCTGGGCCACTCAGGTGAAAGATATTAGCGTCATATTTTATATCTCGATTTTACATTTACATAGATACCAAACACAACGCATCTAGCACAATTTCACTGGCCAATACTAATTTGTCGTGATACCGGCGATCTCCCCGTCAAGCGAAACAGTGCGTTGGGTTCAGCACTCCACAGGGATTCTGGAAATATGCATTAATCTTTCTAGCATTAATGGAGCGCTTAAAAACTGTTTTGGAAGTTTTCCCTCCAATAGAACAAAGGATTGTCTTTCTCTGTATCTTTTGGTTGCAGTTCTATCATCACCCAAAGTCATAAATACCTAAACTTTCAGGCCTATCAGATAATCGTCATGACGATCTGAGGCTGATGGCAGAAAAGAGGGGGGTGAGGACCCTTCAAGAGTTTTACATGACACTTTGAAAGGGTTATCACCCTATTTCTCATACATTCCCAGCAGGAATAACAGAGGAACAGCACATAAATTACTTTTGAGATTTATTTTTTCAATGAGGATTCAAGTATTTACTAAGAGCAGATATGTAAGGAACTACAGAGGAAAATACAGTTTAGCCCTGGTGCTTGATATAACAGATAACAGATGTTGGCTTATGTGGGGCCCCGAGGTGCGGTGTCGGTGCAGCTGTGCATTACCTTCAGGGACTCCACGCGGCTGGATCTTGTCACAGGTAGGAAATCCTCTATTTTGATTGTCGTGACGCCACTCTCAGAATTGCGGTCAGTGGAGACCGCCACTGCAGGTTAGGGGTGCCTGGGGCCGATAGTGGGTGCAGTCAGGTGTAATAGCCTCCTGAGAGTGAGGCATGCCCCAGGGCCCCGTGTAGGTGTGTGGAACTACAAGTCGCAGAATGACTCACACGCACAAGCAGGATGTCTTTCAGGGGTTTTACTCACTGATGGTGGCAGGGTGAGTAACCCGGGCGTAGCTGGGATGAACCAGGCTGGAACCAGGTGTCCTTCAGGCTGACTGATGAGGGTGGCTACCGACTCGCCTTCCTTAGCCCTTTGTGTTTTGAGGTAACCCCTGCTTGAAGCCCTGCTGGGGTCGCCCAGGGAAGTTGCTGGTGCCTCTCTCCCCTTCCTTTTGGCCCGTTTGCTTGTAGCCTGGACCAGATCACTCCGGCTGCTTGCCTCCTGTGAGCTATGGGCCCTCACTTTGCTACGTGGCTGCGGACTCTGTGGTGTTGTCTTGGGGGTGTAAAGTGCCCCCTCATGCAGGTTTGGCAAAGGACAGGTGAATCTATCCCTGCACTGGGACCTGTTACCCGGTTGGGCCTGGTAACTCCCTGACAGTCTCCTTACTCCCCACTCCGTTGCTCTCTCTTTAGCCGTGGGTGGATTTCGGGCAGCACTACCAGGTGACCATTCTCCCCCGTCGGTAGTCACTGCGCGTACGTTGTCAGAATTGTGTAGAGCTACAGGGTCTGCTTCTGCTCTCCCTGAACTTCACCACTCAACTGTCTTCGGCTCACTCTTCCCTCCTCTCCTATTCTTGCCTACGTCACCTAGCAACCAGGCTCTCTACCACACCCCTCGAGTGGAGATGGAGGCTTCGCCCCCTCCTGGGATCCCCAGGGGTCCTCCCAAAGGTACATGTGTGAGACCTGATCACTATGCGCCTGTGTAGTCACACCTCGGTCAGCCTTCTGGATTACCTGTTTTGTACTGTCCCCAGCATGGGTGCAGTACTCAGTGGTGCCTGACCAGGTCAGGGGCGCCACACTTACATGGGGTAAACACTTTTGCTTCCTGGAACCGTTAATGACATTTAGTCCCGGCATCACTAGAACAAGTTACAAGAAAAACGGGTGATGTAAACAAAATGGCTTCATACCGTAGAAAATGAAAAATCCATGACATCGGGCAAAGTGAACAACACAACTGTTTCCTGTGTTCTCGGCAGGAGGCCCTAGAAACCTAAATTAATGATGAATACACGCTCGTCATTTATTCAAGAAGGCTCTGTAAAAAAAAGAAAAACTAATGCAACGTTATTTATTCATATTACACATAATTATCTTTTTGAGCCGAGGATATAAGGGCAGATGAAGCAGACGACAAAAAATGATGAGCAGAGTACGTCTTCACACGACTTTATATTAATCTCCTTTTCGCTGTTCTGACATGAATGTCCTAATTTTCCGGTCACAAACTTATTTCCATACCTCCCCGCTGAGTCTCTTACTGGAGTTGTTGCATTTGTGGTTTGGTTTATTTTACTACTGTTTCGTATTTTTTGTCTTAAAGGAATCTTCCACTTTTATGTTGTGGTCATTAAAAAAGACCGGTTATCACTCCGGACATATCTGTTTAAGTACCGTATTTTTCGTTTTAGAAGATGCGCCGGATTATAAGACGCACCCCAAATGTAGAGATAAAAAAAGGTAAAAAAAACATGGGGTCCGTCTTATAATCCGGTGTTGTCTTACCAGAGGGGTGATGGAGTGGAGTCACAGGAGGCAGGGGCGGTGCTGGTGGGGTCTGTGGTGACAGCGTTGGGGTCTGTACTGGCAGCGGAAGCTGCGGTGTCTGTGTGGAGCAGGCCGGTGTGGTGGGTGTCCCAGATGCTCTGTCGGCAGTCCGGGCTTCAAAAAAATAGCGCCCATTGCGTGTGCAGATGGAGCTCTTAGCCGACAGCTCTATCTGCGCATGCGCTGACTCCGGGCGCCATCATTTAAAGCACAGCCACTGCAGCTTCCGTTGCCAGCATAGCCAGCCGGCCACCTGCACAGTGAGGTAGCCGGCCATCCGCACAGACAGCCGGCTGCACAGACAGCGCCCACACAAAGAGGCAGCCGGCCACCCGCACGGACAGCCCCCCGCGGCAATTCTCCACCTCCCGGTAAACTATATTAAGATTTTACTTGCTACTAGCACGAAAAGTACGAATTTCGGGTTACTCGCTACGTAGCGAGTATTTCCCATTGACTTACATTGCGCCTGCTACTCATAACGAATATGCGAGTAGCGGACAGTACTCGCTAACAGCATAGCGAGAACAAATAGCTAACTGCTCTCTTCTCAACACTAGCACTGTTGCGAATATTATTAAAGGGATCATCTGATTTTAGCTATTTCTTCCTGTTAGAAAACAAGACGATCATCAATGATCATAGATTATCTGCAAGACAACCATAAAAATGTGTTCAATTTCCTTACAGCACCTCCACAGGATAAGTGAAGTATTACATGCTTCAATAATGTATGGTCATGTTGAGTCTTCCAGATAGAAGAGGAGGGAGCCATCTCCTATATTAATTGAGAATATTCTAATAAGGTATTTGAAAATCTTTTTTGTAAATCAGATACCGTATGTAACCTGCTGATTTACCAACCAACTATACCAATAAGATTTATTCAGCTTAAATTGGATTCTGTTCTGTCACCCAAGAATTGGGTATCATGCAGCGTTATTCATGCTGTCAAAAAAAGGAAACCTTCTTAGGACCACAATGGAGTCTGATTCACCATATGATGGATCGATATTGTATTATATATTTTGTTCAAACTAAATAGGTACTAATTAATGCCAAAAAACAATTCTTTATTTATATCCTTGTGTTTTGCTCATATTCTGAAACTTATAAAAACTAACAAGAAATAAGCTTTTTATCACATCAACCTAGTGCTAATAAACAACTGAGATAGAAAAACAACTACGCACCAGATGTTCCCCAGCTGTCGAGCCTCCGCGGAGGTGAGGATATTATCACTTGCAGCTGCCGATATAGGAGGTGTTACACAGTATCTATAGAAAGATCTTTAGAATCTTATAGTAAGGAACATCCCTGTAGAAGTCAATGGCAGGACTGCACAATATGCTGATACTCCTGACACTCGGAATCTGGTCTGGCTATGTACAGGGAAATACCTAGCAAGTGGCAATGTGCCGCCCCCGTGTCAGCAGCCGGGCTGCTCGGATCCAGATCCGCGGTGGCTCGAGGGTTCTCCGGATCCCGGGGTCGTGCGGCCACTCAAATGAAGGGGGTATTTACAGGGGATTGTGCTAAAGTTTGTGACGCCACCCGTGGTATGTGGTAATGTGGAGTACCACAGCTGCAGTAGGGAGTACCCGGGTGCGATGGAATGGTGCAGCCAGGTGTTAGATCCCTCCACGGGTAGTGGGGATACCCCGGGACTTGGTAATGACGTTCGGGGAGTGCCGTTGGGTGCGAAGGGGGTCACTTTCATATTCACTCAGTCCATTAAGCTGACACCGACAACTGGGTAAACCAAAGTTCTGTATACCGCTGCCGCTGAGGGGAGCTAGTTCAGGTCCCGTCCCCAATGGTGCTGCCTGGTGATCTGTGACCTGTCTCCTGGCACTAAGTTTACTTCTCTGTTGGTCCCGGTAGTATGGAACTTGCCGAGTTCCTCTCCCCAGTATGGCTAAGTGTGGGAGCTTGCTCTCAGGGTTCACGCTTGTGATTTTCTGGACCGTTTTGGTAGAAAGTCCTATCCCCCTTGTTGCGCTAGTACCCCGATTTTGGAGCAGGTGGAGAGTGGATCTTGAAGGCTCCGTTCTCGTCCGGTAAATTGTCAGGTTGCCTGAAGCTACTCCTTGACCTAGGGTCCACATACCCCGTCGTGTCCTGGTCCCAGCCCGTTGATAGTGCAAGGCCGCTGGTTGTCCTCATCGACAGTTCCGTGCCCCTTGCCATGATCCCCTGCGACTGGGGGTCGAGCTCCTCTAGGCCCAGACCACCGTCTGCTACCTAAATGGCTTGTAAGGAGCTCGGCTCCTGACCTCCTCTCTCCTTTACTTCCAACACTCTTCTCCCCTACTCCTACTACTGACTCTCCTGACACTCCTGTCCTCCCCTTAACCAACCCCCCAAGTGGGCGACATTATTCCACTCAGGCCGTCCACTGGTGCATCTGGTGAGTGTGGTGCAGAGTGTACCTAGGATTTTAACTAGCTGATGTAGGCAACACCATGTAGTTGTGGACCCATAACCAAGGAGGAGTTGGATATTGCACGGGAGGGCAGATTGTATAATACCCTGTGACGACCTTATAGTCCAGAGGCGTCACAGCAAAAGGTAAGGCAAGGTGGCCCCTGTGTTTAGGGAAGGGTGAGATGGTGACCCCTTACCAAACCTACTGCTGGTCCCTGGGGTCCCTGACCACCCTAGATAGGTTTCGCACCTATGCAGCCAAGCCGGATTCCTGACCCTAGGTATCCCTAGTGCTGGACCCTAAACAGAGAACAGATGGGATGAGCTCTTCATCATACCCACTAAACACTAGAAAAGACACAAGGGGGACACACAGGGGGAAAATGCATGAACTACGTATCCACAGATGACTCAGGTAGAGGTTCAGCGGAACTTTCAGCAACAATCCCACAGATAAAAGCAAGCCACCTGCTTGATACCAGAGCTAAAATGAACTGAAAAATATCACCAGCATCAGTCTAAGGAAGAAGGGAGTATTTAAGCACCAAAAGAATACTGATGATGAGCAGCTGGGTGGAAGGCGAGCTCCTACTGGGTTCAAAAGGGGAGAGATGAAAATGCAGCAGGAAAGCTACCTAGTACAATGAATACTGACAGCAGGAACAATAGAAAGTCATGGAGCATTTTCCGGTTACATGTGGTGATGCATTTCTTTCCATAAAACTCAACAGCAGTCCAGCAAACCATTATGGGAAGCTCCATCCTCACGTGTGAGGGCCAATGGCCTCTCACAGCTTCTCTCAGTTTCCAGTTGACTTATGAGGGCTTCGTTGACTGAGGTATGTTGATACCACTCCTTACTAGTATCTTTAAAATCTATTCAGTGAGGGTCACAGACTCCAGGCTGTAATGCACCCTAAACTCTCCATAGAAGAACTTGTGTTTCAATATGCAACCATAGCTTTCTCTCCAATCATTTACTTAAGTCCTGTTGATCGAAGATAAGGAATCCTTCCATACACTTAAGTCCCTTTAATTGAGCCTCACTGGCCTTGTGCTCCACCCTGGACACGGGTCCGTTTCTTTCCCATTGCCTCCCTGGCCTGAATCAAGGCACTCGTCCTGCTGCTCACCTGAGTGATGTTCTTTTCCTTTTATAAGGCCTTCCTGGCCTGGACTAAGAATTTCTATTTTTTCTGTAGTCTCCGTTAAGCTCCAGTCACACTAAGCAACTTACCAGCGATCCCAACAACGATAGGGATCGCTGGTAAGTTGCTAGGAGGTTGCTGGTGAGCTGTCACACTGCGACGCTCCAGCGATCCCACCAGCAACCTGACCTGGCAGGGATCGCTGGAGCGTGGCTACACGAGTTGCTGGTGAGCTCACCAGCAACCAGTGACCAGCCCCCAGTCTCCTAGTTACAGCACACATCAGGTTAATTAACCCGATGTGTGCTGCAGCTAAATGTGCACAGAGCAGGGAGCAGCGCACACTGCTTAGTGCTGGCTCCTTGCTCTCCTAGTTACAGCACACATCGGGTTAATTGCCTGATGTGTGCTGCAGCTATCTGTGCACAGAGCAGGAGCCGGCAGCACAGGCAGTGAGAGCGGAGGAGTCTGGTATCAAAGGTAAATATCGGGTAACCAAGGACAGGGCTTCTTGGTTACCCGATGTTTACATTAGTTACCAGCCTCAGCAGAAGCCGGCTCCTGCTCACTGCACATTAGTTGTTGCTGTCTCGCTGTCACACACAGCGATCTGTGCTTCACAGCGGGACAGCAACAACTAAAAAATGGCCCAGGACATTCAGCAACAACCAACGACCTCACAGCAGGGGCCAGGTTGTTGCTGGATGTCACACACAGCAACATCGCTAGCAACGTCACAAAAGTTGTTCGTTACCAGCGATGTTGCTAGCGATGTTGCTTAGTGTGACGGGGCCTTTAGGCTTCCTGCCTGGCATCCAATTGGGAAATTTCCATTATTTTCTTTTAAGACGTACTGTCTGATGTTTATTGGTCTTCCCTCTTTGCACACAGATCTGTTTACATAAAGGACCATAGGTCTTTCACTTCTGAAAGCTGAACCCTATCTAATTCACTACCAGGAAGTCGCATCCCGTATGCTCATGCAACTCCTCCCATCCTGGACTGTCCCCAACTATTAACCCTTTCTGTACTCAACCAAGTGCATGCAAATCACCCAACAGAGAAAAGCACAATTAAAACAGTGCAATGCATTATATAATACCATCATACCATCAAGAGGAGTATGGGCAGCACCTCCACTTCCTTACAAATGCACAAGACGATAAAATATTTTCAAAATGTATCATAAATATTTCTCTTGAATATTTATTTTTTATTATAGATTTCTTTAGATTCATCGCAATAAAAATGGTTGTAACTATATGCACACCGTTTAAATTCATTGTTTTCTGATCTAAATTAGATCTTTAAGATGCCGGTATGCACCAGGGACCTGGTGACAGCTCCTAAGCATAGCTACGCCTGTCGAGAATTACATGGCAATATTATTTTTCTTTTTCCTAGGAAGACCTCACAGTGACTGATCTATGCTAATTGAATGCCCTCTTGGTTTTTTTTCCTGAACCATTTTGTACTAGACAAGCTTGATCACGCTGTCACCACTATGATCCTTCTCATGGGGCACCTTCCCGCTAGTAATCTTGTGCCCGTCCAGATTGGCTGTCAGTAAGCCGGAGGGTTGTCACTTCCTTTTAAGATGTTCTGTATATGAGCAAAAGATTTCTGTGATATTTCACTTTCTGCAAAGTTCATTGTCTTGTTCTTGGTGAATTAGTTGGACTCAACTAGGCAGAAAATGTCACATTTATAATTCTTCCAATATATCTTTATGGCTGTACGCTTATTTTACTCTTTTCTTTTATGTGCTGTATTAGAGTGTTTTTGGTGTATTTTGTCCATTGTGTTAATTTATGCTAAAGGTCCCCTATATACATTCAATTTATAGTCGGCCAAATCTGCCGATTTCACTGGAACGGGCCGACCATCTAATGTGTATAGGGACCTCTGGACTTTCCTGTTACAGATGATGTTGGAGAAGAGAAGGTTCAGACTCCAATCATGAGGGACATAAGCCATTAAAGAGTTGGTTCACTTCTCTGCAGTAGTGACCATATCTCTGTAAAACTGATAAAGAAGGCTTTTTGTAAATACCTTGTGTTGCCAATTCAGCCTGTGATCGGCGCTATCGCGGTCTGCTCTTCCCCATCAAGTGACCCCTGGGGCTCTGCTGTTAGGGTGAACTCTTAATCAGAGATCACTAGTTGCCTACTGCCTGTCCTAATTGGTGTAGATCGAGTGCATGCTTGAAAAATTAGATCAGACACACAGTCGGATATTCATCCTTCCTCGACCAAAGTCGGCCCAGACTCTGCTTTATTTCAACTGAAGCATGCCCTGATATAACCTTGGAAAGGGGCATGTCCGGATGTGTTAATTGGTCAGTGGGTTGAACAATGTGTTAGTCCATGAGCTGATTGGTGGGCGTCATCGTAGGCGGGTCTATGTCATCTGGGGTCATCTTGGTGATCCTCTTATGGTCGGGTTTATGATGTCATTGGGGGCCATCTTGGGTTCCTCTGAAGACTGACTGGCTTATGTATAGAGAATTGATTTCATTGAACACACTTCTCACAGTGCTCTATGTCCAGAGGTTAATTAAGTATTTCATCTTATGGCTCTCCTCAACACTGTCACCTCTGGGATCCAGTGATGTCAGGTCAACTTCCAGTTGACCTGACATCACCACGACCGGCTCCAGTCTTCCTGAGTGACTGGGCTGTGGGCGGCGTTTTAACGCTCATCACAGCCCAGCGTCACAGCCCAGCATCTCCCTGCTTGTGGTGCTCTGTAGTGAAGGAGAGGGCATGTGAGATGCTGCGCTGTGACGCTGGGCTGTGATGAGCGGTGAAATGCTGCCCACAGCCCACTCACTCAGGAAGACTGGGGCCGGCCGTGCTGATGTCAGGTCAACTGGAAGTTGACCTGACAGCACCGGATCACAGAGTTCACGGAGCCCCGGGAGTCATGCAATGAGGAAGAGCAGACTACAATAGCGCCGCTCACAGGCTAAATTGGCAACACAAGGTATTTACAAAAAGCCTCCTCTATCAGTTTTACAGAGATATGGTCACTACTGCAGAGTAGTGAACCAACCTTTCAATAGAGGAGGTGTCTGACAGTGGCTTATTCTGTACCGCCCACATGTATGGAGTAGTCAGGCGAGAGGGCTGACGGCTGTACAAGACTGGGAACACATATACAGTTTGGAAGCATTTTTTTAAGCCAAAGCACAAAGTCATCAGTGTGAAAAACAAACAGCGCATGGATGGCATCACTGTGTTGTCTGTCATTTCTGTGTATCCATTTGCTTGGATGTGTGAATTCGGCCTGCAAATCATACCACAGTAAGCTTTGACTCTGTTTTTTTTTTCATGTGAACCATCATCTGAATTAGCCCTTTTGGAAATATTCTATCCAAGAAGCCTTTCCTCCATAGGATGAAACCATGGTGTTATGCAAGTAAAAGTGCACATGTGGTAAGTAATGAAAAAATACCGTTTTACTTATACTACTGTACCTAACCCGCCCAGCTCTTGTATAGGCTAGAGGTCCCAACTCCACAGTCCCTAAAGTCCTTTGCGCAGACTGAGACAACTTTAACCTGATCCAATATATATATTATGGCGCTCAAAAAACTTTTAGAACAAATTAATTTTTATTGTTTGTGCTTTAGGCCAATGTCATGTTTCGGTCTATTTAACCTTGTTCACAAGGCTGTGAAGAAGGTCAAATAGACCAAAATATGACATTGGCCTAAAGCACAAACATTAATAAAAATTACTTTGTTCTAAAGGTTTTTTTGAGTGCCGTAGTATATATTGGATTGGACTGTCATAATCCACGATGCTCTGCTCTCCAGCAGAGCCAATGTTCTGTATTATGCTCCAGGTGACAGGTTCCCTCTCAGCCTTATGGTCCTGCGCTGTTGCGCGGAGGGGCCTTTGTTCAGGCACCTCATTCTGAGGGAGTGCTCGGCTTCATTAGAGAACAACTTCACCTGGGATGCTGCCAGTCATAGTTCCTGCTCTGCAGTGAGTTTTCTAGCTCCCGTGAGTTTTGTTGTTATAATCTTTCCTCCCTATCCCAGATGTTTGTTACCCTACTCTGCTCGTGCCCCTGACTCTGATGTTATCCCTCTTACTTCTGACCTTTGGCTTGTATCCTGACTTCGGCTCCGTTCGCTCACCGTGTACCTTATCTGACTTCCTGGCTTCTAACCTCCAGCTTGTACCCTGATCTTGGCTCTACTCGCTCCCTGTGAACATTATCTGACTTCCTGAATTCTAACCTCTCTGGCTTGTACCCTGACCCGGCTCTGCTCATGATCCACGATGCTCTGCTATCCAGCAGAGCCAATGTTCTGTATTATGCTCCAGGTGACAGGTTCCCTCTCAGCCTTATGGTCCTGCGCTGGTGCAGGGAGGGGCCTTTGTTCAGGCACCTCATTCTGAGGGAGTGCTCGGCTTCATTAGAGAACAACTTCACCTGGAATGCTGCCAGTCACAGTTCCTGCTCGGCAGTGAGTTTTCTGGCTCCCGTGAGTTTTGTTGTTATGATCTTTCCTCCCTACGCCAGATGTTTGTTACCCTACTCTGCTTGTGCCCCTGACTCTGATGTTATCCCTCTTACTTCTGACCTTTGGCTTGTATCCTGACCTTGGCTCCGTTCGCTCACCGTGTACCTTATCTGACTTCCTGGCTTCTGACCTACAGCTTGTACCCTGACCTTGGCTCTACTCACTCCCTGTGCATATTATCTGACTTCCTGAATTCTGACCTCTGGCTTGTACCCTGACCCGGCTCTGCTCATTTCCTGCGTACCTTATCTGACTTCCTGGCTTCTGACAACTGGGTGTTTGACTTCCCTTTCTGTAGTAGCTTCTAGTGACACCTAGTGGCATATTGTCACAACTTGCTTCTACTACTGAGCACCACCATCTTGATATTGCGATGTGTCTGCCAAGTTTCCTTGAAAACCCTAACTGGACGACTCAGATAACCACTCTGATCAATAGTTCTCGAAGCAGCCATCGAGAGTTCCAGCAATCTCCTTAAGAATCTAGGGGAAGATGCAGAGTAAAATAAGGCAAAATAAAATTAACAATGAAGAAACAACAAACCAGTAGGCTGCAGTTCAAAGCAATATCCACTCTTGAAATATCACCAGCGGGAAATGGAAGCTTTGAGAGGCTTTAAATAGTTACACCCGCCATGTGATAGGGCAGACCAAAGTACATAACAGAAAACACTTTGCAGAAAGGCAATGATTACAAAATATGTAAAAACAGAGACAAATTGTTCAGAACCTGGAAAACAACCAAAGCTGACTGTTGTCAAGTCGGGAGGGAAGTGGACCAGAGCACAGGAGACCACCGGATCAAATCCAAGGCATGACACATGGAGAGTCTGTGTTCCAGAAGCCAAACTTCATGCATTTTCATCTCCTAATTCTTAAAGGGGTTCTCTCATCATAGACAATCATGGCATATCCAAATTTTCCATTAACTTGAAAAGTGAGAAAAATACAGCAATGAAGACTGCAGTCAACATTTTCGTGTCAATTTTAGTGATATTTTCTCACTCATTTTGTGTTTGCTAAAAGCCTGACAGTGTGTTCTGGATAGGGCATCTTCTTTTTTTCACTGTTGCCTCCTGCTGAGTAATGCACTTTGTATAAACTCAGAATAAAGTGGCAAAGAGAAGCGACAACATGAGGCAGTGATATTTTAGCATTGCCAAGACTGCATAAAATTGGATTCAGATTTTGAGCAGGACTAGTTATATATGCTTACATTCACTGAACATTGTACGGACAGTAAAAAGATCTTAAAATTATGAGAAATTGATATATAAGGTTCTTTACCATGAATAGAGAGGTTGTCCACAATGAACACTTATTAACGGTCAACAGGAAAGCTAAGGGTCACACTGCAGAAACCCTTATAATAACCAGAAAGGTCCCATGTGTCCTAGTCCTCTTTCATACTAGACCATAGTGAAGAGGAGTTTGAGGGTCCAAAGATTTTAAATAGAGTGTCACCATGTACGGTCACTAACCCATCTCTCAATTTTTAGTGGTCCTTTAAAAATGAGTTGCTATCTGACAGCACAATGTTGATCCGTTCTCATGATAACGAGGGGTCCCTGTGCACAACTTGCACCTCTCAAGACATTTATAGCATACTAGAAGGTGGCCCGATTCTACGCATCGGGTATTCTAGAATTTACGTATTGTGTAGTTCATGTATGATTTTTGTTATATATATATATATAGATGTTGTGTGTAGTTGCCAAGTGTTTGTGTAGGGCGCTGTACATGTTCTGGGTGTTGTCTGGGTGTGGCGGGGGGTGAGAGCGGTGTTGTATGTGTGTTGCGTTGTTTGTGGAGCGCTGTGTGTCTGTAGCGTTGTGTGTGTGTGTGTTGCGCGGTTTGTGTGGGTGTGGTGTGTTTTGGGGGGAGGTATGTTTTGTGCAATGTGTGTGTTGTGCGGTATGTGCGTATATTTATGTATGCCGCGGTGTTTGTGTGTTGGGTGTGTGCGGCGTTGTCTGTGTGTGTGGGTGTCTGTGTATGGCGGTGTTTGTGGTTCCCAGTGTGTGTGTGGTGTGTTGTGTGTGTGTGTTGGGGGGAGGTGTGCACCTCCCATCGTGCTCCATCCCCCATGCTGCACACCCCCCATCGTGCCCCATCCCCCATGCTGCGCACCCCCCCATCGTGCTCTATCCCCCATGCTGCCCACCCCCCATCGTGCTCCATCCCCTATGCTGCGCATTTGCCATCGTGCTCCATCCCCGATGCTGCGCACCCCCCATCGTGCTCCATCCCCCATGCTGCGCACTCCCTATCGTGCTCCATCCCCCATGCTGCGCACTCCCCATCGTGCTCCATCCTCCATGCTGCGCACTCCCCATCATGCTCCATCCCCCATGCTATAATAGTTCTCCTATTATACTCAGAGAGGAGTATAATAGGAGGACTATAATAGGAGAAGTAGTCCTGGGGGGAGAGGAGTATAATGCCGGCTCCCTGCACATGTGTACCGGGAGCCGGTGTACACTGGTAACTATGATACACATCGGGTAACTAAGGGACCTTAGTTACCCGATGTGTATAATGGTTACCAGCGTTCACCGGCTCCGTCAAGATCCAAGCATCGCAAGGTTATGTCTGGCGCTGCTGGGATCCTGACGGAGCCGGTGTACACTGGTAACTATGATACACATCGGGTAACTAAGGGACCTTAGTTACCCGATGTGTATAATGGTTACCAGCGTTCACCGGCTCCGTCAAGATCCAAGCATCGCAAGGTTATGTCTGGCGCTGCTGGGATCATGACGGAGCTGGTGTACACTGGTAACTATGATACACATCGGGTAACTAAGGGACCTTAGTTACCCGATGTGTATAATGGTTACCAGCGTTCACCGGCTCCGTCAAGATCCAAGCATCGCAAGGTTATGTCTGGCGCTGCTCGGATCGTGACGGAGCCGGTGTACACTGGTAACTATGATACACATCGGGTAATTAAGGGACCTTAGTTACCCGATGTGTATAATGGTTACCAGCGTTCACCGGCTCCGTCACGATCCCAGCAGCTCAAGGTTATGTCTGGCGATGCGTGCGGAGGGCCGGGGCGAGTGGCCAATCCATGCGGAGGGCGGGGCCAGGCCGAGGCGAGCGACCAATCCGTGGGGGGGCGGAGCCGAGGCGAGGCGAGCGGCCAATCCGTGCGGGGGGGCGAGGCCATGGTGAGCCCAGCGGCCAATCAGCATTGTGTCACCGTAAGGACATAATTTTGGAGCAAGACAGACAGACAGACAGAATAAGGCAATTATATATATAGATACTATTGTGGCGCCCTGGACAAGCCAGGGGCCACAGGTAACAACACCAACACACCCCACACTCCCGGTCAGGCACACCTAGGTCAGACAAAACCCTTGTTGCCTTCCTCCAGGGGCTGATGTCCACACCAGGGGGTGGGCCAGGTGGTTGGTCCCGCCCACCGAGGAGTTCACAGTCCTGGAGGCGGGAAAACCAGGCAGATAGAGTTCAGTTTAGGAAGTGGAAGTGAGAGGAGTAAAGTGGCAGTCAAGCAGCCTGAAGTTGGTCCGGGTGTGTGGCCTGGACGGATCAGCAAGGTTTGCAGACGGTGGTGACCGTCTGCAGGAGTGGCCTATTGGAGCTAACCGTAAGGACCGTGGACGGGCGGTGGCCCGTCGGTACCGGACCGGTACGCAAAGAGAAGCCAGCACCATCCGGCAGGGGCTTACGGACCCCGGCAAGGCTAGGAGTCAACGTGAATTTGCCAAATCCGTTAGTGAAGGGAACCTCCTGGGTTTCCCAGCAGCCAAGCCCCGACAGAAGGCAACCGTCCAACCGTTAGAGGGAAACACAGTCACCGCCAAGGCTAAAGTTCCCAGGGCCAGAGCCTGCGGGCAAAAGGGGCTCCTTCATCCCATATCCAAGCTGGGGGAGCGGGTTACCGGTGGGAACCCATTGGAACCGTACACACTTTACACAGGGGCGGGCAGGGAAAGGCAGTCACCATCAACCTGCCGGGAGGAGAAACACCACAGCCGTCTGTGGGACCCGTCCATCCAGCCGTGTGTTTTACCGAGAACTGTGTCTTCATCATTGGCTGAGTGAGTACCACCGTGCCGTGCGGCACAGCGCTGCCCCCGCGACTCTGCACCTCACCAGGCCCCGTAACCCGCCTGCCATCCATCCCTACCCCATCACCGGGCCCCGGGACAACCAACCCCCTACCCACGGAGGGGAGAACTAACATCCAGGCTGCTCCCTGTCATCGCTCCCGGGATCCCCGTCCAGAGCAGCGGTGGTGTCACCAATCTCACCACAACCGTGGGTGGCGACACGAACAATTCCAAATCCCCACAATCAACTCTCCCCCCTTGTCACTCACGGGTGAGGAGCGCCGCTCGAGTCCCCGGGATCCGGCCCACCGCTCGAGCCACCACCGAGCAGCAGCAGCAGCCGGACCCGAGCAGTGGGAGAGCGCAGCGTCCCCTCCTCCGCCCGCGACAACTTGGCGTCACGAACAAGATCTTACCGCTCTGCCGTTTGGTAGAGGTGCGCCTTGTTACCGCCGGAGGTGTCCGGCCGAAAATTTGCAGAAGCCGCCATCTTGGGCGCAAAAAGTTCCCGCTCGAGCGTCTCCTCGAGCAGTGGAGGCGCGAAGGCCCAAACCTCGCCCCTGTAGAGGAGGAGCCGGAAAGACACTAAGGGGGACTGATGGCGTCTGGCCGCATGTAGCTGCGGCTATAAAAGCAGAGACACCAGGACTCTGCAGCAATACCGGGTTCCTGGAAAAACCTCACTGCTGAGATGCACAGTCCGACTACCAACGAGGAAGCCCCCGCACCCGGCACGGCGACGTGGCTGAGAGACCAGACCGCCCCGCTGAGTAACTGTCTGCAGGCCCACATGCAGCTCCTCCTGGAGGAGTGGGAGACCGACATGGCGGACGTGGTGGCCGCTATGCGGAGACACGAGGTGGAGGAAGATTCGGAGTAGCGGGTAAGAGACCCACGCCCCTGTGTTCCCGAGGGATCGGCCATTGCGGCTTAGGGGCCCGGCCTGCGCCCGCTCACCCTGCTGCCTCCCCCGCTACCCGTGTTAGCCGCTGCCGCCCCGCCACTAGGCCCGCTACCTGCCCAACCGGTAGCGATACCCTGTCAACCCGCCCCGGCGGACCAGCCGGCTGCAGACGCTCAGGACCCCCCTGAACCGCTTCAGTGGGAGTGGGAGCCGCCGGGACCTTAACGAAAATGTGCCAGAAGCTCCGGCCGTGATTGCGCTGGACCCCGAGCCCGGGACAGTGGCATGGATGAAGGCCCGAGTGATTGAGTTTCACCAACGCCAGCAAAGTCAGATATACCTCATGATGGAGCAGTCGACTGATGAAGTGGAAGTGCTGGTTGCAGCTGCCCCAATGTATGAGAGGGGAGCAGATATGATGGAGCCGATGGGTAGCCCACGTCCCCATGTCCTACCAGGACCGGCCACTGCGGCTGGGGGGCCCGGGCCTGTCTCGGCCCTCGTATCATCCCTACCATTATTCTTGAGGCGCCTCAGCGTTAACCAACCTGACCTACTACCCCACGCTACCACAGAAGAATCTGATGTGCTGGTTACTGGGAGCCGAGAGGCTGCGGCAGATGGCGGCAACCCGCCTGACGCAGAGACAAGTGATAGTGACTCCAGCTACGGTGCTGGGCCCACCCCTTAAATTGAGGCGAATGAGTGTCTCCGCTATGTGGGAGAGCCGGTGGTCTATTACACCCCGCGCACTGGTGGAAACGGATACCGGGCACCTCTTTTACAGCAGGCGTGTCACTGCATGTTCGATATGCTGGTGGCGGAAGATGGGGCCGCCTCAACCAAAGAGTCTGAATAAGGGCAGCGGAGTCCCGTTGCAAGTTGTCCCCGTTGGGACCACCAAAAGTACCGTTTACAAGTTTTAACAAATGATAAGAATAATTAACCGAGAAGTTCACCTGATTAAGCCTTGATTTGAACCGGTCGTTGCCGGCAACTGGTCCCTGTTGGGACCCCTTACAAACAACTACGTAGAAACTACTATGGACAAGCCTGAGAACTGACAGGGCAACCACAAACTTAGTGGCTTGTAAATAAAAATGTTTTTGTTGGCTAACCGTTACCGCCTCCGGAGAGGCTGATTTGGAAGATGGGCCTGGAGGAAAGAGATGGCCCAGGCCCGCCACTACCGCAACCGGTGGCGATCCTCCGAGGGTTTCAGGGGTTCTCCATGGACGTGGGTCCCCTGAAAAGGACAGAACCCGCTCGGGCAACTTGTACTAGACTGGGGTCAAGGGGTGCTGCCTGTTTGCTTAGGGGCAGCATCAGGGCCAGGTTGCTTGGGTGGGAGAGAGCGGAAGCCGTAACCGTAACGTTTAAGTAAGAGTACCTCCAGATGTGGGAAGATGTTATTATACTTGTAATTCCTGTTTTACCGTTTATCTTTTCAGTTGTGAAAATAAAACCGGTGATGGACGGGCAGCCCGCGGACAGTCTGCATTTTACTAAGGGGGAATGTGGCGTCCTGGACAAGCCAGGGGCCACAGGTAACAACACCAACACACCCCACACTCCCGGTCAGGCACACCTAAGTCAGACAAAACCCTTGTTGCTTTTCTCCAGGGGCTGATGTCCACACCAGGGGGTGGGCCAGGTGGTTGGTCCCGCCCACCGAGGAGTTCACAGTCCTGGAGGCGGAAAAACCAGGCAGATAGAGTTCAGTTTAGGAAGTGGAAGTGAGAGGAGTAAAGTGGCAGTCAAGCAGCCTGAAGTTGGTCCGGGTGTGTGGCCCGGACGGATCAGCAAGGTTGGCAGACGGTGGTGACCGTCTGCAGGAGTGGCCTATTGGAGCTAACCGTAAGGACCGTGGACAGGCGGTGGCCCGGCGGTACCGGACCGGTACACAAAGAGAAGCCAGCACCATCCAGCAGGGGCTTACGAACCCCGGCAAGGCTAGGAGTCAACGTGAATTTGCCAAATCCGGTAGCGAAGGGAACCTCCTGGGTTTCCCAGCAGCCAAGCCCCGACAGAAGGCAACCCTCCAACCGTTAGAGGGAAACACAGTCACCGCCAAGGCTAAAGTTCCCAGGGCCAGAGCCTGCGGGCAAAAGGGGCTCCTTCAGCCCATATCCAAGCTGGGGGAGCGGGTTACCGGTGGGAACCCATTGGAACCGTACACACTTTACACAGGGGCAGGGAAAGGCAGTCACCATCAACCTGCCCCCGCAACCCTGCACCTCACCAGGCCCCGTACCCGCCTGCCATCCATCCCTACCCCATCACCGTGCCCTGGGACAACCAACCCCCTACCCACGGAGGGGAGAACTAACATCCAGGCTGCTCCCTGTCATCGCTCCCGGGATCCCCGTCCAGAGCAGCGGTGGTGTCACCAATCTCACCACAACCGTGGGTGGCGTCACGGACAATTCCAAATCCCCACAATCAACTCCCCCTCCTTTTCATTCACGGGCGAGGAGCGCCGCTCGAGTCCCCGGGATCCGGCCCACCGCTCGAGCCACCACCGAGCAGCAGCAGCCGGACCCGAGCAGTGGGAGAGCGCAGCGTCCCCTCCTCCGCCCACGACACTATAACATTAACACTAGAACTACTGAGGTAGTCATTTTGACTACTTTGCACTATGTATTTCTATATAGGTGTCACGAGTCCAGTAGTTCTAGTGTTAATGTGCTATTATATGTCCCAGATGGGAACACTGTGCAAATGTTTTAGGCAGATTTGTTAAAAATGCAACAATTCTCTAAGTTCTTTTAAACAATCTTTTTATCTCTACTGGCTTACACGGTACAAAGCTATATTTTACCTGTAACAAATTAAGAATAAGTGAAACAGGATAGTCCAGCTCAAATTAACAACTTCAGAGTTGCGATAAGTTTAAGACACAGCGGGAAGTCCCACCTATTTTTAATAACCAGCCAAGGTAAAACAGACAGCTGGGCGCTGGTATTATCAGGCTGGGGGGCCCAAGGTTATTTGGCCTTTCCCAGATTTAAAATAGCAGCCTGCATCCACTCCAGAAGTAGCCAATTTTGACGTTTTGCCTGGCTCTTTCCAATTACCCTGGTGCGATGAAAGTTAGGGTAATACTTTTGGGGCTTATGTCAGCTGTGAATTGACAGCTGGCATCAAATCCAGGGGATAGTAATGGATAGGCGTCTATCAGACACCCTCATTACTAACCAGGCAAGTTTATATAGTTAAAAAACACGCACAGGAAAAAAATAGTTTGTTTAAATAAAGACTTCCCCCACACTCCCTCTTTGACCAATTTATTAATTGAAAAGAAATCCTCAAAGTTCCAACTTATTCCAGTGATGTAATGTTCCACGATGCCCTTCGATTCCTATGGAGCTTTGTTCTGAGAACGAGGCACCATAGGTTCCTTTTGCAGCCCCCTAGCCCTTATTGCAACCAAATTAAAGCTATTTTACAACAACAAAGTTTGGGTCCCCATTGATTTGTATGGAGTTCGGGGCTCGGGTCAAGTCCGGGTCCCGTACCAAACTTTTAACTAAAGTCTCCCCGAACCCGATCTCCAAAGGTCTGCTCATCCCTAATCAAGACACTGCACTTTGGAGTTCTCGAAGTTGGAATGATAATTGCCACCTGGTTGTGTGTATGCCTATGGCAAGATAAAAGTCTCATTTTAGCTTTAGGGGAAAGAATGTGAGATACAACTAGCCAAAAAGGCAATTTCATGAGTGCATATAAGAGCTTTGGATATTGCCCCCAGAAACACAAGGATGGATGATAGTTGCTTGAGCAGATTATTCTAGAGTAAAGAGCTAGCCATCACTGGCAAAGTGCCATGGGGGTGTACGGATGGAATAAGGGCTCCTAGGCTGATCCTAAGACTGGGGCCCCTGCGCTGTCCCTTATCTCGAAGGTAGACTTGATGGTAGCCAGGTTTGAGCCTCCAACGTTGCCTTGTCTCCTATCCAAGACCTGATACTACTTCCCACCACCCAGGGTGGGGGCTGGATACCCAGTTACCAAAGCTCCACAAATAATCACAGACAAGGGTAAATGAAAACTCATGCACACCACACACACTCAAGCACAAAGGAAGGAGTAACAGAGGAGTAACGCAAAAGGGGCAGGAGATAAATACACAACTAGAGGACTCACACTACGCAGAACCGCAACTTGAAGATCACCCTACAACTGGACAACCACAGGAACTGAGGAAGCAAAAAGCTATATCCAGCTTTCAGCGCCAGTGTCCAGAAGCTTATAAAGGGCGAGGGCAGCCAGTGGTGATCAGCAGCCTGAGCTACCAGGAGATGATCACAAGCCAGCAGAGATTAACTCCTGCTGTAATGGAGAGCAGTCAAACCAGAACCAGCCGACACCTGTGACAGGCTGCACAACTAAGTGATCCCAGGCTGTTTGTCAGACTCTGCAGTATGAACTGAGTCCGACGCTGCCATGACACCCAATGAGTGCAATACGGAACAACGCTCGACATAAAGTCTGCTGTTCCAGGTGCCATCGAAGCCAAGTGACCTGGGAAGGGAATTGAGATAAAAATACTTCTCGCACTGTGTGGAGTCCCAAGGGGAAGGCCGGTTGTGAGCCCGATGCCAAGAGGGGACTATCTCAAACCAAGGACAAAAAGAAAGATTGGTATCCGCTCACCTGTAGCCAAAGGAGGGGTCACCGTATCCAGGACTCGTGCAAGGGAAAGGGTATACTGGCAATCCAGATTGTAGACTGAGGGTAATCCAGCAACAAAGTCCAAGGGATATTAAAATCCAAAAATTTTATTAAATCAAATTAAAATCCATATAAAAAAAAAGGTCCAAACAGGGTATAAACAACTGTCAGAGAGGATGCATTTCGAACCCAATGGCTCTTAGTCAGTATCTCAAACCAAGGTGTTCAGATGACAACCACCACTTACAATGATAAAGCATGAGTCATTATTATCACACATCCTTTTTTCCATTTGTACGCCTTGGGCCGTAATATTATACAACAGTCTAGCAACCCATTAAAAGCAAAGAGCAAACTCCGGACCCCTGATGTGGAATATGATTGACCCCGGTGTTACGTCTCCGTGTTGTTGTGTAATCTATTGTCTGGTGTTACAGAAATCTATACAACTCCCCTGGTATAATTTAGTGTGTAATTGTGCAGGGAGAGTTGGGTTACTCAGCCTGAAATATTGAATGATATGTTTAATAAAACGGCCGGTCCCAAAGATGATGGAAATCTCAATTACAAAACCTACACATCCGAGCGTTCTCGAATATGAAGGCAAGCGGCTTTGTGCGATCCCTCCGTAATTCCTAGGTAATGTACAGAGAGCTTACTGAGACTGTGAAATCCACACGGGGGATTATAATGTCACAGTGGAAGTGATTTCCTTCGTCAAATAATTATTTTCGTGGCATTTTAAATGAAGCGATCGCAGCCCACTGTCAGTGATGTGAGGTGATAATTGTATTTTGCCTGATACATTTCATTTTATTCCCAGCGTTCGCTCAAGGAACATAAATATTTGTAATTGCGCTATTGCCGGGTATCGGAAGCACAACTCTTTCTATGTGTTTGAAATTACGTCATCTATATATCTAATGTATGCCTGTAACAGTTTATTGTCCAGTGTCAATTTAGAGCCGAATGTAAAGACTTAAAAATATATACGAGATAATGGAGTAAAGTACTAAAGTACTTTCAGAATATCAGCAGAGATGCAATAAATTTCCTATAGATATTTGTTCAACCACTGCTACTTGCATCTATCTTGAGAACTGTGCCCCGGTGCACAGTCAGAATTTTTTCTGCAGGTGTCTGCACCAAACTATGTAGGAGAAATCTGCTGTAATTTTTGCTCTACTTTTTTACTATTTTTTTTCCCCTTTTTTATGTGACTTTGGTGCAGATTTTATGCAGCATTTTTTAACCCTGGGATTCTGCACTTGTAAACACAGTTGCATTTTTTTATTTCATATTCTATATAGAGCAAATAAAATAATGGGATGCATTAAAAGAGGCTCGTGACGATAACATAGTTTTGCCTCTATCTATACAAATCACTAGTGCGGACACACTAAAGGCCGCTTTACACGTAGCGACATCACTAAAGCGATGTTGTTGGGGTCACGGAATTCGTGACGCACATCCGGCCGCGTTTGCGATGTCGTTGCATGTGACACCTACGTGCGATCGAAAATCGTTGCAAAAATGTGAAAAATCGCTTATTGTTTACATGCTCCCCTATTCCCAATTATCGTTGCTGCTGCAGGTACGATGTTGTTCGTCGTTCCTGCGGCAGCGCACATCGCTATGTGTGACACAGCAGGAACGAGGAACATCTCCTTACCTGCGGCCGCCGGCAATGAGGAAGGAAGGAGGTGGGCGGGATGTTACATCCCGCTCATCTCCGCCCCTCCGCTTCTATAGGGCGGCTGCTTAGTGACGTCACTGTGACGCCTAACGAACCACCCCCTTAGAAAGAAGGCGGTTCGCCGGTCACAGCGATGTCGCTAGGCAGGTAAGTAGTGTGTCGGGTCCGAGTGATTTTGTGCGCCATGGGCAGCTATTTGCCCGTGACGCACAAATGATGGGGACGGGTACTCACGCTGCAATCTCGCTAGCGAGATCACAGCATGTAAAGCGGCCTTTAGAATGCTGGGGACAATTTTGGGCTCCAGTGTATTAGAAGGCCATAGTTGAACTAAGTCGGGTGCATTGAAGAGCGACCAAAAATATTAAAGGAATGGATAGACTGTGATTCCAAGACAGGTTATTAAACTTGGGGTTATTTAGTTAAGGCTTAGGGACGATCTTATTACAAGATACAAATATATGAAGGGACAGGACAAAGATCTTTCTAATTATGTTTTTACACCTAGGCCTGCAACGGGGACAAGGTTGCATCCTCTACATCTAGAAGAAAGGAGGTTTAATCATAATCACAGACAGTGATTTTTTTACAGTGTGAGATTATAGATGTGCAAACAGTGAGATTATTACTGTAAGAGCAATGAGACTATGAATTCTTTACTGTGCAAGCAATGAGATTATTACCATAAGAGCAGTGAGACTATGGATTATTTACTGTGAAAACAGTGAGATTATTACTGTAAGAGCAGTGAGACTATGGATTATTTGCTTTGCAAGCAATGAGATTATTACTGTAAGAGCAGTGATAACATGGATTCTTTACTGTAAGGGCGGCTTTGCACGTTGCGACATCGCAAGCTGATGCTGCGATGTCGCACGCGATAGCCCCGCCCCCGTCGCAGGTACGATATCGTGTGATAGCTGGCGTAGCGAAAATTATCGCTACGCCAGCTTCACATGCACTCACCTGCCCTGCGACCGTCGCTCTGGCCGGCGACCCTCCTCCTTCCTAAGGGGGAGGGTCGTGCGGCATCATAGCGACGTCACACGGCAGGCGGCCAATACCGGCGGAGGGGCAGAGATGAGCGGGACGTAAACATCCTGCCCACCTCCTTACTTCTGCATATCCTACGGAAGCCGCGGTGACGCCGGTAGGAGATGTTCCTCGCTCCTGCGACTTCACACACAGCGATGTGTGCTGCCGCAGGAACGAGGAATAACATCGGACCGTCGCGTCAGCGTAATTCTGGATTACGCCGACGCTGCACCGATGATACGATTACGACGATTTTGCGCTTGTTCATCGTATCATCGAGCCTTTACACACTACGATGTCGCATGCGATGCCGGATGTGCGTCACTTTCAATTTGACCCCACCCACATCGCACCTGCGATGTCGTAGTGTGCAAAGCCCGCCTAAGAGCAGTGAGAATATTAATGTCAAAGCAGTGAGTCTATGGATTCTTTACTGTGAAAGCAATGAGATTATTACTGTAAGAGCAGTGATACCATGGATTCTTTAAGGTGCAAGCAGTGAGAGTATTACTGTAAGAACAGTGAGACTATGGATTCTATACAGTAAGAGCAGTGAAATTTTTTAATTTTTTTATTCTTTACTGTGCAAGCAGTGCGTCTCTGGATTCTTTACTGTAAGAGCAGTGAGATTATATAACTCTATGCAACATGATAAGATAATTGTCAATTCATTAAATAAATTCAAGGAGGACCTGGCTGTCTTTCTTGAAAAACATAATATTGCTAATTATGGGTGGACCCAGACTATAAAAGTCTGGATCTGCGTGGTTTCAAAGGCGCCCGGGTGCTGGACCTGGGTCTAGGATTCCAGATATTGATCTGAATCTGGCACTAGGGAAATTTAAAAAAAAAACCAAGGGAAAAATAAAGAAAACAAGAATGAAGCGAGCACTTCATGCTTACAAAGGCTCCGGCGCAGCTGTAACTGCGCCGGCAGTCTCTCCTTCACTTTCTGGGCCACTCATCATTGCTCATCCATATGCACTGCTTTCCCCGCCCACCAGCCGTCCTGGTGTCTGTGAGTGGTTGCAGTCAGAAGCACCCCAAAGCTGTGTGACAGCATCTGACTGCAACCAATCATAGGCACTGTTTGCGGGTTAGTATAGCCGTGGAAAAAATAAATAAAACAATTGGCATCTGACCCCTCCATATTATGATACCCAGCACAGATAAGGCAGACAGCTACAGACTGCAGCTTCCAGCCCTGCGCTTATCTTGACTATGTATCAAAATAAAAGGAATCACATGGGTCCTTTTAAAAATTATTTATTTAAATAAATAATTTTAAAAACCGGCATGCTGTACACCCAATTGTGATACCCAGCCATGCTAAAGCCCAACAGCTGGGGGCTGGTATTCTCAGCCTGGGGAGTTCCATGGTTATTGGGACCCCCAAGCTAAGAATAGCAGCATACAGCTGCCCCGAAATTGTCGCATACATTAAATGCTACAATCCTGGCACTTTCCAGCGTAGTGGCAATCGGGTTAATATAAGATGTTAATAACAGCCCCCAGCTATCACTAAGCTCTAGATTAGTAATGGCATGTGTCTATGACATCCCCCATCACTAATCTGTAAGTAAAAGTAAATAAACACAAACATCAAAAAAATACTTTATTTGAAATAAAAGACAAAAAAAATCTTCTCATTCCTTGAGACTGGAACGAGAATGAACAAGATAAAAAGTTAAACCTTAATGGAAACTTCAAAGTTACTTAGATTTCTTGAAATGCTTTTTCCTAGCAAAACAGCAAAGGAACTATAACTAATACATGGCATTCCACTGCTAGATTGCAGTAATAATCAAGCACATTTTCTTAATGTGAACCTGTCAGGTCCAATAAGCACCCAGAATTATGAGCAGTTCTGAGTACTTATAGCTAATCCCTGCCTAACTGTCCCAGCATCTAGTAGCATAGATAAAGAGAAAAAATGTATTTCTAAATATCCTTTATGATATGCTAATGAGGACAGGGACTATTCACAAGGGCGTTAGGTCTCCTGACTAGTCCGCCCTCTTAGCATGTTAGCACAGGAACGTGGTGCTAACATGCTATTCAATGCCCATTGCACAGCATCATCAGTGGTGATGCACGTACCTGTGTCCATTGTCACTGCCTCCAATGCCAGGTTTAGGCTCAGTGATCAGAAGTCCCTGCACTTCCGGTCATGTGCACTAGACCTCTCTGAAGCAAGGACGCGTACGTCCGGCTTCATAGTGTGCATGATCGGTGACTTCTGATCATGTGCACTAACCCGAAACCCGGCGTCTGAGGCAGTGACAACGGACACAGGTACGCACATAACCACCAATCATGCTGGGCAATGAATAGCATGATAGCATGCCCCTGTGATCGTGCTAACATGCTAATGTGGCACCCTGGACAAGCCAGGGGCCACAGGTAACAACACACACACACCCCCACCCCCAGCAGTTCACAGCAGTCATCCCCAGTGAGACCTGATTTCTTCCTCGCTTTCAGACAGACACACCAGGTGGGCGGAGTCAGACAGATGGGCACGCCCACCGAGGAGTTTAGCTGGCGTGAGGCAGGAAACAGGTTCAGACAAGTCCAGGAGAGGAAGAGAGAGGAGGTCTGCAGAGAGGCAGATGCAGACTGGGGCCTAGGTTGGAGCCTAGGGCCCTCGTGCAGCAGTCAGGCAGACGGTAGTGGCCGTCTGTGAGAGCCGGGAAGACAGTCTGGTGGAACCGTAGGTAGCCGGGGCTGGGCGGTGGCCCACCGGTACCGAACCGGGGAGCCAGCTGGAAACCGGAGCGCAGGATGAGCGTACAGAAGGTGCAGGAAAGGACTTACATTACCAACCTGGGGTCAGGGGAAAACACTGCAGCCATCTGTGGGACCCGTCCATCCAGCCGTTTGTTTTACCGGAGATTCTGTGTACATCATTGGCTGAGTGAGTACCACCGTGCCATGCGGCACAGCGCTGCTCCCACGACCCTGCACCTCGCCAGGCCCCGTAACCCGCCTGCCATCCATCCCTACCCCATCACCGGGCCCCGGGACAACCAACCCCCTACCCACGGAGGAGAGAACTAACATCCAGGCTGCTCCCTGTCATCGCTCCCGGGATCCCCGTCCAGAGCAGCGGTGGTGTCACCAATCTCACCACAACCGTGGGTGGCGTCACGGACAATATCAAATCCCCACAATCAATTCCCCCATTTCACTCACGGGCGAGGAACGCCACTCGAGTCCCCGGGATCCGGCCCACCGCTCGAGCCACCACCGAGCAGCAGCAGCAGCCAGACCCGAGCAGTGGGAGAGCGCAGCGTCCCCTCCTCCGCCCGCGACAACTTGGCGTCACGAACAGGATCTTACCGCTCTGCCGTCTGGTAGAGGTGCGCCTTGTGACTGCCGGAGGTGTCCAGCCGAAAAATTTGAGAAGCCGCCATCTTGGGCGCGAAAAATTCCCGCTCAAGCGTCTCCTCGAGCAGTGGAGGCGCAAAGGCCTAAACCCCGCCCCTGTAGAGGAGGAGCCGGAAAGACACTAAGGGGGGGCGGATGGCGTCCGGACGCATGTGAACCGCGGCTGTGGAAGCAGGGACGCCAGGACTCTGCAAGTATTTGGTTCCTGGAACACCGCTGCGCGAGGTGTCCCGTCCGTCCGGCACCGCTGATGATGACGGCTCCGGCAGTCCACCCGGCCGCGACGGAGATGACGACGGCTCCGGCAGTCCGCCCGGCCGCAACGGTAGCGAAGTACCCATCCCGTTAAGGAATCTGGGCCCGTTCCTGGACTGGGGTCAAGGGGTGCTGCCCACTTCTTAGGGGCAGCATCAGGGCCAGGTTATTTGGGTGGGTGACTGAAGGACCCGTTCCGTTGCCGTTATTAAAAGTGTTTTATTGCTGTTGCAACGGTTGAAGTGTTATGCCTCCCATATGGGAAGATTTGAAATGTATACTGTTTGGTGTTTGTTTTTATATCTTTTCAGTTTAAAAGAGAAAAATAAAACCGGTGATGGACGGGCAGCCCGTGGACGGTCTGCATTTTACTAAGGGGGAATGTGGCGCCCTGGACAAGCCAGGGGCCACAGGTAACAACACACACACACCCCCACCCCCAGCAGTTCACAGCAGTCATCCCCAGTGAGACCTGATTTCTTCCTCGCTTTCAGACAGACACACCAGGTGGGCGGAGTCAGGCAGATGGGCACGCCCACCGAGGAGTTTAGCTGGCCTGAGGCAGGAAACAGGTTCAGACAAGTCCAGGAGAGGAAGAGAGAGGAGGTCTGCAGAGAGGCAGACGCAGACTGGGGCCTAGGTTGGAGCCTAGGGCCCTCGTGCAGCAGTCAGGCAGACGGTAGTGGCCGTCTGTGAGAGCTGGGAAGACAGTCTGGTGGAACCGTAGGTAGCCGGGGCTGGACGGTGGCCCACCGGTACTGAACCGGGGAGCCAGCTTGAAACCGGAGCGCAGGAGGAGCGTACGGAAGGTGCAGGAAAGGACTTACATTACCAACCTGGGGTCAGGGGAAAACACCGCAGCCGTCTGTGGGACCCGTCCATCCAGCTGTTTGTTTTACCGGAGACTCTGTGTACATCATTGGCTGAGTGAGTACCGCGACCCTGCACCTCTCCAGGCCCCGTAACTCGCCTGCCATCCATCCCTACCCCATCACCGGGCCCCGGGACAACCAACCCCCTACCCACGGAGGGGAGAACTAACATCCAGGCTGCTCCCTGTCATCGCTCCCGGGATCCCCGTCCAGAGCAGTGGTGGTGTCACCAATCTCACCACAACCGTGGGTGGCGTCACGGACAATATCAAATCCCCACAATCAATTCCCCCTTTTCACTCACGGGCGAGGAACGCCGCTCGAGTCCCCGGGATCCGGCCCACCGCTCGAGCCACCACCAAGCAGCAGCAGCCGGACCCGAGCAGTGGGAGAGCACAGCGTCCCTTCCTCCGCCCGTGACACTAAGAGAGTGGACTAGTTGGGGGAACTAACGCCCTTGTGACTAGACCCTGCTCTCATTAGCATAGCAAAAATAATCTCCTATCCGATAAAGACAGGATAACTTGTATTTGGAGGATTAATCCTTTAGGCCATGCCCCTCCATGCCATTTCTCATCTTGCCTCTGCTGCTCCATTCACTTTCTCTTTCCATCTTGTTATAGGGATGATCGAATACCTCAAATATTCGGCAACGCCCATATTACCAAATAGGTCGCTGCTATTCGGCTATTTGCGAATATTCGATGCGCAATGTAAGTCTATGGGAAACCCGAATAGCAACTATTTGGGCTTCCCATAGACTTACATTGCGCATCGAATATTCACATGGCGGCGACCTATTCGTTGGATATACGCGAAGCCGAATATTGCCGAATATTTGTGATATTTTCTCATTCTTAAATAGCCTCTCTGGAAGAAGAAACCACCCAGAACAGCTTGTTTCTGGGAGGTGTCATGCAAGGTCTCCACTTACTCCAGGAACCCAGTAGATAATCCGGTAAAGCTCGTAAGTAAAGGCCCCGTCACACTAAGCAACATCGCTAGCAACATCGCTGCTAACGAACAACTTTTGTGACGTAGCAGCGATGTTGCTAGTGATGTCGCTGTGTGTGACATCCAGCAACAACCTGGCCCCTGCTGTGAGGTCGTTGGTTGTTGCTGAATGTCCTGGGCCATTTTTTAGTTGTTGCTGTCCCGCTGTGAAGCACAGATCGCTGTGTGTGACAGCGAGCCAGCAACAACTAAATGTGCAGGCAGCAGGAGCCGGCTTCTGCGGAGGCTGGTAACCACTGTAAACATCGGGTAACCAAGAAGCCCTGTCCTTGGTTACCCGATATTTACCTTTGTTACCAGCGTCCGCCGCTCTCACGCTGCCAGTGCCGGCTCCTGCTCTGTGCACATGTAGCTGCAGGACACATCGGGTAATTAACCTGATGTGTGCTGTAGCTAGGAGAGCAGGGAGCCAGCGCTAAGCGGTGTGCGCTGCTCCCTGCTCTGTGCACGTCTAGCTGCGTGCGCTGGTAACCAAGGTAAATATCGGGTTGGTTACCCGATATTTACCTTAGTTACCAAGCACAGCATCTTCCACGCGGCGCTGGGGGCTGGTCACTGGTTGCTGGTGAGATCTGCCTGTGTGACAGCTCACCAGCAACTCGTGTAGCGACGCTCCAGCGATCCCTGCCAGGTCAGGTTGCTGGTGGGATCGCTGGAGCGTCGCAGTGTGACATCTCACCAGCAACCTCCTAGCAACTTACCAGCGAT
This sequence comes from Anomaloglossus baeobatrachus, assembly GCF_048569485.1. Lineage (NCBI taxonomy): Eukaryota > Metazoa > Chordata > Amphibia > Anura > Aromobatidae > Anomaloglossus > Anomaloglossus baeobatrachus. The sequence continues at coordinate 254,449,579 of NC_134359.1, read as the reverse complement.
CCCTATCGTTGTTGGGATCGCTGGTAAGTTGTTTAGTGTGACTGGACCTTAAGAGATAACCACAAAAGCAACTTCAGAACCTCCTCAGTTGTCCTTCAGATCCTTCAGATCCAAGATATCCCATTGAATTTATCATGAAGTCCGCTTTGTCCTATGATTCCTTTCACTGCACTATAATGAGATCAATAGTCATCTAACCTGAGTCATATGATGATGAGTGTTTTGCTCTGGAAATGTTATTTCGATGTTGTATGAAGCTTTCTGAAATGTTGGAAGGACTTTGCCTCAGAAATACATTAAACTAAATCTATTAATTAGCTTCTGTACATCACTAATGACTGCTGCTCCTAATCAGGCTCCACCATGAAGGACACTTTGCATTGGAGTAAAGTATTGAACAAAGCACTGCTAACATGCTGATATGGATATCTGTATTTAATGATTGAATTCTATATACTTTACTAAGTAATGTTATTTTTTCTGCCTTTTTTAGATTACCAGTAAAGGTATCAGCCCCTGCGCCCCCATTTATCGGTCCAATGCAATTATACTATTACACTAGTGACTAAATTGATTCCAATATCATCTCTCATATGAGCCCCTACGTCAACATACCCTAATTTTATCTGCTGGCAGGGTCGGACATATCACTGTTGCAACATGTGCAGCCGCACAGGGGTGCAAGGGAGAAGGGGGCCCAATACCACCTCCAAATCTGGGGTAATTGTGCATTATGATGAGGGGACCCATACATTGTTGTAACGTATGCAGCCAGTGTAGAGGCAGTGAGCCGGGTTAATGGACTAAGTGGACCACAGGAGGGACCCGGGCTTACTTTTTAGAGGGAGGGGTATAACTAAGCACCTACCGCGAGGAAGACACCAGGTACTCCCAGGGCAGTGAACGGGACTGTGGCAACTGACCCCCAGGACAGGAGAACGACTCAGGTATAGACACAGGTGCAGATACAGGCGGGATGGCTGGGGCACACAGGCAGGCGGGTATGGACAGATATGGTGGGCATGGCAGGGAAAGATTGGTAGGTGACAGTACAGGGTGGCGGACACAGGGATAACTGGACAGGAGCACAGGAACCTGACAACTACTAGCAGTAGACTGGTATTCTAACTAAACAAGGTCATTGTGCAGGCACCTCCCCTAATGAGAGGGTGCCCTAAATACATAGTGCCACTCAGCCACAGGCTGAGTGGCATTTCTTAGAAATAGCATGCCGGCTCTTTAAGAGGAGGGCTGGTGCACGCATGAAATAAACACACTTCCAGGAGACCTGAGCTGCATGCAGAGGCCGGAGAAGGAGGAAGATGCAGGAGCACACATGGACAGCCACATGGAGGAAGCAAGGGCAGTAAGTAAGTCGGCGTCCCTGCCGGGACGCTGGTGCTATAATTATTCTTGCCCAGGGGCCCTTTTCTGTCTGTGTCCACCAGTGCCTTCTGGCTATATTTTTCTAAAGTTTTTTTTAGAACTCTAAAATAGAATATAACCATTAAAAATATGATTCCTTATGCTATTTTGCGAGGTCCCTTTAAAAATACTCTGACCCACTGGGAACGACTTGACAGCTCGAGAACCCAGGCCTCCACTTTCATTCCATTTACTTGAGTGACAGTAAACATGGAATCATGATTCAACAGCTCATATCGGAGACCAGTAAGTTCCTAGAGGAAGGCCTAAATATAGAGCTTGTCGACTGACTTGGATACATATAAATGAGTGTCCTTTGCATTTCTACCATGGCTATATGCAACCGTATGCAATAAACAAGCTTCCCTCCCGCAAGATCAGTCATCGAGGAGTATCCATAGGTTGCTGAATATTTATCACCGTAACCTATACCGTGATGCATGTCACATTACAAGCTTCACCCGGAATTTTATCCCAGCTAATAGCATGAACTAACAGTTATTGATGAGAAATTACATAGTTTTTTCCTTGTGGGCCTTTTAACGATGATTGCCCGAATGAATACCAATCATACCTTTTTCATTGTCCTAAAGGTGACAAAAAGCATTAACTAAAACAAGTGTGATGATACCTCAACCAACGAACAAACGATCGTCTGGTTATCGATAATTAGGACGATGCATAAATATTGATCTTTACAGTCATTCATCTCATATCCATTCAGTGACCACAGGATAGATGTTCTTTCTGGCAATATTCTTTCGGCAAAAGATTGTTTGCAGACAAAAGATTTTTCGCCCAAGTATCAGATGAAAAAATCAAACATGGCCGACTTAATTTCAGATGATGACATTATGACTGGTATTGGTTGACTAAAATGTTACATGGAGGTTTGCACAAACTTTGCCGACTGTCATGGCGGCGTCGGGTTCTGTTCACATTGCAGATTCTGATACTCTTCCCAACGGTTTCTCTGGTGTCTGGGATTAACTCAGGCAGACTGGGGCATCAATCTGCTATGAGCTGATTCATAGGCAGGCTAGCAAGAGTTAATCTCTGCTGGTCTGCTTCCGCCTCTTATCACATGTTGTGGAGAGACCTATCACAACTGCTCTCCTCCTATTTAAGCTGTATGAATTTCTCTACCCTTGCCAGCTATAGTTTCTATGTTGGTCTATGTGGTGTGGTGTCTCAGATTCTCTGGTGAAAATTGTGCTATTTGCTTGTTGCGGTTGTGGAAGTTTACCCCTGTTGTTTTGTAGCTAGCTTTCAACTCTTGTGTTTTCTTCTGTATATATTATTGTCTTTACCTATGTTTGTGTATTTGTGTGTGTGTGTGTGTGTGTGTGTGCTGTGTGACCCAGTTTTGGTTTTCCCTTGTCTATCTATATCTGTGACTTTCACTACACTCCTGTCCTATACCTGGGGGGAGGGGGAAACAGATCAGGACTGGTCAGGAGCAGGGCCAAGAAGAAGACTCAGGCATCCCCACCATTAAGGGTATCCCTGAGAATAGAGATAGCATAGGGCCTCTCAGTGGTTTCTGGCCATAGAAGATCACAGTGTCTGGCTGTCTAGAATGCTCTCTGACTTTCCATTGTTTCTGCTATCAGTATTCATTGGTATAGGTAGCCTTCTTGCTGCATTCATCTCTTCCCTTTTTGGACCCAGTAGGAGCTCGCCTTTCACCCAGCTGCCTATCATCAGCATTATCTTGGTGCTTAAATACCCCTCCTTCCTTGAACTGGTGCTGGTGATATTTTCGGTTCATTCAAGCGTTGGTTACAAGCAGGTGGCTTGTACTCCTCTGTTGTGTCGTTGCTAACAACTTTGCTGAACTTCTACCTGTGTCATCTGTAGACAAGTAGTTCATGCATTTTCCCATGTGTCCTCCCTGTGTCCTCTACAGTATTTAGTGGGGTTGAGCTCATCTCATTTGTGCCCTATTTAGAGCCCAGCACTAGGGATACCTAGGGTCAAATAACTGGCTCAGCGCATAGGTACAGAACCTATCTAGGGTGGGGGAGACCCCTGGGACCAGCAGTAGGTTTGGTCAGGAGTCACCATCTTCCCTTTCTTTAGACATAGGGTGTCCCTTCCATTTCACTGTTTGCTTGGTACTTTCCCCGTAGCACGACAGGGCCCCTCTAGCTTGAGGGACAGCTTAGGGGCCCCTGCTCCCCACTATCCCAAAGGCATCATGATATAAAATTATTATTTCTTCTAAAGTATTACCCATTGAATTACAGGTTGATGTTTCTTTGACCACCCTAGGAGTTATCTCCATAAACATGGGATGTAATGGGTTTTGCATGAATGATCACACGAGCAATCATTCACATGAAACATTCACGATTATTGCATCTGTGAGTTTGCGTCTTGAACATCTTCTTATTCCATTGTTCGTGTTTATTTATGGACAGTTCATCTGCAACTGTAGAAGGATCTTGACCCTTTATCTGAAATCCCTTCTTTATCATCGTCATTTTTAGTTTTAGCAATTTTATGCTGATTACTTCTCTAATATATCTGTATATTTATATGAGATCCATATTACTAATATAAGAACCTAAATCTTCTGCACATGAGCTAATAGAGCAGTAGACATTAGTGCAAGGCAATGATTTCTCTTAACTTTTTGGATCATTTTCTGGACGATTCAAGAATATTAATGATAGAGAGGCCATTGCCCATGAGGAATGGGTTATGATTTTTCAGGAACGTGGCCAGAACCTGTATCCTGGTTATGCATCATCTTTGCAGCAGGTCATGATGACAGTTAAATCTGTTCCACTAAGCAGAAAAAAAAATTAAATCTTAAAAGTTTGGAAAATTTGCAAAAGTTTGAATAGTTTTGATTGAAACCAGTGTCAGACTGGGGAAGGAAAGGATCAAAGGGATCACCAGTAACATTGATTCTGTTGGACCATTGTTTAGCAGCATGCAAAAATAACCTTACCATACTACATGTTCCATGGGACTAAAGGTCGCTTTACACGCTGCAATATCGTTACCGAGATTGCTATTGTGCGTACCCGCCCCCATCGGTTATGTGGCACGGGCAAATCGCTGCCCGTGGCGCACAACATCACTCAGACCCGTCACACTACTTACCTGCCTAGTGATGTCGCTATGAACGGAGAACCACCTCCTTTCTAAGGGGGCGGTCCGTGCGGCGTCACCGTGACGTCACTAAGTGGGCACCCAATAGAAGCGAAGGGGCGGAGATGAGCGGGACGTAACATCCCACCCAGCTCCTTCCTTTTGCATTGCCGGCAGCCGCAGGTAAGGTGAGGTTCCTCGTTCCTGCAGTGTCACACATAGCGATGTGCGCTGCCGCAGGAACGACGAACAACATCGTACACGCAGCAGCAACGATAATTGGGAATAGGGGGGCATGTCACCGATTAGCGATTTTGCACGTGTTTGCGACGATTCAAAATCGCTCATAGGTGTCACGCGCAATGACATCGCTAAAGCGGCCGGATGTGCGCCACAAATTCCGTGACCCGCAACGACATCGCTTGAGCGATATCGCAGCGTGTAAAGTGGCCTTAAGGCAAAAAGATGAGAACAAAATAGGTGAGACCCTTTTTTTTTGCAGTTTCCTGCTAATTTAAAAACCAAGGAAAATAGTAAAATAAAATTAGGGAATGAACTATACAATATAGCATAACTGTAGAACACCTTGCATAATAATAATAATAATAATAATAATAATAATAATAATAATAATAATAAAAACAATAATTGTTTGATTTGATTATTATATTAATTATAATATACTACTACTACTACTAATAATAATAATAATAATTATAATAATAATAATACATGTTTAATTGATTATTATTATTATTATTTATAATAATAATAATAATAATATAAAATTATAATTATTATAATAATCTGATTAACAGTTATCTGTAAAAACTGGAGCAAGTATTCAATTTCCCTACAGTGACACCACGGGTGAAAAAAGGAATTACACCGATATTATTTAAATTAATAATCTATCACAAAATCTATATATATAATTGCCTTATTCTGTCTGTCTGTCTGTCTGTCTGTCTATCTGTCTGTCTTGCTCCAAAATTGTGTCCTTATGGTGACACAAAGCGGATTGGCCGCTGGCCTCGCCATGGCCCCGCCCCCCCGCACGGATTGGTCGCTCGCCCTGGCTCCCCCCCCACACGGATTGGCCGGCCGCTCGCATAGGCTCCGCCCCCCACACGGATTGGCCTCTCGCCCCGGCACCCTGCACGTATTGGCAACTCGGCCACGCCCCGCCCCCCTCACGCAATGCACGCTCGCTCTGGCCCCGCCCCCCGCACGCATCCCCTGAACTGACACGGAGACACGACTCCCAGGTGAGTACTGTACCCCCGGGAGCCCACACCAGCATACGCCGCCAACCCAGCCGACACAAACCCTCGCATTGCTGGGGTTTGCCGCCGTATGCTGGTGGTGTGGGCTCCCGTGCGAGTGGGGGATGGGATGCGCTGGTAACCATGGTAGCATAGTTACCAGCGCATCAAGGTCCTGCAGCGGCGGAACATCCACATGCACACACATAACAACAGACACACACACACATACACACACACACACATCAGATCACACTCACTCTCACACACACCTCACACACACATCAGATCGCATCCACACACTCACAGCATCCAGAGATATCGCTTGCTTCTCGGCGGCGATACTGTGCTGCAGTGAGCTTCCAGGACCTGCCGGAGGATCACATGGCCAGAAGCATGTGGTATCTCCGGATGTTGTGAGTGAGCGCGTATGTGCAATATCGTCAATGTGTGTGTGTGTGAGTGTATGTGATCGGGTGTGTGTGAGTGTATGCGATCGGGTGTGTGTGAGTGTATGCGATCGGGTGTGTGTGAGTGTATGCGATCGGGGGGGTGTGAGTGTATGCGATCGGGTGTGTGTGAGTGTATGCGATCGGGGGGGTGTGAGTGTATGCGATCGGGTGGGTGTGAGTGTATGCGATCGGGGGTGTGTGAGTGTATGCGATCGGGTGTGTGTGAGTGTATGCGATCGGGTGGGTGTGAGTGTATGCGATCGGGTGGGTGTGCGTGTATGCGATCGGGTGGGTGTGTGTGTGTGTGAGTATGCGATCGGATCTGTGAGTGTTGGCAGAGGAGCACGGCGTGCTGGAGGAGGCTGGGAGGAGAGAGGCTGATCCTGGGGAAGGCTGGGAGGGGGAGGCTGATGTTGGGGGAGGCTGGGAGGGTGTAGGCTGATGCTGGGGGAGGCTGATGCTGGGGGAGGCTGGGAGGAGAGAGGCTGATGCTGGGGGAGGCTGATGCTGGGGGTGGCTGGGATGAGAGAGGCTGATGCTGGGGGAGGCTGATGCTGGGGGAGGCTGGAAGGAGAGAGGCTGATGCTGGGGGAGGCTGGGAGGAGAAAGGCTGATGCTGGGGGTGGCTGGGATGAGAGAGGCTGATGCTGGGGGAGGCTGATGCTGGGGAGGCTGGAAGGAGAGAGGCTGATGCTGGGGGAGGCTGGGAGGGGGAGGCTGATGCTGGGGGAGGCTGGGAGGAGAGAGGCTGATGCTGGGGGAGGCTGATGCTGGGGGAGGCTGGAAGGAGAGAGGCTGATGCTGGGGGAGGCTGATGCTGGGGGAGGCTGGGAAGGGGAGGCTGATGCTAGGGGAGGCTGGGAGGAGAGAGGCTGATGCTGGAGGAGGCTGGGAGGAGAGAGGCTGATGCTGGGGGAGGCTGGGAGGAGAGAGGCTGATGCTGGGGGAGGCTGGGAGGCGGAGGCTGATGCTGGGAGGCGGAGGCTGATGCTGGGGGAGGCTGATGCTGGGGGAGGCTGGAAGGAGAGAGGCTGATGCTGGGGGAGGCTGATGCTGGGGGAGGCTGGGAGGGGGAGGCTGATGCTGGGGGAGGCTGGGAGGAGGGAGGCTGGCAGGAGAGAGGCTGATGCTGGGGGAGGCTGATGCTGGGGTTGGCTGGAAGGAGAGAGGCTGATGCTGGGGGAGGCTGATGCTGGGGGAGGCTGGAAGGAGAGAGGCTGATGCTGGGGGAGGCTGATGCTGAGGGAGGCTGGGAGGTGGAAGCTGATGCTGGGGAAGGCTGGGAAGAGGGAGGCTGGGAGGAGAGAGGCTGATCCTGGGGAAGGCTGGGAGGAGGGAGGCTGGGAGGAGAGAGGCTGATGCTGGGGGAGGCTGGAAGGAGAGAGGCTGATGCTGGGGGAGGCTGATGCTGGGGGAGGCTGGGAGGGGGAGGCTGGGAGGAGAGAGGCTGATGCTGGGGGAGGCTGGGAGGAGGGAGGCTGAGAGAAGAGAGGCTGATGCTGGGGGAGGCTGAGGCTGGGAGGAGAGAGGCTGATGCTGGGGACAGAGAGGCTGATGCTGGGAGGAGAGAGGCTGATGCTGGGAGGAGAGAGGCTGATGCTGGGAGGAGAGAGGCTGATGCTGGGGGCAGAGAGGCTGATGCTGGTGCAGCATGGGAGATGGAGCACGATGGGGAGTGCGCAGCATGGGGGATGGAGCACGTTTGGGAGTGCGCAGCATGGCGGATGGAGCACGTTTGGGACTGCGCAGCATGGCGGATGGACCACATTTGGGAGTGCGCAGCATGGTGGATGGCGCATGTTTGGGAGTGCGCAGCATGGCGGCTGGAGCACGTTTGGGAGTGCGCAGCATGGCGGATGGAGCACATTTGGGAGTGCACAGCATGGCGGATGGACCATGTTTGGGAGTGCGCAGCATGGCGGATGGAGCACGTTTGGGAGTGCGGAGCATGGCGGATGGAGCACGTTTGGGAGTGCGCAGCATGGCGGATGGAGCACGATGGGGGGTGCGCAGCATGGGGGATGGAGCACGATGGGAGGTGCACACCTTCCCCCAACACACACACACACACACACACTGGGAACCACAAACACCGCCCTACACAGACACCCACACACACAGACAACGCTGCACACACACAACACCCAACACACAAACACCGCGGCATACATAAATATACGCACATACCATGCAACACACACACATTGCACAAAACATACCTCCCCCCAAAACACACCACAACCACACAAACCGCGCAACACACACACACAACGCTACAGACACACAGCGCTCCACAAACAACGCAACACACGCAACACACATACAACACCGCTCTCACCCCCTGCCACACCCAGACAACACCCAGAACATGTACAGCCCCTACACAAACACTTGGTAACTACACACAACAACATCTATATATATATATATATATATATAATAAAAATCATACATTAACTACACAATACGTAATTTCTAGAATACCCGATGCGTAGAATCGGGCCACCTTCTAGTATATTAATATTCTTTTTGCTATTTTCAATCACAGCTAATAGATTGGCGATTTGAAAGGGGAACCTATAAATTCCTAATAGTTTTTTTATTTTTTTTTTCAATATACATCTTTTACAATCTTTAGGATTATTAACAAAATTTCACATTAATGGACGACTTTGGACGATAATCTAAAATTTGTATATTTGTTTACTCCATTGACTTTGGTTCTTTAAAAGTATTTTACAAGTAAACAGTTAATTTACAATCAAAGATGAAAAGACTTCTGTTCAGTCGATTTTCAAAGGCTCCTCACACCTCACACCGCCTGCCTTTCACACCAGCTTTTTTTATTCCCTCACAGATGCTAGTGTATTCATTTTACTCTTTAAATCTTCCCCGATTGCACTGTCAATTTCAGCTTCATTTTATCGAACGATTAACCATTAATACGCAAGGATTCCGTTATTTCCCGTCTTTACCTTCCCTTTACACATTTTGAATGGCAGAAATAGGGTGCAAGTGTTTAAAAAAAGAGCCACGGAGCTAAAATACTAATTGTAAGTGTCATAAATTATGTACGTGCCATACTGAGAAAGGGATCTGATAGATCTCACACATACTATATGTCAGAGAAGCGTTACAAAGGAGACATTTTTCTACATGAAAGAGGTGTCTTTCCAGTTTATCACCATTAAAATGGTTTTAAAATCTTCAAAAAGTCCCCCATTTACCATATGCTCAGTAAAAAGCGGTGGCTTCTAATTTTACATGGGGCTTTGGTGCGCTCTTGGGCAATAGGGCCTAGGTATTACTAATAAATCTAGCCCGGTGTTGAGGTGGGAACATTTTTTATGTATGTTGAGAAGGTATTTTCAAATCCATAACATAGTACTAAAGTACAAACTCTGTTCCACCATAAGGGACCCTTTCACCAGGCTGGAGACCAAGGTCACATTCTGTGTCCACGCGCTGTCACTTCAGATGTAACAGAGCTAGAATCATTGTGGGACCTTGTGTGGATTACGTTGGACCTGGGTGTTTTGAAGGTTAATAAAGGGGTGAAAGAGGGTGTTTTTTTGTATTTTATTTCAACTGAAGGATTTTTTCGGTGTTTGTGTTTATTTCTTTTCACTTATAAATTAGTAATGGGGGGTCTCATAGATGCCTCACATTATTAATCTAGGGTTTAGTGTCAGCTGCTATTAACCCCCTATTACCCAGGGCAATCGGGATGGGCTGGTTAAAGTTCTGAGATTGTCGCATTAATGGATGCAACAATCCTGGACAGCTCAAGGCTGCTATTTTTAGGATGGGGGGCCCAATAAGCATGGGTCTCTCCAACCTGAGATTACCAGTTCCCAGCTGTTGGCTTTATCATAGCTGGGTACCAAATTGGGGGGGACCGCATGCCGTTTTTTAAAATTATTTATTTAAATAATAAAAAAAAGCTGCATACAGTCTGTCTTATTTTGATACACAGCCAAGATAAACGCATGGCTGAGGCCTGCAGCCGTATACTTTATCATTGCTGGGTATCATAATATGGGGAGACCCTATGCCAGTTTTTTTATTTACTTATTTTTACAGCAATAAAGACACACACATAGTACCTTTGATTGAAAACAGTCAGACACGCTGTCCCACAACCAATCAGAGATGCAGGGACTGCCGGTGGGCATGGGATGCGGTGCATTTGCATGAGGAATAATGAGCGGCCTGGAAGTAGCACATTAGAACTGCGCAGGAGACTCAAGTAAGTATAATGCGCTTGCTCAAATCCCCCTATCCCGTCTACCACCATTTTAAAGCGCCGGATTCTGGTCCCCATAGACTTATATGGGGACCGCCGCCTGGCCAGATATCCAGGATCAATACCGGGCCCAAATGTTTTTTTTTTTTTTTTTAATACCTAGTTGGACCCGCAAATCCCAGGTATCTATGAGTCTGCTCATCACTACTCATGTGTTTTATTATATTCCTCTTGACCTCGAGAAAACATTGGACACATGGGTTTTGCTTTTTTTTGCTGCGCAATAAGCAGCAAAAAAAAAAATGAAAGAAAAAAATGATTTTTCCAAAACCGGCACCCTTTTAATAATGATCAGTAAAAAATAAACTGCAGACATTTTCTAATTCCAGAGCACCGTGAATCCGGTAATTAAAATGTTCTAGACATTTACAGATGAGCTCAGATATGATGTGAAAAGAGTTTTTATGAGCGCCCTGACCTTCAGGCGAGCTCCGAAGCTTACACTGAGATCTGCTCTCTCCCAGAGAGATCAAACCATTCCTATTTTTATTCATAGAGATCAGTCTAAGCAGGTACTAGTTGCACAGTCTGCAAATCTCTTTTGCAGTACATTTTATAGTTTCCTATATAATGATATGTTATCCGTTTTCCATAAATGCGGTATTGTTGAGGCTGCCCTCCATTAACTACCCACTACCATTTCCACTTCCCCAAAGCCTCTTTTTCCAGTCTTTCCCCAAATAAATAAATGTACTTCTATTTTGAATTAAATTGACCAAATATATTCATTAGAGCAAAATGTCATGAGGTAGTTGCAGACAGGACAGGGGCCCCTAGGCTGGCCCTAAGACTTATGACCGTGCGCTGTCCCTTATCTCGAAGATAGGTCTGAGGGTTACCAGGTTCGAGCCCCCAGCGTGACCCTAACTCCTGTCTGGGCCCTGATCTTACTCCTCCTCTCCCACACCCTCGGGCGGGCCGTAAAAAACAAAGACAAACTTCACAAAATGAAATGGACAAGGGTGAACGGAAACTTATACACACAGAACTAAAAACACACAGCATAAATAGCATATGTACTGGGGGGCAACACAAAAAGGAAGGAAGTAACGCACAACAGGGGAAGGTTTATACCACTCAGAAGCACAACATGGATTAACAATTCACAGCAAAGGTACCAAGACCGGGTTCGCTGGAGTAAAACTGAAGCTATCATCGGCACCGCCTGGAAGAAGGCAGTGCCCTAACCTTAGAACGCATATCTGTTGCCTCGCAGGCCTGTAGATTACTTGTTTTCTATGGTAGATTTCCATGGTTGCGCGTTCTAGGGTTAAATATGGAAGTTACAGCTGCACATGGCAATCAGCAACCTGAGCACTTAGGTCCTACTCAACAGTCTGCAGGAATTAACTCCTGCAGAGCTGAAGACAAGTGAACCTGAACCAGCCGACGCCCGGCCCTGGATGAACAATCCAGGAACCGCTGTACTGTGAACAAAGTCTGACGCCACCGTGCCAGCAGGTGTGTGCAGAGCCGGACAACGCATGACAAAAACGTAACAGATAATAAGTAACTTCAGTTAAGGAGCTTCTTGGAGCTCCAAAACCAGGCAGAAACAAATCTAATAACCAACCAGCATTACCCCCAGCCATGGTCACAGACTCAAGGGTACCTCTATGGCCGGAAAACTATTTCCACACCACCACTTCTAGGGACCCCACCGTGGAGAGACCTAAAATCCACCAGGTAATTACTAGAATTCAAAACCAAAAAGAGGTTACCATCTATTCGACTCCAGAACAATTTTTTTGCCACCAACTCAAAGAACCCCCTCTCCACCACCAGTTGATATGACACACAAATCCCTCACACTTTTCTTAAGTTGACTTACCCATCTTCCCAAATTTACAGGGGCGTGAGCCGGACCTTTCAATGTGGTATCTAAGTGCCTGTCAGCAGGTCACCCCCACCCCTCCCCTCTATATATAACCACACTCTTTTTCCAGACCCCTCCGGTCCTGTTCCTTCCCTTAAACTTTTGACCACAAATAACCCCCAACTCTCTTAACTATTTCTAAAACCTTCCTAGCCCTTCAAGGTTAAGTCATGGGTCACGGTGCCAATGACTCCACTGGCGCTATGTTTTTCCTCTCATTTTATGATAGGAAGCAAACATTAACATAAATGATAATCTGAAAACTCTAAAGACAAAGAGCTTAGCAATGTAATTGGGTAACACATTATAAGGTCCCCAGAATAACAATTCTGAAATCTTCAGAAGAATCTGTGAAAATATTGACAACCCCCAATGAAATCATATGAAAGTGTGAACAGGTTTTGAGACTGCAACGACAGTAAGGCAACTCAGTGGTGACTCAACAGTGTATATTTATTTCTTTACAGAAACAAAGGATTAGTATTGGTAAGAAATGATCAAGGAACAGTACAGTTGAATATCATAAGACAGATCAATATACAGTGAGTGAGTAATTTACAAAGATAAATGGAATATTTATACATACATAAGATACTAGAAAACAGGTATTAACAGTGTTAACTTAATCCCGATCTTAATCCCAGAATCTCAGATCTTAGAACTGAACCTCTCCAAAACTGAGTTTCTTGTGTTTCTTACCTCTACCAACCAACCAACCTACACCCGACATCTCAATTACCTTTGATGATTTAATCATTATTCCCAAGCAGCATGCTCGCTCTCTTGGGGTCAAATTTGACTCAGAACTCTCCTTCATTCCCCATATACGATCACTCACTCGCACATGTCACCTACATCTCAAAAACATCTCCAGAATCCGACCATTTCTTACTTTCGAAACTGCAAAAACTCTTACTGTCGCTCTTATTCATTCCCGCCTGGATTACTGCAACTCTTTATTGATTGGTCTCCCTCGGACCAAACTCTTCCCCGCTCCAATCCATCTTGAATGCATCATCCAGGGTCATATTCCTGTCCAGCCGCTTCACCGATGCTTCTACTTTGTGCCAGTGACTACACTGGCTACCCATCAGCTACAGAATACAATACAACTCATATCCTTCACCCACAAAGCTCTCCACAGCTCTGCACCACCATATATCTCATCCCTCATCTCTGTCTATCATCCTACCTTCCCCCTTTATTCCACAAATGATCTTAGACTAACATCCTCCATAATACGAACCTCACCCCTCCGTCTCCAAGACTTTTCTCGTGCCGCGCCAGTTTTCTGGAATGCACTACCCCAAAGAATGCGACTAATATCCAGCCCCCAAGTTTTTAAGCGTACATTAAAAACACATCTCTTCAGACAAGCTTATCATAATAACTTACTAACCTAACTCTCCCCTGTCCCACCTTCTAAATGCTACTCGTAACCTTCTCTCCCCTATTTCTGTCCTCACATCCTACATACAACCAATAGCATGTAAGGGCAACCAAAAGGCTACTGTCTAAAGACCAGATCATTCATCTTTATATGTAACCAATAAACTAGCATAACGATGGCCGGCCAGATCTACAAGTGTGCTTCACCTTTTGTGTCCCCCTTTTTTCCCCATAGATTGTAAGCTTTCGAGCAGGGCCCTCATTCCTACTGTAGCTGTGGAATTATGTACTATTTTGTTTTATTTTTGTCTATACAACCCCCACCGGATTGTAAAGTGCTGTGGAATATGTTGGTGCTATATAAATAAAATGTATTATTATTATTATTATTATTATTATTATCCCTATCCGGTGTCAGGTAAGTGTCGGCATCACCCCCACTCTTGTCACAATTTCATTTATTTAAACAATTTGATATATCCACCCATGGGTCTAATGAAACTGATGCAACCCCATACACAAGTCCAACTTTAACAAGCAACCTTCCCTCTTAGTACCGTACAGCAAGGCAGAAAGGAAGCAATGGCCCACAGGAATGGTCCTACACTACAGCCAGATTGTCTCCCGGGCCTGGCTCAGCTCTGGCCACGGTCTTCTATTGGAGCTAGTGGTGAGACTAGTGCTCTCGCTGGCCTTCTCACTAGCCAGGCTGAATTCAGGGCAAGCAAGGGCCGAGGCACGTGATTGGCGACAGTGATAGAATCTGTATAGGAACATTAGTAAGTGCACAGAACAGCCACAGGTGAGTGCAGGAGGTGACCCCGCTCCCTTCTCTCTAGCACCAGGGCCCACTGTTGTATCGTGTTCTCGTTGTACCCTGTTTGTTGTGTCTCTCACTGGGGGTTCCCTTAATCCTGGTGTTACCCTGGTAATCACTGTGTGACACATATGTTAATTTATAAGGGGGAATATGGTTGGAAATCCCTATAGGATGCTAACCATCCAAAATCCTAGCGTGGCTGGGGATATGGCAGCCAAAGAAGGAGAGAGCGAAGTATTTCGTGGCTGATGTTCGTTCATTCCGCCTAATATAATAGAGATCCAAATTATGAGAACCACCTTCTATTTTTTACTTAGAATTTAATTTCTGGTATTTCCTAAATGTATGACGTCAACCCTTGGAATCCTCATTCACTGCCCTGCAGGGTTTCATGTGGTCCTTCTATACATGGGAGAGCGCAGCCTTTGCTTCATTCATAGTTTGTAATACAAATTCAATGTGAATAAAAGCAGAAATGTGTATAATTTATATATTCTCTTGATTATTTATTAAGGAAGGTAGCAGAAAACTAAGATACAATTATTCCTTTTTAATCTAGCATCTCCCTACATAATTAACTTGCATAGGATTTTGCCTAATTAAAGGTGAAGTTGCATTAGTTATTCATTTACTAATAAACCTCTCAGGCTGAAGGCTTGTACATTGCATAACAATGGTATTGACTATATTATGGGATATATTCTGCAAGCCGATGATCCACTATGGGATATATACAAGTCAAACTAAATTACTGCACGTCACATGCATGTTAACACATCGCAGATACATTGCAAATTTTCCATTCATATTAATTGGCAGAAAATCCACATCAATAAAATGGTTGAGACTTAAAGAATAACCTTCGTTTTAATTTCATGCTGATTTTAATAACAGAAACATACACTGATTTGCATAGTAAGTACACCAGTCTCATCAGGTCTGAGAATGTTATCTTTTTTTTGTATGTGTGCATGTATATTGTGAAATTTGGTAACAGATCAAAGCTGTTCTAAAAACTTGACGTACAAGTGCATTTCAATAAATTAGAATATCATCAAAAATTAATTTATTTCAGTAATTCAATACAAAAAGGGGGACACATATATTATATAGAGTCATTACACACAGAGGGATCTATTCCTATATATTATATAGAGTCATTACACACAGAGGGAGCTATTCCTATATATTATATAGAGTCATTACACACAGAGGCATCTATTCCTATATATTATATAGAGTCATTACACACAGAGGGATCTATTCCTATATATTATATAGAGTCATTACACTCAGAGGGATCTATTCCTATATAATATATAGAGGTATTACACACAGAGGGATCTATTTCTATATATTATATATAGAGTCATTACACACAGAGGGTTCTATTCCTATATATTATATAGTCATTACACACAGAGGGATCTATTCCTATATATTATATATAGTCATTACACACAGAGGGATCTATTCACTATATAATATATAGAGTTATTACACACAGAGGGATCTATTTCTATATATTATATATAAAGTCATTACACACAGAGGGTTCTATTCCTATATATTATATAGTCATTACACACAGAGGGATCTATTCCTATATATTATATAGTCATTACACATAGAGGGATTATTTCTATATATTATATAGAGTCATTACACAGAGGGATCTATTCCTATATATTATATAGAGTCATTACACACAGACTGATCTATTCCTATATATTATATAGAATCATTACACACAGAGGGATCTATTCCTATATATTATATAGTCATTACACACAGAGGGATCTATTCCTATATATTATATAGAGTCATTACACAGAGGGATCTATTCCTATATATTATATAGACTCTATATTATATAGAGTCATTACACACAGACTGATCTATTCCTATATATTATATAGAGTCATTACACACAGAGGGATCTATTCCTATATATTATATAGAGTCATTACACACAGAGTGATCTATTCCTATATAATATATAGAGTCATTAAACACAGAGGGATCTATTTCAAATGTTTATTTCTGTTAATGTTGATGATTATGGCTTACAGCCAATGAAAACCCAAAAGTCATTATCTCAGAAAATTAGAATAATTACCACGAAATACCTGGAAAGGCTTCCTAAGCATTTAAAATGGTCCCTTAGTCTGGTTCAGTAGGCCATACAATCATGGGTAAGACTGCTGACTTGACAGATGTCCAGAAGGCAGTCATTGACACACTCCACAAGGAGGGTAAACCACAAAAGGTCATTGCTAAAGAAGCTGGCTGTTCACAGAGTGCTGTATCCATGCATACTAATAGAAAGTTGAGTGGAAGGAAAAAGTGTGGTGGAAAAAGGTGCACAAGCAACCGGGATAACCGCAGCCTTTATAGGATTGTTAAGAAAAGACCATTAAAAAATTTGGGGGCGATTCACAAGGAGAGGACGCTGCTGGAGTCAGTGCTTCAAGAGCCACCGCACACAGACGTATCCAGGACATGGGCTATAACTGTCGTATTCTTTGTGTGAAGCCACGCATCACCAATAGACAACGCTAGAAGCATCTTACCTGGGCCAAGGAGAAAATGAACTGGACTGTGCTGAGTGGTCCAAGGTGTTGTTTTCAGATTAAAGCAAATGATTTATTTCATTTGGAAATCGCGGTCCCAGAGTCTGGAGGAAGAGTGGAGGCCACAATCCAAGCTGCTGGAAGTCTAGTGTGAAGTCTCCACAATCGGTGATGGTTTGGGGAGTCATGTCATCTGCTGGGGTAGGTCCACTGTGTTTTATCAAGACCAAAGTCAGAACAGCCGTCTACCGGGAAATTTTAGAGCACTTCATGATTCCCTCTGCCGACAAACTTTTTGTAGCTGGAAATTTCATTTTCCAGCAGGACTTGGCACCTGTCCACACTGCCAAAAGTACCAATACCTGGTTTACTAACCACAGTATCACTGTGCTTGATTGACCAGCAAACTCACCTGACCTAAACCCCATAGAGAATCTATGGGGTATTGTCAAGAGGAAGATGAGAGACACCAGACCCAACAATGCAGATGTGCTGAAGGCTGCTATCAAAGCAACCTGGGCTTCCATAACACCTCAGCAGTGCCACAGGCTGATCACCTCCATGCCACATTGCCGCATTGATGCAGTAATTCATGCAAAAGGAGCCCCGACCAAGTATTGAGGTATTTACTGTACTTTTCAGTAGGCGCCAACATTTCTGAGTTTAACATAATTTTTTCAGTTGGTCAAATTTTCTGAGATAATGACTTTTGGGTTTTCATTGGATGTAAGCCATAATCATCAACATTAACAGAAATAAACACGTGAAATAGATCACTCTATGTGTAATGACTCTATATAATATATAGGAATAGATCTGTGTGTAATGACTCTATATAATATACAGAAATAGATCCCACTGTGTGTAATGACTTTATAATATATATGAATATATCACTCTGTGTGCAATGACTCTATAAAATATATAGAAATAGATCCCTCTGTGTGTAATGACTCTATATAATATATAGGAATAGATCACTCTGTGTGTAATGACTCTATATAATATATAAGAATAGATCCCTCTGTGTATAATGACTCTATATGATATATAGAAATAGATCATTCTGTGTGTAATGACTATATAATATATAGGAATAGATCCCTCTGTGTGCAATGACTCTATATAATATATAAGAATAGATCCCTCTGTGTATAATGACTCTATATAATATATAGAAATAGATCCCTCTGTGTATAATGACTCTATATAATATATAGGAATAGATCCCTCTGTGTGTAATGATTCTATTTAATATATAGGAATAGATCACTCTGTGTGTAATGACTCTATATAATATATAGGAAGAGATCACTCTGTGTGTAATGACTCTATATAATATATAGGAATAGATCCCTCTGTGTGTAATGACTTTATATAATATATAGGAATAGATCACTCTGTGTGTAATGACTCTATATAATATATAGGAATAGATCACTCTGTGTGTAATGACTTTATATAATATTTAGGAATAGATCACTCTGTGTGTAATGACTCTATATAATATATAGGAATAGATCCCTCTGTGTGTAATGACTTTATATAATATATAGGAATAGATCACTCTGTGTGTAATGACTCTATATAATATATAGGGATAGATCCCTCTGTGTGTAATGACTCTATATAATATATAGGAATAGATCCCTCTGTGTGTAATGACTTTATATAATATATAGGAATAGATCACTCTGTGTGTAATGACTCTATATAATATATGTGTTTCCCTTTCTCTATTGAATTACTGAAATAAATTAACTTTTTGATGATATTCTAATTTATTGAGATGCGCTTGTATGTCTGTAATGCTGAGCAAGCGGTGCCAGTGACTTATGATGATGACCGTTATCTGACAATTATTCATCACTTCTATATACCCACTTCATCAAGTTCAAGGACAATTGTGAAGAGCAAATACCTCGGGTGCCGAACAAAGAATTGATGGATATTTGTAACCAAAGCGTTGTGTTAATGAAGTGAAAACGGACCATAATAATCTGTGCAGTAAGATATCCCATGCAGGGCAAATAAATAGCACAGGGGACATTTGATTGATCCATTTGCTTCACAAGCACAGAAACATTTACAATGATTTTTCAATTGCTATTTCAGTGAATTAACCCAACAGCTTGATTTATCCGAGCAGGGGCTGTTTACTGAATCGCGTTAGTCCTCCGAACAGGAACCATCCCCGACCATTACGTGTTTGCTAAACATCCAGGTCCAGGTACTTGTCATTCTTCATTTTGGCTTTTCCGAAATTCTCAGAAGGCGCCCCTGTGTTGTATTACCTGGGTGACAGATTGTGCTGCCTGCAATATATTGTAGCCTATAAATTGGGCTCTTAGAGCGTCCTGTAATTAAGGCAGATTAATGTGGAGAAGGATCCATCATGGTTATATCAAGTGCTTATTGGACCCTTACCAGTTATGTGATCTATAGTGAGCCAAGCAGCTGACCTCGCTTAATGGAGCTGTCCACCTTTGGAGACAAGGTCTTCTACACCGTCTACACCGAGTAACCGTCGTTTTAATTTTTAATTCATAAATCAATAGTACATATGAAAATAAGGAACTTTGTAATATATCTTATAAGTTAAATCCACTTCTTTCTCCTCCTGAAACAATCTTTTGTTCACAAATTCTCAATTCACAGTTAAAATCTGACAAATTTTCCCATTACTGAGTTAAGAGTTGACAGTTGGTGGTCATAAGGTTCTATGGAAAACTGGAATTGTTCAATACAAAGTGAGGAAAAATCCAGCTCACCGATCTGTCTTGTTGGTATATCCAGGATCCTGCGCACGGAAATGGTCTGGCCACCAATCAATATATAGAAAAAGAAGGAAATTCCAGTGCTGGAGCTTGTATTAAAAGTCCATTTTTATTGAAAAATATTAAAATCCAGCGAGTATGGCATATATCGTCGGATAACCAACAGACGATATATGCCATACTTGCTGGATTTTAATATTTTTCAATAAAAATGGACTTTTAATACAAGCTCCAGCACTGGAATTTCCTTCTTTTTCTATAAACTGGAATTGTTGTTTCAGGAGAATTTGCAGTAGAATGTCTGTTTTGGCCTCCATAGAACCTTTTGAGCACTAACTGTCATTGCTTATCTCAATAACGGGAAAATCTGTCTTCACTGAAGACAGATTTTTTTTTAGGATTTTACCTATTGAAAGTCCAAGTCCAGTAATAATAATAATATTTTTTATTGATATAGTGCCAGCATATTCCGCAGCGCTTTACAATTCAGAGGGGACATGTACAGACAATATGAGACATTTAAAAATATCAACATTCAGATGCCAGCAGGAGTGAGGGCCCTGCTCGTAAGCTTACAGCCTATGAGGGAATAAGGGAGGCAAAAAAAGTAAATGGGAGGGGGAGGGGGGAGAAAGAAATACTATATTTTTTTATTTACTAGACACACCGGATTATCAAACACATCCCCAAATTTAGAGGAAGAAAATAGGAAAAAATAATTTTTAATGTTAAAATGAGGATCCGTCTACCGTCTTATAATCCCAATGTGTTATCACCGGGGGGGAGCGGTGGTGGTGGAGCGGCTCAGGAAAGTCACAGGAGGCAGGGTCGGCGATGCTGCGGGCTCGGAGGGGGGTGTCGTGGCTCAGGAGGGTCAGTGGACGGAGGGTCGGCAATAGTGCGGGCTCGGGGGTGTTGAGGCAGCAGGCGCCATTGATCTTCTTCCAGACTGCAGGCTCCAATGAATCACCCACGGTTGACCAGATTGACTTCAAGAAAATGTCTGCAGAGGTAGCCCAGGTAAGGACTCAGGCCATTTTCTTGAAGTCCACCACAACAATCTGCGCACACGCCACCTCTGCAGCCATTTTTTTTAAGTCTATCACGTGCAGTTAGTTAAAAAAAGTCACCTAAGATGGTCAGCCCCTTTTAATGTGAATTCAATGATACAGTGCAGATAGTGTGGTCATCTATTCGATCTTCATACGAAACGTGAGCGCTCTTTGATGTCCATCCTCCATATGGTATAGTGGTAGCATCAAACCATATGACTATTCAGTCGTCGATCAGACCCTGCACTGCGCACAATGCAATGTTTACCTTTTTACTGGGGTGCTTACTTTACTTACGAAGAGGTCAAATCATGGCTTCCGATTAAGCTGACCCCAGTGTGTGTGTGACTTAAATAGGGAAAGTAGATTGTGGGCCTCATTGGGGACATAAACCAATGTGAATGTTGGCATTCGTAGTACAGTGCTGGGCAATATATTGGTGGTAGAGATGAGTCGACTGATCTGCGAAGGATGGAGTTTGAGTTGGATTTCCTGAAATTCTTGGTTTCACACAAATTTGAACACTTTGAGATTTGATTTGAGATTTGCAAACAAAAAGCAGAGCTCTTTCTCTCTGTTTCTCCCTAAGGCCCCTTTCACACGTCAGTGATTCTGGGACGTTTGTGCTTTTTTTTAAACGTACCAGAATCACTGACATACGCAGACCCATTATAATGAATGGGTCTGCTCACACGTCAGTGATTTTTCACTGCACGTGTCTCCGTGTGGCGTACCCGCGTGTGCGTGATTGCCGCACGGAGACATGTCCATTTTTTTCTGGCATCACTGATGTTCCACGGAGCACGCAGTGGTGTGATCCGTGAAACACGTGCCAGAAAAAACGTGCTTTTAAAATAAAAAACATTTTTACTCACCCGGCTCCAGCGACGCTCTCTGCAGCCTGTTCTGCCTGCTGCTTCTGAGCCGGCTCATTACTGTCGCGCATATTCATTATGCACGACACAGCCGACCCAGAAGCAGCTGCTGCGGGGGTCAGCGCCGGCCGGATGCTGCACCGCGGGAGCGTTCAGCACCATGGAGAGTGGGAGCGGGCACAGGTGAGTTGATTTCTAAGTGCAATCACGGGCCACGGAGAACGAAGCCCGGATTGCACTTAGACAACCCACGTGTGCCATAATTCACGGCACACGGAGGGACATGTGCGTGTTTTACACGCCAGTGAAAAATGTCAGTGTTTTTCACTGACGTGTGAAATTGGCCTTAGAGTGTAAGCTCTTATGGTAAGCAGGGTCCTCTCTCTCTCTCTCTCATGTAGAGTGTAAGCTCTTATGGTAAGTGATCTCCTCTCTTCTCTAAACTGTAAGCTCTTATGGTCCCTTGGGTCCTCTCTCTCATGTAGAGTGTAAGCTCTTATGGTAAGTGATCTCCTCTCTTCTCTAAACTGTAAGCTGTTATGGTCACTGGGGTCCTCTCTCTCATGTAGAGTGTAAGCTCTTATGGTCCCTTGGGTCTTCTCTCTCATGTAGAGTGTAAGCTCTTATGGTCAGAAGGGTCCTTTCTATATCTACTGTAAAGTATAAGTTCTTATGGTCAGCGGGTTCCTGTCTTTCCCCTTAGAGTGTAAGCTCTTACGGTCAGCGGAGTCCTTTCTCTCTCCCTTAGAGTGTAAGCTCTTATGGTCAGAAGGGTGCTCTCTCTCTGCTGTAGAGTGTAAGCTCTTATGGTCAGTGAGTCCTCTCACTCTCCCTAAAGGGTGCTTTACACCCTACGACATCTCTAGCGATTACTAGCGAAGTCGAGCGCGATAGTACCCGCCCCCGTCGTTCGTGCGACATTTGGTGCTCCCTGCCGTAGCGAACATTATTGCTACGGCAGCGTTACACGCACATACTTTGTCAGCTATGTCGCTGTGACCGCCGAACAATCCCTTCCTCAAGGGGGAGGTGCGTTTGGCGTCATAGCGACGTCACTGCGGCGTCACTAAGCGGCCGGCTAATAGAAGCGGAGGGGCAGAGATGAGCGGATCGTAACATCCTGTCCACCTCCTTCCTTCCTCATTGCCGGTGGACGCAGGTACGGAGATGTTCCTCGTTCCTGCGGTGTCACACACAGCGATGTGTGATGCCGCAGGAATGACAAACAACATCGTACCTGTGGCAGCAGCGATATTAAGGAAAGGAGCGAAGTGTCAACGATCACCATTTTTGAATGATTTTGCTATCGTTGATCGTCGCTCCTTGGTGTCACATGCTGCGATGTCACTACCGGCGCCGGATGTGCGTCACTAACGACGTGACCCCGACGATATATCGGTAGCGATGTCGCAGCGTGTAAAACACCCTTTAGAGTGCAAACTCTTATGCTCAGTTGGTTCCTTTCTAGAGTTTAAGCTCAGGAAGGAGACTCAGGACTCTCCACCATCAGGAGTATCACTGAGGATAGGGATAGCATAGGGCACCCTTGAGGGACAGCTTAGAAACCCTTGGTCCCCGCTATCCGATAGCTATTGCCACATATGGCGACTTGATGGATGAACATCCAGTAGGGTAATCGATATTGTTCAAGCCTAGTATGTCCACCAGGGTCTTCTCTGCCATTATCTTGACAGTATCAACCAACCAGGTTGCTGCTTTTAAAATAAATGCCCAATGTTTAATGCCATTTTTAATCTAAAGTCCTACATTTTGCGCTGGACAACATCTTAGTGTATGGATGTAGTAGGCACCAACTATAGCACGTGGCATTGTGGTGTGACTGCGTGAACTGTTAGTGTAGGCGCTCATTCACATTCTATCGAGGCGCCCACACTATGCTATTTGCACATAAATGCTCAGCGTGTGGAACGATTGATCATGGCGCGCCAAGCATTCATTTTTATCTGTATCTTCGCAGTTAGTGCAGATCCCTTTTCCCAATATAGATCTACATAATTTGCATCTGCATTCATTTAACCTAATAATTACGCGTGCGTTCAGTCACCTTGACCGTAGCAGCTTACTGCATACTGTTTTATTGTACAGTTCTATATAAAAACAGTATGGTGTAAACGTGTAAGCTCCCCCACAAGTGACTGCAGGTAGACGGGATTTCATCTTATACAGATATATGAGAACCTGCACAGAACGTCGTCCCTAATTATAACATGATGTATAAAGGGGGCATCCGCTGGAGCAGCTCATCCTATACACACCATTATGTGGCCACATAATATCCATTGTTGATTTGCAAGCTATATATGGTTGTAATTAAAATGGGTAAAGTCTGGTCATAAATTAATGAGTTAGCAGGAAGTAACAGTTCAGCACCCTGGAGAGTTACTTGGCAATTTATGTGACAGCTTGTCGCACTGCTAAGAATTTCGTACGATTTTGTAAAATATCCAAACACGTTTTTTCAATTCCATTTTCATTTTTTGTTATTTTTTTTAATTTAGATTTTCAAATAAAAAAAAAAAGAACATAACATTGATTATTTATTAACCCAAATTTCGGACTTCATACATCTTTTTTCTCTCAATTATACCTGAAGAAGGCTGAAGGATAAAACATCCGAGCCGAAACGCGTTGTATAATTAATCATATTTTAATGTTCAAATAAAATATCTCTTTACTTATTTGTATATTGGTCTAGTCATATGACCGAAAAACATCCAATATGTTCCAGCATTGGTAGCAGGAGCCCCGCAAGACTGGTAATTGCCTTTGGAATATGTCAATATAACAAAGAATTATTGCCTATCAGATACTTGTCTTTTACATGGCCAAACAGGACCATCCTCATTGCTGGCCTGGGGGAGTTTTTGACACCTGGTTGTTATTGGATCACAGCACTACCCCTAATCATATTGTAGAAATCCACTAGCCGATCATAGTCGTAGACCGCGACCGGGCCCGTATTGGAGGAGGGCCCGCCAACCCCAGTGCCTACTTCAGCTGGATGTACATCAGGGCCCTGCATCGCAATACATGCCACTGGTCAACCAGAGCTTGAGCACGAGGCAGCTAGTCTTCTAGTGATAACATCCTGCTGATAAAACATTGATTTTATTCAAACTACACTAAGCAGCCTTGAAAGTGACACATTGCTGGAATCAGGGTTGCTGCTCTCACATTAAGGCCTTGGTTCCTCTTGCACATAGCTTCTGATGCAAGAGCATCACGAGCGATATGCTAATGACCCGCTGCTCCGAACAGTATCCGAGTGTCATGCGACTGTGATCCAATCTTGTGATCGGATCACAGCTGCGGAAAAGAGGTGGGGGCACTTTCTCTTTGTCCTCCGTGGCCTGTCTCTGCGTACATCGCACTGCACTCGGATGACATGTGAGTGCAGTGCGATGTTTCACACACACCCATAGATTTATATGGGTGTGTGAGCCGAGACTCGCTGCCAAACGCAGCATACTGCGATTCATTTCTCATGCTGATATGGCATGAGGAATCAATTGCCGATGGACACTGCCCCAATAGTTTTGGACTAGAGTGAGAGCAATCCAATGTTTTATCAGATTGCACTCGTCCTTGCAAAACGCAAGTGGAACCATACCCTAACAAAAAAAAACCCTGCTAATATTTTCCTGTTAACCAAAAATTCTACACTATGGAGCCCCATGTGTTTTTTTCCTTTTCTTCTTAAGAGATGATAGTTGGTGCTCATAAAGTTCTATGGAAAAATAGAGGAAGGAACTAAGACACAAACATTCTGCTGCAAGGCTTCCTGACATTACAGTTACAGTTCTCCATTGAATTTTATAAGCATCAACTATCATCTATCTCCGTAATGGCAAAATCTTTATTCACTGAAGATAGATTTTATCCATGAATAAATGATCAGTCCGGGAGAAAGGAGCACATTTCTCTGGTAAAATATATTACAAAGTTCCTTATTTTGATCCAAAAAAATCCAAGAAAAATCCATCAAGCCCAAACGATAATCCCAAATGATAAAAAATGCCAAGACTTTATTTCACATTTTAAAATTCCATGGTTTACACTCCATTAAAAGGGAAACAGATGACGCGTTTTGGATCCATCAGATCCTTACTCATATCTGCAAAAAAAATTCCTTCACCTTTTTTGTTCTGTGTTCGTGAAAATCGGACCACACCTGGATGATCCGAGACCGATCCGATTTTGCCATGGACCAATAGACTTGCATTGCTGATTTTGATCTCGCCCTTGGATGAAAATCAGACGTCTCGGAGATTTTTTGCTGACATAATTGAGCACACGTGAATGGCCCCATAGATTATCACAGGTAAAAGTCCTATCGGAAAACTACTCTGCCAGAATATTGGGATGTCTGATTGAGTCCTGAATTTTTGTCTATTTTATTAACCATGACTTGTTCCTGTTTCTGTTTCTTTCTTTGATTTTACATGGACTCATAAACTGTGAATTCATACAGTTAGGGCTCCTTCTGAATATAATTTGGACACAATGGTTTTTAGGCTGAATTCACACGATGCAAGTGCATCGGATGCGATATGCTAATAACCCTCGGCTCCCGCTGTGCTGCCAGCATGTGCCGAGTGTCTGTTACGTCACCGCCGGAGTCTGCTCCAGCGACTTCTGCTCCGATCACCAGGTGACGCCGTGTTCCTGCCATGGATGGTGCTGGTGATGGGAGAGGAGTCGATGCCAGCGGCACCGGTGGGCGCAGGCTCCGATCATCCACTGGGCTGGGTTAGCTTGGGATCTGCAGTACCGCTGGCTGAGTGTGGGTGGCATGTGTCTTCCAGCTGAAGTTGCCAGCATTCAGCTACAGCCAATGGGAAGACACCACACCCTTCTTATTCCCCCTCCTGTCACATGACCACTGCCAGAGATAGTTCTGATTTTCCTGGCTCCTGTTACGTCCTAGTCTGTTGGTGATTCCTGTGTGCTGACTTCTGCGTGTTTTCTGACTACCCTCCTGCCTACTGTTTTTGTACCTCGCTGCCCGATTCGGATTTGACCTCTGCTACGTTTGCTGACTACGTCATTGCCTGACGATTCTGTCCCTGTTCCGCAATTCCTGGTTTGACCCTGCCTGACTACTACTCTCATCGGACTGCAGCCTTCCACAGGTGGTGATCTCCAGGGCCCTGTGTAATTCCAAATCCCTGTATAGGGGTTAAAGGGTTTCAGGGTTCTGGGGGTCCTGCTTGGTGAGTGGCTTCCCTGTAGCCGCCCCTTTACAGCCCATCTGAATCTGTGGATCCAGGCAGGCGTTACATCATCTCTGGCCCATCTAACTAGGAGAAAACAAAATGGATTCTCTCCATGCTGTGCTAAATCAGGTGCACACCCTTTCTGGCCTTGTACATAGACAGCAAGTGCATGTGTGAAGCCCCACAGGTGTTGTATCGGTGCATACCTTCAGGGACTCCACGTAGCTGGTGCTGGTCACAGGTAGGGAATCTTCGGTTTTGATCGTGACGCCACTCTCAGTATTGCGGTCAGTGGGGACCGCCACTGCAGGTTAGGGGACGCCTGGGGCTGATGGTGGGTGCAGTCGGATGTAATAGCCTCCTGAGAGTGAGGCAAGCCCCAGGGCCCTGTGTAGGTTTGTAGTACCACAAGTCGCAGAATAACCACACAGGCAGGAATGTCTTTCAAGGGCTTTACTCACATTTGATGGCAGGGTGAGTAGCCCGGGCGTAGCTGGGATGAACCAGATGGGAACCAGGTATCCTTCAGGCTGACTTTATGAGGGTGACTACCGACTCGCCTTCCTTAGCCCTTGGTGGTTTGGGGTGACCCCGACTTTGAGTCCCTATGGGGGTCACCCAGGGAAGATGCTGCAGCCTCTCTCCCCTTGTTGTTTGCCGTGTGCTTGTTCCCCGGACCAGGCCACTCCAGCCTCTTGCCTCCTATGACCTATGGGCCCAAACTTGTGGTTACGTGGCTGCGGCTTTTGTAGTGTTGTGGTGTGGGCTTTAGGAGCCCCACACCGGCAGGTTTAGCAGGGAAAGGTGAATCTATCCTCGCTTCGGGATCTGCCGCCCGGTTGGGCCTGGTGCTCTCTAGCAGTCTCCTTACTTCCCACTCCGTGCACTCTCTAGCTGAAGCTGGCTTTCAGGCAGCACTCCTAGTTGACCGTTCTCCCCCGTCTGTAGCCACTGCGCGGGCGCTGTTAGACAGCAACAGCCCCACAGGTCTGCTCCTCACTGAGCCCTATGGAGTTCTGCTCTAACTGACTCACTGCTCCTCCTCTCCTGTTCTTGCCTACGCCACCTAGCAACCAGATTCTCTTACCACACCCCTTGAGAGGAGATGGAGGCTTTTGGCCCCCTCCACTATTCCAGTGAAGGTGAAGGCTTGCCCCCTCCTGGGATCCCCAGGGGTCCTCTCATGGGTACATGTGTGAGACCTGATCACTATGCGCCTGTGTTCCACACCCCGGTCAGCCTTCTGGATTACCTGTATTGTACTGTCCCCAGCATGGGTGCAGTACTCAGTGGTGCCTGACCAGGTCAGGGGCGCCACATTCCCCCTTAGTTATCACCAGCACGTCCTCGGGCTGCAAGACAACATTTTAAAATGCATAAAAACATTAAAACATGTAAAACATTTAAAAGCACCAGGTATCAGACATCACCACCCTCCACCCACAAGTCCGTTAACCCACCCAAAACCCTCTCAGGAGGCAGGTCACCGGTCCTGTTGGTAACCAGGTCTGGGCCATCCGTTTCTCCAGACCTTTCCTCCAATCTTCCTCTCCCGTCGGCCGCGACTTCAGCCACTTCTGGCAGGATGTAGAGGCGGCTTACATGGGCTGGTGGTTTCAGGGTATACCTGGCCTGGTGGATCCGCGCCGTCAGCCTCTTCTGGCAGGATGCAGAGGCGGCCTCCACAGTTGGTGCTGACCAGGTACCCTCTTTGTGGTGGTGAGCCAAGGCCCCATAAACAGGCGTGCTCTCTGGTCGCAGGTGAGCCAAGGCCCTTTTCTACGGACGGGCCCCCCTGGTTGCAGACGAGCCAAGCCCCTAAACAGGCTGGCCCTGGTGGTGGTGCCACTGGTGTAACTATTTACACTGCGAGAGTTTGTGGCTATAGCAAGTTCATAGCCTTAAAGTTTATTTCTCACAATAGTTTTTGTGGGCGCATTTCTTAAACGTTGCAAACAAAACTTTTCAAACTTTAACTGGTCAAAACTTCTTACTTTCCTTTACTTTACTCCTCTTTTTCACTAGGGCGTGGGCACGTTGGGCACTGGCACCTGTGACTTTCTTGCTCTTTGTCTCTTTCTTCATCTGTGGTTGCCTCATCTGTAGGTTCTGTGTCTTTCCTTTCTTGGTCTGCATCTGATTCCTTTTCTGTATCTGTTTCTTTATCTCTGTCTTGTCTTTCTTGTCTTTCTTGTGGCATGGGATGGCTGTAGGGTTTGCTGGTACGTAAGGCTACATCAAGTGCGTACAATCCCCTTTCACCTTGGTGCATGGTAAACTGTACCGAATCTCCCATTTTCAGATTTCTGCCTGAATGTCCTCTGGGCAGGTGGGCTTGAACATCTCTCCGATTTACGAATATGCCCTCTTTTATTCCTTTTACTACAATGAAGCCGTATCCGCTTTTCAGGTTGAAATCCTCTACTATTCCTCTGTAAAGGGGTCCTCTAGCCTGGGCTTGGGACCTTCTTAGGCACCGTTTCTCCTGTAGGTCTCTGGCGATGACTTCCTTCTGCTCTGGAGACTGTGGGGCTGGAGCACACTGCGTTCTGTGGCGCCGTGTCTTGCGGGCTGGGTTCTGTAGAGGGCAGCTCACAAACTCCCAGGTGAGGTCTTGGGGCTGATCTTCGTCAGCAGACGGTGTCAGGTCTTCCTCATCCCAGCGGGAGTATGGCAGCATTTCCGGCTCTGAGTACACATCTGCTGCGGGTGGCACTGGAGTCGGAGTCAACCCTTCTGCTTCCTGGCCTCCTCTCCCCCTTAGTTCTTCTTGGCACTCCGGCTGTGGCAGTGCCGGGGATGGATGCTCTTCAGCCGGCCCAGGTGGGGGACTCTTTGGTGTAGCTGCTGCAGGAGTTATCAGGAGACTCTTTGGGGTATGCGGAGGGGGTATGTACTGGCTCACCAACCATTGTGGAAATTTGGCCTCCATGTCAGCCCTCATCTGCCAATATGCAGGGTCTTCACCCACCGTGGGCTGCCTATCAGGGACCTCTGTGGACCGGGGAGCGGTGTCTGCTCTGGCCTTACAGGCCGGGGTAAATGATGAGGTAGTCTTTTCTTGGCGGGCCGCGCCCTGTATGGCGGTGGCCTGGTCTTGGCGGGCCGCGCCCTGTATGGCGGCGGCCTGGTCTTGGCGGGCCGCGCCCTGTATGGCGGCGGCCTGGTCCAGCATCGCGGTTGCAGCTTGCGTTTCAGTGGGCATCACCACTGCGGCCGGTTCTTGGCGGGCCGGACTGGGCATTGCAGCCGCGGTCTCAATTAGCGTCGCAGCCTCGATGGGGTCCGTGCAGGCTGAGCCGGGCGTCGCTGCAGTGACCGTAGCTTGGCGGGCCGCACCCGGCGGGGCTGCGGCCTGGTTCAGCATATCACTTGCGGCGCGGACGAGCGTCGCTGCTGCGTTGGGGTCTTGGCGGACCGGGTTCAGCAGGGTGGCAGCCTGGGTCAGCGTCACACCTGCGGCACGGATGAGCACTGCCGTGGTCGTCGGAGCCCTGCGGGATAAGCGGGGCATCGCCGCGGCGGCCTGGATTTGGCGGGCCGCCTCTAGCGTGGCTGCGGCCTGGTCCAGCGGCGCCGCGCCGGGGGCCTCTTCTGGGACCGCGGGCGTAGCAGCAGGGGTCGGGGCACTTGCTCTAGCCGGGGCATCTCTGGACTCACCCATCGGTGGCTGCATCGGGGTCTGAGCCGCCGCTCGGTCTGGTAGGCGTCGCGCGGCTCCCTCCTCATAGGTCCGGACCGCTGCCGCCATTTCCAGGAGCTCCTTGCGTCCCTCATAGAGCTGCCGCTGTATCCTAGCGTCCAGCTGGTTGCAGAAGATGGCTAGCTCCCGGCACCACCAGGCAGCGGAGCCTGGCTCTGGGTATCCGCGCCCGGACTCCATTTTCTTTCTCTGCAGCAGCCGTAACAGCAGCAGGCTTATGGCTTCTCTTCTGCTCCGCCGTCTCTGGACGCTTCCACTCTCTTCATCAGCGAGGTCAGGACTCTGCAGAGGATCTCTGGGTAGCCACACCTCTTCGTGGGCGGTAACTTCTCCCAGCGCGGGCTGCTGTTGTTTTTCAGCGCGCTTTTCATGGTGGCAATATGGCGGCGCTTCCAATTTTTCAAGCGGACCGCCCAGGCACATGGTCACCTGTCTGAACAGGTCTAGTCCTTATCCTGTTCGTGACGCCAGATGTGAAGCCCCACAGGTGTTGTATCGGTGCATACCTTCAGGGACTCCACGTAGCTGGTGCTGGTCACAGGTAGGGAATCTTCGGTTTTGATCGTGACGCCACTCTCAGTATTGCGGTCAGTGGGGACCGCCACTGCAGGTTAGGGGACGCCTGGGGCTGATGGTGGGTGCAGTCGGATGTAATAGCCTCCTGAGAGTGAGGCAAGCCCCAGGGCCCTGTGTAGGTTTGTAGTACCACAAGTCGCAGAATAACCACACAGGCAGGAATGTCTTTCAAGGGCTTTACTCACATTTGATGGCAGGGTGAGTAGCCCGGGCGTAGCTGGGATGAACCAGATGGGAACCAGGTATCCTTCAGGCTGACTTTATGAGGGTGACTACCGACTCGCCTTCCTTAGCCCTTGGTGGTTTGGGGTGACCCCGACTTTGAGTCCCTATGGGGGTCACCCAGGGAAGATGCTGCAGCCTCTCTCCCCTTGTTGTTTGCCGTGTGCTTGTTCCCCGGACCAGGCCACTCCAGCCTCTTGCCTCCTATGACCTATGGGCCCAAACTTGTGGTTACGTGGCTGCGGCTTTTGTAGTGTTGTGGTGTGGGCTTTAGGAGCCCCACACCGGCAGGTTTAGCAGGGAAAGGTGAATCTATCCTCGCTTCGGGATCTGCCGCCCGGTTGGGCCTGGTGCTCTCTAGCAGTCTCCTTACTTCCCACTCCGTGCACTCTCTAGCTGAAGCTGGCTTTCAGGCAGCACTCCTAGTTGACCGTTCTCCCCCGTCTGTAGCCACTGCGCGGGCGCTGTTAGACAGCAACAGCCCCACAGGTCTGCTCCTCACTGAGCCCTATGGAGTTCTGCTCTAACTGACTCACTGCTCCTCCTCTCCTGTTCTTGCCTACGCCACCTAGCAACCAGATTCTCTTACCACACCCCTTGAGAGGAGATGGAGGCTTTTGGCCCCCTCCACTATTCCAGTGAAGGTGAAGGCTTGCCCCCTCCTGGGATCCCCAGGGGTCCTCTCATGGGTACATGTGTGAGACCTGATCACTATGCGCCTGTGTTCCACACCCCGGTCAGCCTTCTGGATTACCTGTATTGTACTGTCCCCAGCATGGGTGCAGTACTCAGTGGTGCCTGACCAGGTCAGGGGCGCCACACATGATCTCAGGTCTGCTCAGGTCCAAGTTTCTGCTGCAGCACCTACCTCAGCATGCCCAGAGTCCCGTCGACTGCAAGGGAGCAGATCACGTTGTGGAGCCAAATATGGAGTGCCTGGATCAGAGGGGCAATCACTTCCAAGGCAGCAGCACCACCTGAGCGGACCCCAGGATACCCGTTCAGGTGCCCAGGTACTCCCTGCGGACCCTATGAGGTTAATGTTACCTGTCTCATTGTCTCACCAGGGAAAATCTGTATGGCTGCAGGCCTTTGTTGATTGTGGCTCTGCTGCTAATTTCATAGACACTATTGTAGCAAAAGAGCTGGGTTTGACTTTGCTAAAGTTAAATGCACCTATTAGAATATCTGCTATTGATAGCACCCCTCACTCAGGGTGTGGTTACTTTTGTAACTCCAGAAATCTCCATGCTTGTTGGTGCTCTGCATGTAGAATCGATGTCATTTTTTGTTCTTGAGAATCTGATGTCAGCAGTGGTATTGGGCATGCCATGGCTGCGCAAACATAACCCGGTCATAGACTGGCACCAGGGTGAGATTGTGCGCTGGAGCCCTGAGTGTCAGGAGACGTATATGTCGTTATCTGTTAACCTGACTAGAGCTGAACCTATCTTCATACCTCATGCATTCAGGGATTTTGCTGATGTCTTTTCTGTATCTGAATCTGAAAAATTACCTCCGCACAGAGATTATGACTGCCCCATAGATTTGGTGCCCAATTCCCGACTCCCCAAGGGTAAAATGTATAATCTTTCTGGTCCGGAGCGTCAGGCCATGAAAGATTATATAGCAGACAGTCTGCAGAGAGGGTTTATCAGACTATCCAGGTCCCCAGTCAGCGCTGGATTCTTTTTCGTTGATAAGAAAGATGGTGGCCTCAGACCTTGTATTGACTACCGTGAACTTAATGATATTACTGTAAAGAATCAGTACCCTCTGCCACTCATCCCCAATCTGTTTAACCAGCTCATAGGAGCCCGGTGGTTCACCAAGCTGGATCTCAGGGGAGCATATAACCTAATCCTCATCAGAGAAGGAGATGAGTGGAAAACGGCATTTAACACTCCAGAGGGACACTATGAGTGCCTGGTAATGCCTTTTGGATTAAGTAATGCGCCGGCTGTGTTCCAGAACTTTGTTAATGACATTTTCAGAGATATTTGTGGTCAATATGTGGTGGTCTATCTGGATGACATCCTGATTGATTGTCCTGATGCTACAGTGCCTACAAGTAGTATTCAACCCCCTGCAGATTTAGCAGGTTTACACATTCCGAATTAACTTGGCATTGTGACATTTGGCCTGTAGATCAGCCTGGAAGTGTGAAATGCACTGCAGCAAAAAAGAATGTTATTTCTTTTTTTTTTTTTTAAAAATTGAGAAAAGTTTATTCAGAGGGTCATTTATTATTCAACCCCTCAAACCACCAGAATTCTGTTTGGTTCCCCTAAAGTATTAAGAAGTATTTCAGGCACAAAGAACAATGAGCTTCACATGTTTGGATTAATTATCTCTTTTTCCAGCCTTTTCTGACTAATTAATACCCTCCCCAAACTTGTGAACAGCACTCATACATGGTCAACATGGGAAAGACAAAGGAGCATTCCAAGGCCATCAGAGACAAGATCGTGGAGGGTCACAAGGCTGACAAGGGGTACAAAACCCTTTCCAAGGAGTTGGGCCTACCTGTCTCCACTGTTGGGAGCATCATCCGGAAGTGGAAGGCTTATGGAACTACTGTTAGCCTTCCACGGCCTGGACAGACTTTGAAAGTTTCCTCCCGTGCCGAGGCCAGGCTTGTCCGAAGAGTCAAGGCTAACCCAAGGACAACAAGGAAGGAGCTCCGGGAAGATCTCATGGCAGTGGGGACATTGGTTTCAGTCAATACCATAAGTAACGTACTCCACCGCAATTTTCTCCGTTCCAGACGAGCCCGTAAGGTACCTTTACTTTCAAAGCGTCATGTCAAGGCTCGTCTACAGTTTGCTCATGATCACTTGGAGGACTTTGAGACAGACTGGTTCAAGGTTCTCTGGTCTGATGAGACCAAGATCGAGATCTTTGGTGCCAACCACACACGTGCCGTTTGGAGACTGGATGGCACTGCATACGACCCCAAGAATACCGTCCCTACAGTCAAGCATGGTGGTGGCAGCATCATGCTGTGGGGCTGTTTCTCAGCCAAGGGGCCTGGCCATCTGGTCCGCATCCATTGGAAGATGGATAGCACGGCCTACCTGGAGATTTTGGCAAAGAACCTCCGCTCCTCCATCAAGGATCTTAAGATGGGTCGTCATTTCATCTTCCAACAAGACAACGACCCAAAGCACACAGCCAAGAAAACCAAGGCCTGGTTCAAGAGGGAAAAAATCAAGGTGTTGCAGTGGCCTAGTCAGTCTCCTGACCTTAACCCAATTGAAAACTTGTGGAAGGAGCTCAAGATTAAAGTCCACATGAGACACCCAAAGAACCTAGATAACTTGGAGAAGATCTGCATGGAGGAGTGGGCCAAGATAACTCCAGAGACCTGTGCCGGCCTGAGCAGGTCTTATAAAAGACGATTATTAGCTGTAATTGCAAACAAGGGTTATTCCACAAAATATTAAACCTAGGGGTTGAATAATAATTGACCCACACTTTTATGTTGAAAATTTATTAAAATTTAACTGAGCAACATAACTTGTTGGTTTGTAAGATTTATGCATCTGTTAATAAATCCTGCTCTTGTTTGAAGTTTGCAGGCTCTAACTTATTTGCATCTTATCAAACCTGCTAAATCTGCAGGGGGTTGAATACTACTTGTAGGCACTGTACGTCACATGTCCAACATGCATGCACTGTACTTCAGAGACTCAGGGAGAACTCCCTATTTGCTAAATATGAGAAATGTGGTTTTTTTCAGGCAGAGGTTAATTTCCTGGGTTATATATTGTCTGCAGAAGGCTTCCGCATGGATCCCTCTAAGCTTCAACCGATTAAGGAGTGGGTACAACCCAAGTCTCTGAAAGCCTTGCAACGTTTCCTTGGGTTTGCTAATTATTACCGCAAATTTATTAGAGATTTTTCCAAAATTGCCAAACCCCTCACCGATTTGACTAAAAAGGGGGCTGATGTGGATAATTGGAAGCCAGAGGCGATCCATGCCTTCTCAAAATTAAAAGAATGTTTCTCCTCAGACCCGATTCTGGTTCAGCCTGACCTTATGCGCCCGTTTATTGTGGAAGTCGATGCATCCGAGGTTGGAGTGGGAGCGGTGCTATCACAAGGTACTCTCTCACTCAGCTTCGTCCTTGTGCCTTCTTTGCCCGCAAGTTTTCTCCCACAGAGAGAAATTATGACATTGGTAATCGTGAGCTGTTGGCAATTAAATGGGCCTTTGAGGAATGGCGCCACTTCCTTGAAGGCGCCAAACATAAGGTCACAGTCATCACCGACCATAAGAACCTCACTTATCTGGAATCTGCTAAGAGACTCTATCCTAGGCAAGCTAGGTGGGCATTGTTCTTCTCCAGATTTGATTTTGTGGTAACATTCTGGCCCGGTACCAAGAACACCAGAGCTGATCCACTTTCCCGTAGCATCTGTCCCTCTCAGTCTGAAAACTCTGAACCAGTGCATATTTTAGCTAAAGGCATTATTATGTCATCTGTTTCCTTAGATTTGATAGAATAGGTCCATAATACCCAAGACCAAGCTCCTGAAACCACTCCTGTCCATAAACTGTTTGTCGCCCCCTCACTTCGCCTACAGGTGCTCCAGGAATCCCACAATTCTGTGCTGGCAGGTCATCCTGGTATTGGCAAAACCCTCCGATTAGTAACCAGGAATTTTTGGTGGCCAACCGTAGCGAAAGATTGTAAGGAATATGTACTGGCTTGTGAAACTTGTGCTCGAGCCTGCCGGATTTCTCCAGTCCCTACCTACTCCAGTAAGCCCTTGGACACATCTCTCCATGGACTTCATCACTGACCTTCCACCCTCAGAAGGGAAGACCTGTATCTGGGTAGTAGTGGATAGATTCAGCAAACAGTGTCATTTTTTTCCTCTGTCTGGATTACCCAATTCTGAAACTCTTAGCAAGTTGTTTATTAGGCATATTGTGCGGTTACACGGGGTTCCAGAAAATATTGTTTCTGACCGAGGAACACAGTTCGTCTCGAAATTCTGGATGGCGCTTTGTATAAAGATCAATATAGAGCTATCTTTTTCATCTGCCTACCACCCAGAGACCAATGGTCAGACCGAACGTTCCAATCAAACCCTTGAACAATATCTCCGGTGTTATATGTCTGACCGTCAGTCTGACTGGGTGGAATATCTGCTGAGTTCGCTATTAATAATCAGTATCACGAATCCATCAAGACTACCCCCTTTTTCTGCAATTTAGGGTTGCATCCACGTTTTGGTTCTTTTTCTTCCGCTGTGGTGGATACTCCTGAGGCTGAATCAACTGTGGACAAATTAAAGGCTATCTGGTCTGAGGTGAAAGAGAACCTGAAGAAGGCAAAGGTTGGTCAAGCCTCCTCTGCTAATAAGAGACGTTCCAAGGGCCCTAGCCTTGGAGTTGGGGACAAGGTATGGTTATCCACACGGAATATTAAACTCAAGGTCCCTTCTGCTAAGCTGGGTCCGAGGTTTATTGGACCCTACGAGATAATCGAGGTAATTAATCCCACAGCTTTCCGCCTGCAACCTCCCCATCCTTCAAGATATCGAATGTGTTCCATAAGTCCTTCCTCAAGATATCATGTCCCCATTCACCCAGTCAGTGACCCTCCTCCTCCTGTTTTGGTTGAAGGTAACTTGGAGTATGAGGTACAGAGAATACTTGATTCCCGTATTGTCAGAGGGGCGGTACAGTATTTGGTGCATTGGAGGGGTTACGGCCCTGAGGAGAGGTCATGGGTCCCTGCGAGCGATATTCATGCCAAGGGTCTGGTCCGGCAGTTTCACCTCCAATTTCCTGGGAAGCCGGGTTTTGAGGGTCCGGAGGCCCCTCGTGGAGGGGGGGGGGGTACTGTTACGTCACCGCCGAAGTCTGCTACAGCGACTTCTGCTCCGATCGCCAGGTGATGCCGTGTTCCTGCCATGGATGGTGCTGGTGATGGGAGAGGAGTCGATGCCAGCGGCACCGGTGGGCGCAGGCTCCGATCATCCACTGGGCTGGGTTAGCTTGGGATCTGCAGTACCGCTGGCTGACTGTGGGTGGCATGTGTCTTCCAGCTGAAGTTGCCAGCGTTCACCTCCAGCCAATGGGAAGACACCACACCCTTCTTACTCCCCCTCCTGTCACATGACCACTGCCAGAGATAGTTCTGATTTTCCTGGCTCCTGTTACGTCTTATTCTGTTGGTGATTCCTGCGTGTTGACTTCTGCGTGTTTTCTGACTACCCTCCTGCCTACTGTTTTTGTACCTCGCTGCCCAATCCGGATTTGACCTCTGCTACGTTTGCTGACTACGTCATTGCCTGACGATTCTGTCCCTGTTCCGCAATTCCTGGTTTGACCCTGCCTGACTACTACTCTCATCGTACTGCAGCCTTCCACAGGTAGTGATCTCCAGAGCCCTGTGTAACTCCAAATCCCTGTATAGGGGTTAAAGGGGTTCAGGGTTCTGGGGGTCCTGCTTGGAGAGTGGCGTCCCTCTAGCCTCCCCTTTACAGCCCATCTGAGTCTGTGGATCCAGGCAGGCGTTACAGTGTCATGCAACTGTTATCTAATCCTGAGATCGGACCACAGCTGCAGAGGAGGAGGGATTAATCTCCCCGTCTCCTCCATTGTCATCCGAATGCAGTCCGATGTTTCTTTTGCACCCATAGACTTGTATGGGCGTGAGTGAAAAGTCTCTCGCTGACAATCGCAGCATGCTACAACTTTTCGCTCATCCAGAATCTGGATGAGAACAAAAGCTGACCATCTGCTCTCCCTTATTCACTGACATTGGTCTAATTTTCTTGCATTGCACTCATCCGAGTCATATGCTCGTGTGTGTGTACCCTAATGGAAGAATCCTTGAGTCGTGACAATAAAAAACTAAAATTGCTAACAATTTTGGTCACACGGCGTCAACTTATATCTTGCATTTGCAGCGATTCTTACTTTTCGATAAAATCAGCAATTTGGGAAGCATATTTAGGCTTTTAATGGTAGGATACAATGGTAAGAGCTTTAAGAAACAACACAGAATACAATTTCAGCTATGAACCACTCCGAACAGTAATATGGTTTGATGTGAAGAAACGGTGATTCTGTATAATGGTTCCCTCTCGTCCTTGGCTTACTTATTCGTCTGCTCTTGCATATAGATAATTCAGCAGAATCATTTCCATTCTGACTGCAGTAATGTTCCACTTCCCTCAGTGAGGAGGATAAAAAGGGATGTTTTGCCTTGTGACTATTGCAGGCACTTTGGGAATTCGAGAAGCATCTCTTGTTTGTCACCTGCTGCAATATCTGTGCGAGTGACGAGATAAGACAGAAATGCTTTGTGTTCTTTTATGCTTATTTCTTCTAAAGTTTTATTTTTTATCTGCAAAGGTCAGCCTACACTTTAGACCAACGTTTTGTACGCCAGTCTTGAGGCAGCGTCTGCCGGAGTAAGGTGCATAAGATTCATCTAGAGTTATTTACATATTAAAGGGAACCTGTCACCTTGGAAAATATTTTCCTGCAGATATAGGGTTAATCAGTAGGTAAATGTTGCAGGGCCAAATTACTGAAATCGTAGGTACTGGGAGAAAATTAGGTTTTTTCCTCCCAGGAGCTGCCGATTTCAGTCATAGAGGAGTGTCGTCATGGCTACAGTCAACACTCACAGCAGCGATCACTATACTGTCCAGGCACTTTGAGTTAGGCCGGAGTCACACTTGCGAGTGCCTCGTATGAGTCTCGCATCGCATCACCCGGCACAGTCGCACACTCTCCGGACAGGAGTGTCACAGCTGCAATTAAGGTAAATGCAACCAACCAGCTCTTGTCGGAAGAGAGTGCAGCCGTAGCAGTTGATGAGGTGCAAGACTCGCGCAAGTGTGACTACGGTTTTAGGCCTCATGCACAGGTTGAGTATTTAATGCATTTTTACTCCAGTATTTTTAAGTCCACATGCACACAATATTTAGTGAATTTTTTACCTCAGCACTTGTAAGTCCACATCCACAAGTTGAGTACTTAGTGAGTTTTTTTCCTCAGTATTTGTAAGGTCATGTGCACACATTGAGTACTTACTCAGTTTTTTACCTCCGTACTTATAAGTTCAAGTGCACGCACAAATTAGTGATCTTTTTACCTCAGTATTTGTAAATTCATGTGCACATATTGAGTATTTTGAGTTTTTTACCTCGGTATTTCTAAGGCCATGTACACACGCTGAGTACTTAGTGAG
The DNA here is from genome assembly GCF_048569485.1 of Anomaloglossus baeobatrachus. NCBI lineage: Eukaryota > Metazoa > Chordata > Amphibia > Anura > Aromobatidae > Anomaloglossus > Anomaloglossus baeobatrachus. The sequence goes on along the minus strand of NC_134359.1, from coordinate 254,409,707 downwards.
CTTTTCACCTCAGTATTTGTAAGTCCACATGTACATGTTGAGTATTTAGTGAGTTTTTTTACCTCAATATTTGTAAAGTCATTTGCACACGAGTATTTAATGATTTGTTTTACCTTAGTATTTGAGTATTTAGTGAGTTTTTTACCTCAGTATTTGTAAGGCCACGTGCACATGTTGAGTATTTGGTGAGTTTTTGACCTCAGTATTTGTAAGTCCATGTGAACACGATGAGTATTTGGTGATTTTTTTACCTCAATATTTGTAAAGTCATGTGCACACGAGTATTTAATGATTTGTTTTACCTTAGTATTTGAGTATTTAGTGAGTTTTTTACCTCAGTATTTGTAAGGCCACGTGCACATGTTGAGTATTTAGTGAGTTTTTTACCTCTGTATTTCTAAAGCCACGTGAACACGATGAGTATTTGGTGAGTTTTTTACCTCAGTATTTGTAGCCAAAACCAGGAATGGGTAATAAATGCAGAAGTGGTGCCCGTGTTTCTATTATACTTTCCTCTGATTGACCCACTCCTGGTTTTGACTACAAATACTGAGTTAAAAAAAACTCACCAAATACTCAACGTGTGCACATGGCCTTACAAGTACTGAGGTAGAAAACTAACTACTCAATGTGTGCACGAGGCCTTACAGTTTGCTCGTACATCGCACTGTGGTTGGATGACATGCGAGGCCAATGCGATGTTTCACACACTCCCAGACTTGTATGGGGGTGCGTGAGCCGAGCATGGCTGCCAAACGCAGCATGCTGCGATTCATTGCTCCTGAAATTATGGCGTAAGAAATCAAATGCAGATGGACACTGCCCCACTGGTGCAAGTGCAATCCAATGTTTTATCGGATTGCACTCGTCCGTGCCAAACGCAAGTGGAACCGAGGCCTTAATGTGAGCGATGGCTGCAGCCGCACCACCTTGCCTCTATGATTGAGAGGAAAAAAAAGTAAATTTTTTTTACCAGTAGTTGCATTGTCAGTAAGGCGGCCGGGCGGCATTGGAATATTCAGTCTAAAACCAAAACTAGCTACATTTTTCAGCTTTAAAAAAAATCACTTTAGTGGAAAACATTAAAAGCGGTCTGTCAGGCTCAAAACTCAGTTTACACTAAGGAGACGGCCATATAGGAGACTTACCCCCTATAAGGCTATGTGTACACATTGCAGGTTTGGTTGCAGACATTCTGCAACCATATCTGCATCTCCTGGAAGGCAAAATGCTGCGAAAAAAAAGGTGCATTTTTGCCGAGATATGCCCCGTGTTTTGTTTTTTGTTTTATTTTATTGCTTTCAATGGTGAAAACGCAAGAAAAAATGCAGAAAGAATTGACATGGTGCAGATTTTTTTCTGCAACCAAATCTTCAAGGAGAAAATCCTGAACGTGTTCATAACCCTTCAGGATTGTCATAGACTTTGCTGGCATTAAGCTATGTGCCCATGTTGCTTTTTTATGTGCTTCTTTCTGTACATAAATAAAGAATTTTATTGGCAGGAAAAACACAGAAGAAAAAAAAGCACATGTTTAATTGTGTTTTCATTTGCATTTTTTCCTGCTTCTATTTGTGTTTTTTTTAGTCAGGGCGATCACAGGGGTTCAGATGCTGTACCCCTGCAATCGCCGCCACGTCTCCGGCTGATGTTACAGCCAGGACCCAGCTATCACTGCCTGGAGTGGACCGCGCACCCCCTAATTACTGTGTGATGGCAGTATTTTGAAGGCAGGAAGAGGGATCGCTTACCTCTCCCTGGCAATTGGGTCCCTGTACTGCGATCACAGGGACCTGATCGCTGTCATGGTAACCCTGGTTTATCTCCATGACGACCCCAGGTTACTGAGCTGCGAAGAGCCTCACACACCATGCTGTATGCATGGTGTGTGAGGCAAAATACAGCAATATAATCCACTGTAGTGATAAAGCTCTGAAGTAGTAGTGATAAAGCACTGCAGTAGTAGTGATAAAGCACTGCAGGGGATTATAGAAACCCAGGAAATAAACGCAGAAACAATTGACATCTGCAAGGAAAAAAGTTATGATTCTCATAGACTTTGCTGGGATGCGTTTTCCTTGCTCTTATTCATTAAAATAAGCAAGGAAAAGCGCAAAAAAAGCGATGTGTGCACATAGCATAAAAAAATCATGTCTGTATAGTTATCTAAGCTTTAATTATTCAGAAAACAATATTTAATCCTTGGGTATATATGGCCAAAATGTTCAGTGCTCCGCTGTGCCCCTGCCCCTTTCTGACTGACACATTGATCCTTCTTGTCTGCAGCAGCCGATAGACTGGAATATCTCTTTAATGGGGGCACGTCAGGACTAATATGTTGAAGCAACAGGAATAAATGATAATAATAATTGAACATTGAACTGATCGTTATCTGACTTCACAAAGCTGCTGACATTCATTAGTAGTAAAATGCACAGTCGGAGTTGTTGCTTATGCCGCCTGTGGACCTGTCCATTATGGCCCCCTGGGTCCTCTTAAGATATAACCACACTGGAGGAGCTTTGTAAAGTCTTCATGGTAGTACAAATACATTTGCATTTTCTAAATCCTGCTACTGAATAATGAGCATTGCATTGTTAAATAGCATTTTCTTATACTTTATTACATATGGTGCTCCGCTTCACCAGGGCTATTGTGTGCTAAGAAATCAGTTTTCCCACTGAATGCTAAATAGATGGTGAATCCCATTATAAACACATCGCACCTTGTAGATGGAAATCTTGCTTCTTCACTTTACCATTTGCTCCGTGCACATGAAATCACACTTAGGCCACCTCATCCTTTGCCACTAGCCAGATGCCCTAAAGACTTGGAGAAAATCTTCTGGAAAAATGCTCGAGTTCTCCATTGACTTCCATAATATTTTGGTACTCGAGTCGTGCCCATATGAACATCAAATGCTTGTTAACCCCTTCAGCCCCCGGGCACTTTCCGTTTTTGCGTTTTTGTTTTTTGCTCCCCTTCTTCCGAGAGGTGTAACTTTTTTATTTTTCCATCAATCATGCCATATGAGGGCTTGTTTTTTGCGGGACGAGTTGTACTTTTAAATGAAATCATAAGTTTTACCATATACTGTACTGGAAAACGGCAAAAAAATTCCAAGTGCGTAAAAATTGCAAAAAAAGTGTGATCGTACAATAGTTTTTGGGATATTTTATTCACTGTGTTCACTATATGGTAAAACTGAGGTATCTATGTGATGCCTCAGGTCGGTGCGAATTTGTAGACACCAAACATGTATAGGTTGACTTGTATCTAAGGGGTTAAAAAAATTCACAAGCTTGTCCAAAAAACGTGGCGCACGTTTTGCGCCATTTTCCAAAACCCGTAGCGTTCTCATTTTTCAGGATCTGAGGCTCAGTGATGGCTTATTTTTTGCGTCTCGACCTGACGTTTTTAACGGTACCATTTTTGCGCAGATGTTACGTTTTGATCGCCTGTTATTGCATTTTGCGCAAAATTTGCGGCGACCAAAAAACGTAATTTTGGCATTTGGAATTTTTTTGCCGCTACGCCGTTTACTGATCAGATTCATTGATTTTATATTTTGATAGATCGGGCATTTCTGAATGCGGCGATACTAAATATGTGTGTATTTTTTATTTTTTTAACCCTTTAATTTTCAATGGGGTGAAAGGGGGGTGATTTGAACTTTTAGGTTTTTTTATTTTTTTTTTTAATTTTTTAAAACTTTTCTTTTACTTTTTTTTTTATTTTACTAGTCACCCTAGGGGGCTATAGCGATCAGCAATCCGATCGCTTTGCACTATCTGCAGATCTCAGCTACAGAGCTGAGAACTGCAGATTTGCTGCTTCACTTTCAATGCCGGCTGTATTCCGGCATTGAGAGGAAGTGAGTCATGTTAGCTACAGGCGTCATCACATGACCCTGTGCTACCATGGCAACCGCCGAAAGTCACGTGATCATGTCACGTGACTTCCGGTGGGGCGGGGTAAGTGACTGTCATGGCGGCGCCCATATACATATCGCTGCTAGATTTTGGCAGCGAAATGTAAGGGGTTAATGGCCGCGGGTGGAAGCGATTCCACCCGCGGCTAGCAGGCACACATGTCAGCTGTTGATAACAGCTGATATGTGTGCGGATCGCCGCCGCCTGCCGGCGGCAGGGGGCGGGGCTTAGCTGCACACGATCCATGACGTACCCAGTACGTCATGGGTCGTTAAGGGGTTAGAGGACGAACCACCAGGATTTTCCTATATAAACTAAAGCCAGTGCTATACTGGCGCTATCACGCTGATTCTATACATACCTTAAGTTGTGAGATCGGACGTATACTTTATGAAATATAGTCAAGTAAAGTTTGTGAACTGCACTGTTACTTGCTTGACAGCAGATGCAGATTATGTAATGGGTGGGTCGGGTTTTGCTAGTTATTCCCGCCCCTGTCTGCTGTCTGTCCTTCCTCCCCTTGTCCTTCCTCCCGCCCTCCTCCCCCTGTAATAACAGAGACAGGGAGAGGAAGGACAGGCAGACAGGGGTTGGAATAACTAGCAAAACCCGACCCACCTATTAGATATTCTATAGCGTCTATCAATCAAATAACAGTGCATTTCACAAACTTTACTTGCCTGTATTTCAGAAAGTATACATCCGATCTCACAACTAAAGGTATGTATAGAAGCAGCATGATAGCGCCAGTATAGCACTGGCTTTAGTTTATATAGGAAAATCCTGGTGGTTTGTCCTCTTTAAGAGCACACGTATACCGAACTATTCACTTGTTACTATTAATAATACCTCTTTGTGCCTCCATGTGTATGCCCCTACAAATTGTAGTTCCATTACCTTTTTGTGTCTTTTAAATTTTTTTTTTATGAATTTCGAGCCATCCTGCTCCGGTGAGAAGAAATGCAGCCCTGCTCCTTCTCGATGCAGCAAGCCCGACGCAGGCGGCACCATGAAGTGATGGCATCGCACGCCCCAACATGCTGACTGTGTTTCAGCTGTTTGACAGGCCACAGACGAAAAGCAGTTTATGGCTTGCCAGATTAAGTGGTCATGCGGGGAGCCAACGTCTCTCTGTTCTTCCACGGTTTTCAACTTCATCATGAGGATGGGGATAGCATTTGAAAGCAGTGATGGGTGGATCTTTCTCCCCTCCTGATGGGTATTCCTTTTTTCCGGGCCAGATCATACTCACAACCTTTGCAACCAAGACAGTTACACCCCTGGTTACCTGTGGATTGAACTATGTGAGCCTCTTTACCTTAGGGCTTGGTTCCACTTGTGCTTTGCATGGAAGAGTGCAACCTGGTAGAATATCGTATTGCACTCGCACCAGTGCAAAAGCATGGAGCACTGTCCATCTGCAATTGATTTCTCATGCCATGTCGGCATGAGAAATTAATTGCAGCATGCTTGGCGGCGAGTCTCGACTGACACCCCCCCATTCAAGTCTATGGGAGCGTGTGAGACTTTGCACTACACTCACATGTTATCCGAACGCAGTGCGATATACGCAGAGACAGACAGCGGAGGAGAAGGAGAAAGTCTTCCCTCCCTCTTCTCTGCAGCTGTGATACGATCGCAAGATCAGAACACAGTCGCATGACCCTCGGCTGACACCCGCAGCAGAGGGTTATTAGCATATCACTTTGGTTGCTCTCACATCGGAAACTCTGTGCAGGTGGAACTGAGGTCTTAATATAAGACTTGTACTTGTGAATGACTTCTTGATTATGTCTTTTTATACTCATATTACATTTACTAAAACATGTTTTGCCCTACTTGACGTCTTTGTAGAGTGCGATTGATATTTTATATTCCTATCAGGCTATGACCCTCCACACTTTTTGGATGCTGCCAAAACAAGTTTTCCTGGGGATTTTGGGAGTCGTTAGCTGCACCTCTCTATTTTTTGGGGGAGTTCCACAGAGTTGGCGACCATTTATTTTGTGTTGGTATAAATATGGGCCATTTAGTAGCACTGCTTTTCCCACACTGTAGCACGAGGGATTTAAATAGGATCTTTACCCCAGGAAAGTAAAGTCTGTTATTATAGGGCTAGGGACACACAACCATATTCTCCACATCCAAGAAAATCTGTCCGATTATGCTAGTCATACTCTGGTTAGGCTATGATTAGAATTTGATCAGGGTGAGATACATTTTTTTCAGATGTGGAGGAAAAAAAAAAGGTTCTCCAACTTCTCCATTCGTCAGTCCATCAAAATCGGACCGCACTTGGATGTCATCTTAGTGTGGTCGAATTTTTTTTTTCCACTGACCCATAGACTTGAATAGCCGAGTGCGAGCCGATAATCAGAAGTAGAGCATGCAAGTTGCACTCTAAAGGCGGCGTTACACGCTACGATTTATCTGACGATCTGTTGTCGGGGTCACGGATTCCGTGACGCACATCCGGCATCGTTAGCGACATCGTTGCGTGTGACACCTACGAGCGACTCTGAACGATCGCAAATAGGTTGAAAATCGTTGATCGTTGACACGTCGTTCAGTTTCAAAATATTGTTCGTCGTTTGGAACGCAGCAGACATATTGGTACGTTTGACACCCTGCCAACGACGAGCAACATTCAAACGACCGCCTTGGTCAAACAATATATCACTGAACGAGTTTGCATCGCTTGTGCGATCGTTACATGTGACCGCTAATAAACGACCTATGAGCGATCTCAGCAAATCGTAACTACGATCTGGGCGTGTCATGTCGCTCATGAGATCGTCAGATAAATCGTAGCGTGTAACACCGCCTTTATTCCTCAGAACAGTCGGTCCAAGGGAGAAATTGGGTCTTCTGAACTGCTTCATTACATATTATTGGTCCAAGTACACTTCGAAACTCTGTTTGTCTGCACGAGCCCTTAGCCCTTTTATTTTCAGAACAAAACTTCTATATAAAACATAATTTTTTGAAGACCAAAAGGAATGGACTGAGAACCAATTAGAAACTTCCTTGGATTAAAAAAAAATAGATTTCCTTCAGTTCAATTCAAAGTAGTAGAAAATGCAGCATAAAAATTATTTTAAAGGGAATCTGTCAGCATAAAATGACTGTTCAAACCAAGCAGAGACGCTCGGTGCACCCTTGGTGTGGCCAAACACTTCAGTGCACCTTCCCACCTACTTGTTTCCCTCTGTCTCCGCCCTACTCTTTCATGATTGACAGCTCTGGCTCTACAGGAGCCAGGAAAGGGTGGAGAAAGGTGGAAAACAAGTAGGTGGGAAGGTGAACTGAACTATTTGGCCACACCAAGGGTGCACCGAGTGCCTGTGCCTGGTTTGAGCAGTCATTGTGTGCTGACATATTCCCTTTATAAAAAGAAAACCACTGCTATATTAGCATGTTAAAGTCAAGCAAATGTTAATTTTTTATTTTGGGATTCCTCCAATTTCTAAACCTTTTATGGCTGATAATCCAGAATGTGAAAGATCTTGTTGTTGCCAGATTACACATAGTTACGGTATAAGTAGCTGTTGTTACTGTCAGTGTTGAAGTGAAGTTTAGACATCTTGTTACAAGATATTGCATTTTGCATAATTTCCAAAAAAGATCTGTATAGCTAAATTTAATTCTATAACTGAGAGCTAATAATGAGAGGCTATTGGTTCTTCCCCAGACTGGTGTATCTAAGACCTATACTCAATACTTTATGGACTTATATGGAAGTGGAACCGAATACATTGGGGTCTGAGCATTTAATCTTTTATAAGATGAAAGGAACCACATTTGGACTCATAGGACACATAGGCCCTAGTTTATCAAGAAAGACGTTCTTCACCCTAGTCTTGATCAAGGGATGTTACTCAACCTAGTCTTGATGAAGGGATGTTCTTCACCCTAGTCTTTTTCAAGGGTTGTTCTTCACCCTAGTCTTGATGAAGGGGCATTCTTCACCCTAGTCTTGATGAAGGGGCAGTCTTCACCCTAGTCTTGGTGAAGGAACTTTCTTCACCCTAGTCTTGATGAAGGAACATTCTTCACCCTAGTCTTGATGAAGGAACATTCTTCACCCTAGTCTTGATGAAGGAACATTCTTCACCCTAGTCTTGATGAAGGAACATTCTTCACCCTAGTCTTGATGGAGGGGCATTCACCTTAGTCTTGATGAAGGGGCGTTCTTCACCCTAGTCTTAATAAAGGCGCGTTCTTCACCCTAGTCTTGATGAAGGGGTGTTTTTCACCCTAGTCTTGACAAAAGGTTGTTTTTCACCCTAGTGTTGATGAAGGGGCATTCTTTACTCTAGTCTTGACAAAGGGGCGTTCTTCACCCTAGTCTTGATGATGGGGCATTCTTCACCCTAGTCTTGATGAAGGGGTGTTCTTCACCCTAGTCTTGATGAAGGGGCGGCGTTCTAGACTGTGAGGTGGCGGATTAATTAAGAGGGGCTGGAGTAAGATTTCTGGAATAAGGTTACACCACAGCTCATTGTGAATGAGGTGAGCTTCAGCGTTACGCCCCCGTTACGCCCCAGCTCTGACTATTTTGTCGGAGATGGGCAAAACTGGTGTAAAATTGCTATAAGTCAGATCTTTTGTTTGGCATAACTATTGCGTAATCACTTTGAAGAATCAGGGCCCTAGTGAGATGTCATAGACGTGATTTAGGGATGGGTCGGTACAGATGGTTGCATCACCTTTTTTGGGGATCTGGACCCCTGACCAAATATCAAAATCTCATAGGGCAGTGAACAGAATCTTTGCAATGAGTGAAGAAACAAAAAAGTGTAACCAAACAGTCAGTCAGCCCAAAAGACAAGTGTTGATGTGCATGGTGGACCATCTGGTGGACTTCTGGGTCAATTTTGGCACACCGCGAACAGACTCGGAATTTGTCTATTGAAAGTTTTATCTCCTACCGAAAAATCTTCCCTTCTACATAGAAACCGTTCCTCCGTTTCTGTGCTGACAGAACTAGCAAACATCTCCAAGAAAGAAGATGACTGGAGGTTTACATATGCATGAGCATAAATATTTAATATCATGTGTATGCAGGTCAGGCATGAGAATATAGAAATCGCATTTAAACTATCAGTAAAATAAGAACATGTGGAGCGCTGACACAAGAAGAAGAAAATCCATGAAAGAAGGAGAGTAATGATCACTTTCCAGTGAGATTTTATAAGCTAAGGCATCAATGAAAAACAATGTAGCAAACACTTCAGTATAATTAGCAGCACACAATTAAAACACAATGCTCCGGTTCTGCATCTTTAATTAAAACATCTGAAGATCGGCTTCATACCATTTATAAAATCTGACCTATATCTACAAAGGCAGATTACCTCTGTGGGGGATCAATGTACATTACATACACATAAGAAAAATAAATATTATACAACAGTAGAAATCCTCCTAGTTCCCAGACATGTTTCTAGACTCTGTAATTCTCATATAATATATATACCCGCAAGCTTTATACCCATATCATAGGGAAGGACAACTTTTGGCACAGAATAGTCATCGGGAATATAATGCTCATACGCTTTTCTTTCTTGACACACAGTATCAGCACAAGGAAGTCGTTCCTTTACAAATTTTAAGGGGTTGTCTAACTAGAACCCCCCCCCCCCACCGTCTTTGCAACCTATAAGGACACAAAGACATCGTAGAGGTTGGTTCCCCATTTTCGACCCATCTCTGTAAGGTTTTTCCATAATTTAAAAATCCTATCAATATTGATTGATTGGTGAGAGTCCAATGTGAAAATCTGGGGTATCAGAATGCTTAAAAGAGAAACAGCCGTCGTCCGGCTCAGTGCTCCTGTGTGTACCCTCTCCCCCTGTTTCCACAAACATTGTGGTTGCTGTTTTTTCACATACCTGGATTAATAAAAGAACAAAACTTTCACAATTGAAGTCTACCGCTGTTCATCTGTGTTCTTAGAATGCTTTAAAGAGGTTGTCCACTACTTTTACATTGATGGCCTCTCCTTAGGAAAGGTCATCAATGTCTGATCGGCCGGGGTCTGACACCCCACCGATCAGCTAATTTCGGTGCCAGCGGTGAGAGCAGTTCCTGAGCTGCCCTGTCTTTCTTCTGATAGTGTTAGTGCCCGCATAATACACATCCGCCTCCCATTCAAGTCAATAGGAGGCGGATGTGCGGTACCTTGCCACTGTCAGAAGCTGGAGCAGCTCCAGAGCTGAGCATTTCTGGCTGTCTGCTGCCACCACCGACACCAAGAACAGCTGATCGGTGGGGATACTGGGTGTCGGACCCCGGTCGATCAGACATTGATGATCTATCCTAAGGATAGCCATCAAAGTAAAACTAGTAGACAATCCCTTTAATGGAAACCTGTCAGCAAAATATTGTTAAAAAACCATGTGGGCAACATGTTATGGAGCTCACAAATACCTGTGCAGGGGCTTTTCTGTTAAAATTGGATTTAGTAAGATGAAGATATTGAAGTTTTACGACAGCCATCTGGGTGGAGCTGTAACGGTGACCAGTCACGACCACTCTGCCATCAATGACATCCTGCCGGATGTCAATCAAAGCAGACTGGGTGCACTAAGAGCTGAAATTCTCTTGGACCCTCAGCTTCAAGTCTTGCCGACTTTCTCCTTCCGTGTACGGTCCAAAACCTAATGGTCTCCGTGGAGCAGGTGAGCTGGATAAATCTTTTTTCTTTGGGTGCAGTAAGAGTGTGGGGACCACATCCAACCAACTTACAGGTTCTCTTTCACCCAAGCACAGCATTTCATCCAGCCACTGTGCCAAGTATCAAAGCTCGACCAACTGGGATACAACTGGTTGTACTTCCACCAATCCAGTATTGATAGCCTATTCTACATGTCCTTTGGTCCCATATTAGAAACAATCCCTAAAAATATCACTCACATGATAAAGGCTTAGCAGGTATCTTGAGGACTGGAGATGCTTAGGATTCATCAGCTTAGAAATTTGAAGCAAAATATTACGTAAAACCAAAAGAGAAGATTTACACATCTCTATTAGAGACTTGGGCACCTTTCCGGTTAGGAAGGTGACACTGCTGGATTCCATGACCATCAACAATTTCCAGATGAAATTCATTGCCAATGAATCCCTTAGGAGGCAATAAAAATGTAATTATCTGGAACCCAAATTCCAGATTTGATAAATGTTAGATCAATGAGAGTCTGAACATTGGGGCGCTCATCAACAGCCCCATGACTGCAGCAAGGGATGGATACCTCATGCTTCTATCCCATTCAACCTTAGAGTGGCCATACTATTCAAGTGCCAAATGTTGTCCTCCACCTCTTTAAGACAAATAGACCTTTTAGGCAGAAGCCATTCATTGCAAAAATTACCATGAGAAGAAAGCACATTAGTAAACCACACCAATAGAAAAGTAAATGGCTTATCTAATAACATGGTGCAAATAATGACAATCTGACATCAACGTAACCAGCGATGTATCCCCTTATTACGTCTGTTACGGAGACCTCCAAAGAAATCAGGACCCTCTGCAATTAGACGGGAACGTCATATTAGAAAGTATCAACCTGATCTTTGAAAATCCGATTACCTACCCCAGTTTTTGGAAAGATTTACAGGCTTGGTATTGGAGCTTAGCCAATGGCTTTCAAATTGGGCGGATGATACTTCAGTCTTCCTGCGGATGTAGGAAAATCAAAAGGGTTCTGATCTCTGGTGGGCGTGTAATGCGTACACTTAGAAGTTGGCCAAGTTTTCATTCCTAGGGTCCCGGTGCAAATTGAAAAGGGGCACCAAAAATGAATAGGAACCCCTCAAATCCATGCACCGAGGGTCCCCCCGAACAAAGCTAGCACTGTCTTCCACCAGATACGTTACTTGCACCATATTTTCCATCAAGCCTGTAATGGTTCTGCAACATATTATACAGTATATGCTATTAGGCAATCTAGCACACTGACAAACGGATCCCTGTAGAAAAACAATTCAATGCATTTTTATCACTGAAATGATACCATGTACATATTAATATGCGGCAAGCATAATGGGACTTTGGCACTGGCTCATTGTTGGCCTTTTACAGCAAAGACGTCAAAGTTTAAACCACCAGAAAAAAAACGTAGAGATGGAAAAAAAAGGATGAAGGATGTGAGTGGAATGATAAACAGAACGAGCATGAGACCATTTCTAAATCTCAACGACCTTTTCTGTGAATTCTTTATCTATGATACATTTTTTTTTCCGCTTGATAATTAGACATATTCTAGTAGTCTGACATATAGGGGTTCTCTGTTATGGACTATGAATACTTATTAGAAGCTTATTAAAAAGAGCGACCTTGACCCAGCGATCACTGTAAGTGATCAGTAAGTGCTCACTTTCCCTGCAGCGCCCCCACAGGAGAAATTACACATTACACTGTGGCCATTTAAAATAATGACGGGACAGGACACGCAGTATAGTCTTTATGCATACAGGCACAGAGATGGGGGGAGATCCTGAACATATGTTCCTCTCTTTAAATTATCAATAGTATTAATAGTATTCCAAAATGGACATCCCCTTTAAATCAGTCGATTTGAATGCATTACTAAATGCAGGCCATTTTGATGCCAACCATGTCTTGATCGCACACAGAATAGCGTAGATTCAGTGGTAAGCATGAGCTTCGCCGCCTGTGCTGTCTATTAAATGTGTTTCGCGCTCTATGTGTGCTTAGTCAGGGGCTCCTGTTGCCTGAGCTGCGCACTCTTGGGAAGTTTTTGGAGAAATTAGTGTGTGTTTCAGGACCTAGACCCCCATCAATCTGCTTGCAATTTAAAAGTTACTACAAAAACATGATACAGGTTGGCTACTCTTTAAAAATATGCTAAGTATCTCATAATCTATAATAGCACAGGTATAATTAATAAAATGTACCAGGTAGAGCAGACCTAATTATAATGATTTATTATTTATCTATGGAAAAGACTACTTCATGTCTCATATGGACCAATGGTCTTACACCTTTTTTGACTGGAAAGTGTATGAACGAATGAGTGATGCTTTATGAAAATCCAGCCTTAAAGGTAATATATGCAAAATATTTACTTACAAGTTGGGGTTCTCCAATAAATGTCTACATGATTGGCTTAATAGGTTATGGGGAACTTTAGTTATTTTCTGGTTTAGTACTAAGAACTTACAGGCAGGTAGTTGATAAGTGCCTGTTCGATCTCTGCCAGCTCAGAGTGATCACGGACTGATTCTTCAGGCAATTCTGTGGCTTCTCGTGATCTCAAGTTGACAGAGCAACTTCTTCTCTTCCGCTCTGCTCTAATGATGGATTGTCATGCTGATTGACAGTCAGTTGCCAGCTGCCTAAATGTTGGACGCCGGCTGTCAACTAGTATGAAAGGAATCGAGGTAAACTTGAAAGAAAAAAGTAGCGCAGAAAGAGAGAGTATAAGGTCTGTAAGGACAAACAGGCTCACCTGCGGTAGTTGTGAGAAGCCACAACTACTACAAAGACATGAACAGCTGCTGCAGCATCCCTGGAGGTGTTAATCCTTAAGATAGCAAAGGTGGGACAAGGCCGCGGAATTATCCGGGCACAGAAGATTAAAAAGCGGTGATTTTTCTTCGTCAACGCATTTCTGAGAGCAATTTTGCCTTCTTCAGGACAAATAAAATTCCCTTTTTAATCCTCTGTGCGTGGATGATTTCACGGCCAAGTGGTATTGTCCCATCTTTGCTTCCTTAAAGGGGTGGTTCACTACTTATTTTTCCAAGCCACATCGATATAATGTTGAGAAATAAGGTTTCTCTCCAATACCTTGTCTTGCCAACAGTGCCTGTGAGCGACACTACTGCAGTCCGCTCATCCCCATCATATGACCCCCGGGGTCCGTGACCTCTAATGTCCGGTGCTGAGAAACAAGGTTTCTCTCAAATACTTTGTGTTGCCAATAGTATTGCGGTCCGCTTTTTGTGATTGCTTGGGCTTCGACCGTGACCTCTGATGTCCGGTGATGTCAGGTCAACTTCTAGTTGACCTGACATCACCATGGCTGGCCCCAGGGTTTCTGAGTGACTGGGCTGTGGGCGGCGTCTCACCGCTCTTGTCACAGTCCAGCAGAGCTCCTGCTTGCAGTGCTCTGCAGCGAAGGAGAACATGCGAGATGCTGGATTGTGATGCTGGGCTATGACTAGCGGTGAAATGTCGCCCACAGCCCAGTCACTCAGGGAGACTGGGGCCAGCCATGGTAATGTCAGGTCAACTTCCAGTTGACCTGACATCACCGGATGTCTGAGGTCACAGAGCCCAGGGGTTACTGTATGGGGATGAGCGGACTTCAATAGCGCCGCTAACAGGCAGAATTGGCTGAACAAGGTATTTAGAAAAACCTTCCCTATCAGTTTTACAGAGATGTGGCCACTATTGCAGAATATTGAACCACCTGTTTAATGACTATAACAAGCATGACAGAGCAGAGCGTAAAGGCCCTGTCACACACAGAGATAAATCTTTGGCAGATCGGTGGTTGCAGGGAAATCATGGACATATTGTTCCATCTGTACACAGCCACAAACCTGCCACTGATTGTCCACAATTTCACTGCAACCACAGATCTGCCGCAGATTTATCTCTGTGTGTGACAGGGCCTTAAGAGAAGGAGCTGCTCTGTTGACGTACGTCAAAGGTAGGAGAGCCACCACCTGAGCCAGTCAAAAGAAAGAGGAAGGTAGTTAGCAACTACCTGCCTGTAAGTTCTTAGCTTCATAGGAAAAAATTACCAAAGTTCTGGAAAACTTCCTTAAGTTACTGTAGGTGGATGAGTTCTGTATTTGAGCTACATAAGCTATGATCTGTTTATTCGATGCTGCTATAGTAGCATATTAATGGAGACATAAACTATAAGGCGAGTCTGTTCCTTCCATCTAGCAAAAAATGGTTACACAAACACTATGTTGAATAATGAGGTGGAATGATCATTAACCACTATGGCACGTTATGTGGAGTTGAAGGAATATTTTTTTTTGCTACTTGAGTAATGCATTAACAGCTCCTTAAATCAAAGAGGAAACATTAGAAATCCTAATAGCAATTCTATTGCCCATTCCTATTCACAGCTTAATACGGCTGTCAGTATAACGATCCCGAGAAAGAATACCGCAGCAAAGAACGTGATAAAACGTCTTCTACATTATTGTAGGAGTCTTATGTTCTCATTTGATTTAGACTTATCGGAATAAAGTTATTTTTGCCAAAATTATTCTTGTTTTGTTGCTTAACGGAAACGATTGTTGCAGGTAGAGAGAACCCGGTAGACCTCCATTTGCGAATCTAATTCTATAAACTAGCTACCTCTTGATATATGGCTGTATCTTGGAGACAGATTCATTAACAAAGTGCAAAGGTTTGTGACAAACCATAACCATTGGTAAAGTCCAGGTTTAACCAGAGCCAACATTGGCTTAAATGGCTTTAAATGGGTTTTTTGCATATCAGACATGGCATAAGGGTCACATTGGTGGAAATACCAACTATTAACAAGTGTTGCAAGATGACATTTAAAGAGGATAAACCACCAGGATTTTCCTATATAAACTAAAGTCAGTGCTATACTGGCGCTATCATGCTGATTCTATACATACCTTTAGTTGTGAGATCGGATGTATACTTTCTGAAATACAGGCAAGTAAAGTTTGTGAAAGTCACTGTTATTTGATTGATAGGTGCTGCACAATATCTAATAGGTGGGTCGGGATTTGCTAGTTATTCTCGCCCCTATCTGCCTGCCTGTTTTTCCTCCCCCTGTCTCTGTTATTACAGGGGAATGAAAGAGGGACGAAGGACAGGCAGACAGACAGGGGCGGGAATAACTAGCAAAACCCGACCCACCTATTAAATATTCTGTAGCTGCTATCAATCAAGTAACAGTGTACTTTGCAAACTTTACTTGCCTATATTTCAGAAAGTATACATCCAATCTCGCAACTAAAGGTAAGTTTAGAATCAGCATGATAGTGCCAGTATAGCACTGGATTTAGTTTATGTAGGAAAATCCCGGTGGTTGGTACTATTTAACAGAGATATCCATAGATGGACACTTCTCCAATGAAAGTTAAAGAAGCATATGATTGGGAAATTTGGTTGGTTTCCTTTAAGAGTTGGTGAGAATTGATTCACTGGACCCAATGTCGGTGATCTTTGATCCTTGAAAAGGAACTTTGAGAACCACCTCTTACCCGTCAGCATCCGCGGCTCTTTTTTTAGATTGCCGGCCACACCGGAATTATGATATCACATCAGGTCATCGGCTAATCAAAAGAAGAGCTGCAGAATATTTTGAGACAAGAGGTAGTTCTCAGGAATTCCATCCAAGAGGTCACAAATTTTTGGCCGATGGACTGGATCCTCCAAATTGATTCACAAACTCTCTAGTTTCTGTAATTTCCATTGAATTTAATGGTGATGTGTAAATCAATGCCTAGCATCTCTCCAGTAAAATCACATCCAAAAATTGGTGGTTTAGTTGGTTCCATCCCTTTAACGTCTAAGTGAATGACTTAAACGTCCATCTCCAAAAGAAACTCTATTTTTGGTGAACATAAGGATTGGAAATTGGCTCAACGAAAAGGCTTGGAGAATGAAACAAACACCAATACCACCAGAGGGCTCCATCTTGTCTATGTATACCGATACTTTTTCACCCCCCCATCACTGTAAGCCTTGTGACATGTCTGATTGATATATAATTTACAGTCTGTTATTGGAAAACATTAGGAAAATAATAATGAAATATATGTTGCGTGCACATAGGCACAAAATAAACAGCCATTAAAAGACTTTTATGAGATTAGAAAGAAACAGCGCCACTCCTATCCATGGGCAGTGACTGGTATTGCAGCCTAGACTCCTTCCCTTCTCCTGTCCATGGTCAGTGATTGGTATTGCAGCCTAGACTCCTTCCCTTCTCCTGTCCATGGGCAGTGATTGGTATTGCAGCCTAGACTCTTTCCTTTCTCCTGTCCATGGGCAGTAACTGGTATTGCAGCCCAGACTCCTTCCATTCTCCTGTCCATGGGCAGTGACTGGTATTGCAGCCCAGATTCCTTCCATCCTCCTGTCCATGGGCAGTGACTGGTATTGCAGCCCAGACTCCTTCCATCCTCCTGTCCATGGTCAGTGACTGGTATTGTAGCCCAGACTCCTTCCCTTCTCCTGTCCATGGGCAGTGACTGGTATTGCAGCCTAGACTCTTTCCCTTCTCCTCTCCATGGGCAGTGACTGGTATTGCAGCCTAGACTCCTTCCCTTCTCCTGTCCATGGGCAGTGAAGGGTATTGCAGCCCAGACTCCTTCCTTCTCCTGTCCATGGGCAGTGACTGGTATTGCAGCCTAGACTCATTCCCTTCTCCCGTCCATGGACAAGAGTGATGTTGCCTCTATTAATAAAAGCAAACTCATTTTTCTAATCTCAGATAACCCCTTTAATATAACTTTTATTAGCAGGAAATAAAGCCAATCAGATATTGGTTTGTTGCCTTTGATGAGGCAAAGAAGAGCCAATATTTGATTGATTCCTTTAACATTCACCATTAGATTATATGATTCGTTTTTAGATTTTGTATAATATATTATAATAACATAAATTCATTACATTTGTGCATTAATAACATTTTATACATATTATTTTATAGCAGCTCTGGCAAAAAATAGTCAGTATAAATTTGTATAAATTAGTTTTTTTTTTTTCCCATCGATCTCCAAATAGTTTATTTACATCATTTGGAGCAAATTAAAAGTTGAATAAATATATCTGTAATATAATATATTTCTTATCAAAATGGCTTGTTCTTGTTTTATGGTCAAGAAAGGCGATTGTTCGAAGGGGGGAAAAACAATGTTATAGTGGATATATCCAGAGGCAGATGGCAGGGATTAAAGTTCCTTTTGCAAATGGCAAATTTTGTGATTTTACTAGTGATTTAGCCATATGGGGGAAAAGTGACTTTCGGTTTCGGATTATTCGTAGCGAATACCTAATATAATATATATATATATATATATATATATATATATATATATATATATATATATATATATATAAAATATAATATATATAATATAATATATTCCAGTATTCGTCATGAATAACGAGCCTAATGCAAGGCAATGGGAAACCTGAGCATTTTTATTGAAGATTTCCCAGAAAAATGCACGGGTTCTCCATTTACTTGCATTAGTTTCATTATTTGTGATGAATACTGGAATAGTATCAGAGTACGAAATAGAGGTATCCAGCATCCAAATCCGGATAAGTTTGTAAAAAAATCCATTTTATTTAATCCATATTAAAAATTCCAGAAGTTAAAACACAGATCCATAGTACATCCATAGACAGGGATGCGTTTCAGACAAGAGGTCCTTATTCTAAGTCTGACTTAGAATAAGGACCTCTTGTCCCTAACACATCCCTGTCTATTACTATTGATCTGTGTTTTAACTTCTGGAATTTTTCATATGGATTGATCTGTGTTTTAACTTCTGGAATTTTTAATATGGATTAAACACATAATATGGACAAAACATATCCATAACTATATATATGGATATATAGTTTATTTATTTTTTTGCTAGGAAAAGTTATGGCTACTTGTGCAGAAGAGGCAGTAACATCTGCCCTCTCCATAGAAGTGCTGCCGTCGTACTCTGGATTTATGCACTATTAGCTGACGCCATTGTGGCATTTTGAGCTGAATTCTATATTAGGTAGAACTAACTGTTTTGTCAAGGGTTAAAAAAAATCAT